>NC_091152.1:9456745-9631745 GCF_040958095.1 Procambarus clarkii
TGGGGTGGTTCAAATAGCCTCGGCTATCACCTCATTTTGTCCGGTCGTGATGGTCAAGTGGATTAAGGCGTCTTGTACATACCAGTTGCGTTGCTTCTGGGAGTATGGGTTCGAGTCACTTCTGGGGTGTGAGTTTTCAGTTGCATATTGTCCTGGGGACCATTCAGGCTTGTTCGCATTTGTGTTACACACGTGTGCCCCAAAGAATGAGGTGATTTGGTAAAATGCTATGCCCAAGATTACTATCCGAGTGCCGGCGGTGGGGTGGTTCAAATAGCCTCGGCTATCACCTCATTTTGTCCGGTCGTGATGGTCAAGTGGATTAAGGCGTCTTGTACATACCAGTTGCGTTGCTTCTGGGAGTATGGGTTCGAGTCACTTCTGGGGTGTGAGTTTTCAGTTATATATATATATATATATATATATATATATATATATATATATATATATATATATATATATATATATATATATATATATATATATATATATATATGATCTGCCTAATGTCTCTAACATTCTGAAACCTATTTTGTTTGCTGATGATACTACCCTCATCTACTCCCACCCCAACCCACATACACTAAATGGTGTTGTTAATAATGAACTAAAAAAAGTCCACTTATGGATGTCAACCAACAAACTAACACTTAACATAGAAAAGACCTACTACATCCTATTCGGAAGCAAATCTACAAATGCAATTCAATTTCAGATTGAGAATGTAAACATTAGCAATAAAAATGATGGAAAGTTTCTTGGCATATTCCTAGACAAGAGACTCAACTTCAGTACCCACATACAACACATAACTAAGAAAGTCTCTAAAACAGTTGGTATACTCTCCAAAATCAGATATTATGTTCCTAACTCTGCTCTCATCTCTCTATAATATGCACTAATCTATCCCTATCTCAACTATGGTATCTGTGCATGGGGTTCAACCACTGCAAACCACCTCAAGTCCATCATCACCCAGCAAAAATCTGCTATCAGAATAATATCAAATTCTGCTTTCAGACAACACACAGCCCCCTTGTTTAACTCCCTAAACATGCTAAACATAATCTCACTCCACAAATTCTCTTGTGTCAACTACATTTACAAAACCCTGTTCTTAAATGCAAATCCTTGTCTGAAACTCTTCTTGGACAGATGTAATAGGACCCATTATCACCACACCAGAAATAAATATCTCTTTGATATCACCAGAGTTAAACTTAATCTGTGTAAACACTCTATGCAAATAAAGGGACCCAGTTTATGGAACTCACTCCCTACTGAATTGAAAAGCTGTCCAACTTTTACATCATTCAAAATCAATACTAAAAAGTACCTAATTTCATCTTCATAGTTTTTCACTTTTTGCCTTAAAATTGCACTGTATCAATTGCTACCCAATCTCCCAACCTTTATGTTCCCAATTTGTACATCTTTACCATTGTGATCATTGCTGTTTTCTTATATGTGCTGCCAATCTGTTGTATGGTGTTTATAAATCTTGTTTATCTGTATCTTTTGCTACCCAGTCTCCCAATCTTTATGTACCCAATCTGAACATCTTTACCATTGTGATCATTGCTGTCTTATATGTGCTGTCAATCTGCTGTATGGTGTCTATTAACCTTGTTTAAATTACTAATCAAGCTGTCAATGTAATCAATCAGAGCTTTAATATAACAATATGCTTTAATATATCTACTTATCTCTCTCATCTCATTTTTCTCTTGTAATGTATCTTTATCATTTATCAATTCTGATTGAAATTACCTACTTAAAATTATCTGCTAGATTAAGGACCTGCCCGAAACGCTGTGCGTACTAGTGGCTTTACAAGAATGTATATACTGTACTATCCAATGTATTCTCACAAACCCAATGTTACCTTCTTGTATATATATATATAAATAAATAAAAAAATAAAATAAATAAATAAATAAATATATATATATATATATATATATATATATATATATATATATATATATATATATATATATATATATATATATATATATATATATATATATATATATATATATATATATATATATATATATATGTTTAGATAGGAGATGCCTCGTATGGGCCAATAAGCCTTCTGCAGCCCCTATGTTTATCCCTTATGTATCCCCCCATGTTTTCACCTTCAATGTATTATCACCTGACCTAATGCGGGTATAAAATCAACTAGTATTGTAAGATCTGTTCACTTGAGAATGAACCATGGAGGTTCGAAACGTCGTGCAAATTATACAAATAAGTGTAATATATATTTACAAATCAACTAGTATTGTAAGATCTGTTCAATTGAGAATGAACCATGGAGGTTCGAAACGTCGTGCAAATTATACAAATAAGTGCAATATATATATATATATATATATATATATATATTGGTGTATACTGGCAGCAGGTTTTCTTTCAAACATGTTTCATTGAATATGACCGCATATTCTGTATTTATTATTTTCTGGTTTAGGGCTTCTATCCCTCTAACTATTTTCTTAGCATCAGGGCTTAATTGAAATAGGAGTTCTCCAAAACTCATTTTCGTACTTTTAAGGTGAAGAAAAGAAGTGATTTACTATAGAGTGTATTACACTTATTTGTATAATTTGCACGACGTTTCGAACCTCCATGGTTCATTCTCAATTGAACAGATCTTACAATACTAGTTGATTTTATACCCGCATTAGGTCAGGTGATAATACATTGAAGGTGAAAACATGGGGGGATACATAAGGGATAAACATAGGGGCTGCAGAAGGCTTATTGGCCCATACGAGGCATCTCCTATCTAAACACAAAGATTAATCCAGTGTAATTGGCCTGTTATGTTGGACATTGTCTTCTGTGTTGGCATCGATATGTTCTTGTCTTGTCCTTACTCTCATGGTGGGTAGAGTAAATAGTTCCGTGATTTGGGTGTTCATGGTAGGTCGCTCTATTTTTATGTGAATTGCCTCAAGAATTTGTAATCTTCTTGAATCTTGGGTTTTGTCTATTATGCAAGTATTCTTGTTCAACATTTCTCTTGTTAGAGTAATGTCATGGGCTTGTCTCATGTGATTCCTAGGGGCACCAGATTGAAGATGGCATGTCAAACGCCTCGTCAGCTTGGTCGACGTCATACCTATGTACTTACATTGAAGGTTACATCCTTCATGGGGGCAAGTGTACATGTATACAACGCTTGACTGCTGTAGAGGGTTCTCCGTCGGCTTCGGGCTGTTTTTGATAAGGAGTTCGGAAGTCTTCTTGGTTTTGTAGAATATTATCAGGTTTATGTTTTGGTTAGGAGTAGTGCTTTTTACTCCTTTACGGATTATTTCTTTCATTATTCTTTCCTCTTTTATATGTTCACTGTGCATGGTTGATTTGTAATATAATTTTATTGGGGGTGTTGTGGTTTCTGTTCTAGGTTCTGAATTATACCAACGGTCCAAGTGTCTTCTTATAGCAGCGTTTATTTCCGCGTTGCTATATCCGTTGTTCACCAATACCTGAGTTACTCTTTCAAACTCTCTACTCACGTTGCTCCATTCAGAGCAGTGGGTAAGCGCTCGACGAATATAAGCATTGAGAACACTGGCTTTGTATCTTTGGGGGCACTCACTTCTACCGTTCAGGCATAAGCCTATGTTGGTGGGCTTGATATATACGTTGGTGCTTAAAGAGGTTCCTGTTTTTGTTATTAGTACATCCAAGAATGGCAGACTGTTATTTTCACTATTTTCATGTGTAAATCGGAGTACTGACTCTCTCTCTAGGTGTCTTTTTAGGTCAATTAGTTCATCTGAGTCTTTTACTATTACGAATATGTCATCTACATAACGGCAGTATACAGTTGGTTTTTGTCTGCTACTGAAGACCCTATCTTCGATGGTTCCCATATAAAAATTAGCAAATAAAACTCCAAAGGGGGAGCCCATTGCTACTCCGTCTATTTGTAAATACATGTCTCCTTGTGGACTGATGAAAGGGGCTTCCTTTGTACATGCTTCGAGAAGACTTTTCAAGTGTGGCTCAGGTATGTCTAATTTGGGGGTGCTCTCGTCTCTGTGTACTCTGTCCAGTATCATTCCTATGGTTGTGTCGACTGGGACGTTGGTAAAAAGGGATTCAACGTCCAGGGAAGCGATGATTCCATCGGGCTGGGTAGATTTGATCAATTCTAGGAAATCTGCTGATGATTGTAGACTAAACTTACTTGGAGTGTATGGAGTTAGGAGTTCATTGAGTTTCTTTGCCAGGTGATAAGTTGGGGTTGGTATTTGGCTGATTATAGGGCGTAGTGGGTTACCTGGTTTATGCGTCTTAACATTGCCGTAGGCATATCCCAAGCCATAGTCGCCTTGAAGTTTATTGAAATGCACACTACCTTTCTTTGCGTTGATTGCTGTAATTGTTTTGTTTACTTTCCGCTTAAGGTCTTCTACGGGGTTCCTCGTGATTCGTTGAAATTTGGAGTCGTCACTTAGGATGTCGCTAATTTTATTCATGTACTCATGGTTAGGAATCAATACATATGCTGCTGTTTTGTCGGCTTTTCTTATTGTTACGTCTTTCAGATTTTTTAGTTGTTTCGCTGCTTCTTTGAGTCGTGGGGTTAAGATTGTAGATGAATATGTTCCTCGTTTTTTCCCTGCTTCTGCAAGTAGTTCAGCTTGAAGTGTGTCAGTGGTGATGACTTCTTTGTTGTCTTCTATCTTATGGATATCGTCCAGAAGCATTTCGATTTCCAGGCGTTTTTGATGCATCTTTGGTTTAGATAAGAATTGACAATTTAGACCAAGATTTAAGAGGTCTCGTTGGTCCTGGGTAAGATCATAAGAAGTCAGGTTAAAGTAGCCATCTTTAGGACGAGGGATTTTTAGCTGTCCACCGTTTAGGGATGTTAACTTACGGAGTGTCTTTGTTTCTACAAGAGTTTTATGTTGTTGTTTCAGGTTAAATAGTTCACTGTTGATGGTTTGCTTGAGTTGGATAGGGATGTCGTACTGGGTCCATTTCTTTAACAGATGCTCCGCCTGCTCTATAAAGGTTTGGAGGGCTTCCTTCTTCTTGTTTAGTTGATGCCGAATGAGCTCTTGCCTATACCTATAGGTAAATTCTGTATTGCGGACTGCTGGGTCATGTGGGTTTATATGAAAGAAATATATTCTATATATAAAATATAGTTTATATTGAAAGAAAACCTGCTGCCAGTATACACCAATATAAACCCACATGACCCAGCAGTCCGCAATACAGAATTTACCTATAGGTATAGGCAAGAGCTCATTCGGCATCAACTAAACAAGAAGAAGGAAGCCCTCCAAACCTTTATAGAGCAGGCGGAGCATCTGTTAAACAAATGGACCCAGTACGACATCCCTATCCAACTCAAGCAAACCATCAACAGTGAACTATTTAACCTGAAACAACAACATAAAACTCTTGTAGAAACAAAGACACTCCGTAAGTTAACATCCCTAAACGGTGGACAGCTAAAAATCCCTCGTCCTAAAGATGGCTACTTTAACCTGACTTCTTATGATCTTACCCAGGACCAACGAGACCTCTTAAATCTTGGTCTAAATTGTCAATTCTTATCTAAACCAAAGATGCATCAAAAACGCCTGGAAATCGAAATGCTTCTGGACGATATCCATAAGGTAGAAGACAACAAAAAAGTCATCACCACTGACACACTTCAAGCTGAACTACTTGCAGAAGCAGGGAAAAAACGAGGAACATATTCATCTACAATCTTAACCCCACGACTAAAAGAAGCAGCGAAACAACTAAAAAATCTGAAAGACGTAACAATAAGAAAAGCCGACAAAACAGCAGCATATGTATTGATTCCTACCCATGAATACATGAACAAAATTAGCGACATCCTAAGTGACGACTCCAAATTTCAACGAATCACGAGGAACCCCGTAGAAGACCTTAAGCGGAAAGTAAACAAAACAATTACAGCAATCAACGCAAAGAAAGGTAGTGTGCATTTCAATAAACTTCAAGGCGACTATGGCTTAGGATATGCCTACGGCAATGTTAAGACGCATAAACCAGGTAACCCACTACGCCCTATAATCAGCCAAATACCAACCCCAACTTATCACCTGGCAAAGAAACTCAATGAACTCCTAACTCCATACACTCCAAGTAAGTTTAGTCTACAATCATCAGCAGATTTCCTAGAATTGATCAAATCTACCCAGCCCGGTGGAATCATCGCTTCCCTGGACGTTGATTCCCTTTTTACCAACGTCCCAGTCGACACAACCATAGGAATGATACTGGACAGAGTATACAGAGACGAGAGCACCCCCAAATTAGACATACCTGAGCCACACTTGAAAAGTCTTCTCGAAGCATGTACAAAGGAAGCCCCTTTCATCAGTCCACAAGGAGACATGTATTTACAAATAGACGGAGTAGCAATGGGCTCCCCCTCAGGAGTTTTATTTGCTAATTTTTATATGGGAACCATCGAAGATAGGGTCTTCAGTAGCAGACAAAAACCAACTGTATACTGCCGTTATGTAGATGACATATTCGTAATAGTAAAAGACTCAGATGAACTAATTGACCTAAAAAGACACCTAGAGAGAGAGTCAGTACTCCGATTTACACATGAAAATAGTGAAAATAACAGTCTGCCATTCTTGGATGTACTAATAACAAAAACAGGAACCTCTTTAAGCACCAACGTATATATCAAGCCCACCAACATAGGCTTATGCCTGAACGGTAGAAGTGAGTGCCCCCAAAGATACAAAGCCAGTGTTCTCAATGCTTATATTCGTCGAGCGCTTACCCACTGCTCTGAATGGAGCAACGGGAGTAGAGAGTTTGAAAGAGTAACTCAGGTATTGGTGAACAACGGATATAGCAACGCGGAAATAAACGCTGCTATAAGAAGACACTTGGACCGTTGGTATAATTCAGAACCTAGAACAGAAACCACAACACCCCCAATAAAATTATATTACAAATCAACCATGCACAGTGAACATATAAAAGAGGAAAGAATAATGAAAGAAATAATCCGTAAAGGAGTAAAAAGCACTACTCCTAACCAAAACATAAACCTGATAATATTCTACAAAACCAAGAAGACTTCCGAACTTCTTATCAAAAACAGCCCGAAGCCGACGGAGAACCCTCTACAGCAGTCAAGCGTTGTATACATGTACACTTGCCCCCACGAAGGATGTAACCTTCAATGTAAGTACATAGGTATGACGTCGACCAAGCTGACGAGGCGTTTGACATGCCATCTTCAATCTGGTGCCCCTAGGAATCACATGAGACAAGCCCATGACATTACTCTAACAAGAGAAATGTTGAACAAGAATACTTGCATAATAGACAAAACCCAAGATTCAAGAAGATTACAAATTCTTGAGGCAATTCACATAAAAATAGAGCGACCTACCATGAACACCCAAATCACGGAACTATTTACTCTACCCACCATGAGAGTAAGGACAAGACAAGAACATATCGATGCCAACACAGAAGACAATGTCCAACATAACAGGCCAATTACACTGGATTAATCTTTGTGTTTAGATAGGAGATGCCTCGTATGGGCCAATAAGCCTTCTGCAGCCCCTATGTTTATCCCTTATGTATCCCCCCATGTTTTCACCTTCATTGTATTATCACCTGACCTAATGCGGGTATAAAATCAACTAGTATTGTAAGATCTGTTCAATTGAGAATGAACCATGGAGGTTCGAAACGTCGTGCAAATTATACAAATAAGTGTAATACACTCTATAGTAAATCACTTCTTTTCTTCACCTTAAAAGTACGAAAATGAGTTTTGGAGAACTCCTATTTCAATTAAGCCCTGATGCTAAGAAAATAGTTAGAGGGATAGAAGCCCTAAACCAGAAAATAATAAATACAGAATATGCGGTCATATTCAATGAAACATATATATATATATATATATATATATATATATATATATATATATATATATATATATATATATATATATATATATATATATATATATATATATATATATATATATATATATATTATATATATATATATATATATATATATATATATATATATATATATATATATATATATATATATATATATATATATAATGCGAACAAGCCTGATGGTGGGTAGATTACAAATTCTTGAAGCAATTCACATAAGAATAGAACAACCTACCAAGAACACCCAAATCACGGAACTATCCCAGCAAACACAGAACGGACTTTTGGAGTTTATATGCCTTTAGTCCTGTAGAGAATTCTATTGCGAACACATTGATACCAAATTGAAAAACCTAGGATGAGAATTGAGGTAACAAAGTTGAAAAGGGTATACACTTTTCAGTATTACCACGCTCTCTAATGTAATGAGAGTTGCCTGAGGGTGGCTCAGCTTTCTTTTTCTGGTACCCTTGGCCTACATTCATCTTGTCGGCGGGTGGAGCGCGCTGCTGTCTTTGACATTATATGCACATAGTTCTGTTGGGAATTCTATTGCGAACGCATTGATACCAAAATGAAAGACATAGGACGAGAATTAAGGTGACAAAGTTGAAAAGAGTATACACTTTTCAGTATTTCCGCACACTACCAGGGAATGTCAAAAAAAAATGGAGAGAGTGGAGGGGTAACTTGTCCAAAACGCGAAAGTGTTTGGGGAGATTAACTTTCGTTCAATACTATTATGCAAAAGGAGCCACACATCTATGGTTCATCCAAAAAAATCAGTAGACTTCTAGATGTTACTACTGCTCGGCGTAGACTCGGTTACAAGTATTTCTGGGAATTCTCATTATCTGCTGATGTAGATCTGACCAAATGTTAACTGTGTCAACAAAATTATTCGCACACTCTCTGTCACTATGTGATAGTGAATTCAGAGACAATTCTATAACCAATGTACCAACGATATGTAAATATTTCATTCAAAATGATCTGCTACCAGAAATTTTAGCCAAATATCCCCAGTTTGCTAACTGTAGGTAGTAACTAAGTGATTGTAACATATCCACCGCTGCCCACTGGATGGGGGGCGGTGTGCAGGACAAACATATCAATTGCGACACTAGCTCTCCACATATATGTCAGTTGCTTAATTTAGAAACTGTACTTGTGGTCGATTTCGAACCCATTGTTGATGTGACGACTTATACTGAATTTTGTAACTAGCTCATCAAGATTGTAACTTGCTGAGCTAAATGAATTGTGGGGTTCAGTCCCTGAGCCCATTATGTGCCTCTGCAACCCTTTCCACTACCGCCCACAAGATGGGTATGGGGTGCATAATAAATGAACTAAACTAACTTTAAGGCATCCTGAAAGAAAGCTTGGAGGGCTTGAAAAATTGCAGACAAAGCCTTGAGGATAATCCTTGGGTGCCTTCGTACCACAAAGATACTTAATATGAGAAAGGAACTTAATGTTCCGAGCGTTGTTGATCGTGTTACTGAAATTAACTGTCAAATTGGTATAAAAATGCTTAGGCTAACTCATCCTAACCCTTACACAGAAGCCCTCCAGAATTTCTTTATTGAATGTAAACATTGTTTCAAATAGATAAATAAAATTGGAACTGAACTCAGAAAGTATTAGATTTATAATTTGTACCAAGAGAGACAACAATATCACTTTCCTGCACTGTAGGAAATTACACCCTTTTCAATTTTAATCCCTCCCTTTCCATCAAAGGAGCAAATTAGAGATCAGTCCCAGCTTTGTTTTGAGGCAAAGCTCAACGTCTTAAGCCATATTGATGCTCTATCCACAGAGCATTCTCTCTCTCAAATCATATACACTGAAGGTTTCCTACAGCGCCCAACGGGTGCAGCTGGAAGTGCAGTTATCCTGACAATAGGCTATGACTTATATTTTGAGTGGGGAGTCCGTATAAACAACTGGGCCTCTACCCTTCAGACTGAACTATTGGCCTTGCTCCTTGCACTGAAATGTGTACAAGTATCCAAAGTTGATACATTAATTGTAAGTGACTCTTTATCATCCTTAATTGCTCTCAACTCCTTAAGACATAACTGAAACATGCTTGTGTCTGAAGCTAGACACAAATACAACAACAACTTTGAACTGCCCTGAACTATATCCGATCCTATCTTAGTAACAGACACCAATATGTAGCCATCAATGATATAACCTCTCCCACTCTACCACTTACCATAGGGGTGCCACAGAGCAGCATCCTAGGACCCTCCTGTTTCTTATATACATCAATGATCTCCCTAATGTCTCTAACATACTTAAACCTATATTGTTGGCTGATGATACTACTCATCTACTCTGACCCCAACCCATTCCTGTTAAATAATGTTGTAAACAATTAACTAAAAAAAGTCTACTTGTGGATGTCAATCAACAAACTCACACTAAACATAGAAAAGATCTACTATATCTTATTTGGAAACAAATCAACAAATGCAATTCAGCTTCAGATAGCTAATGTAAACATTAACAATAAAAATGATGGAAAGTTCCTTGGCCTATTCCTAGACAAGAGACTCACCTTCCGGACCCATATACAACACATAACTAAAAAGGTTTCTATAACAGTTGGTATACTCTCTAAGATCAGATATTATGTACCCTACTCTGCTCTCCTCTCACTCTATTATGCACTTATCTATCCCTATCATTCTTATGGTATTTGTGCTTGAGGTTCAACCTCTGCAAACTACCTCAAGCCCATCATCATCCAGTAAAAATCTGCTATCAGGACAATAACTAATTCTACCTTCAGACAACACACAGCTCCCTTGTTCAAATCCCTAAACATGCTAAACATAAATTCACTCCATACATTTTCCTGTGTAAATTACGTTTATAAAACCCTTTTTCTAAGTGCAAACCCTGTTCTGAAACTCTTCCTGGACAGATGTAATAGAACACATGGCCACCCCACCAGAAATAAATATCTCTTTGATATCCCCAGAGTCAAACTTAATCTATGTAAACACTCTATGTAAATAAAGGGACCTAGTCTATGGAACTCACTCCCTAATGATTTGAAAAGCTGTCCAACTTCTGCAATATTCAAAAATAAAACCAAAAAGTACCTAATTTCATATTCATAGTTTTCTACCATGGGCTTTATCTTCACACTGTATCTAGTGTTACTCAATCCCCCAATATTTGTACCTAAGCCATATTACTTTAACATTGTAATCTTAGATATCATCTGATATCATGGTTGTTGTATTCAGTGCATATACTACTGCATTATTCCTTGAAACTTTTCCTCGAAATGATCTTCATATTGTGCTTCAGTGAACCAATGTATAACCCTGAAATGCTATCCTCATGTACCTAGTAATCCTTGTTTCTTTATTGTTTATTGTTATTATTGTGTAACATTCTGATCTGCTTTTGTGTCAAAATTTCTTCAAATTACCTGCAAACACTTTTGCTGATTTTACTGTAATTATTCTACTTAAAATTATCTGTACCTGTAAAGAAAAGCTGTAAAATACCTGCTAACATTTTTTATCAATTTTACTGTTAATTTATAAAAAAAATCTGTTTAAGGACTTACCCGAAACGCTATGCGTGCTAGTGGTTTTACAAGAATGTTAATTCAACTTATTTTCTATATTCTCTGTTAACCCCCAATGTACCTTCTTGTACATAAATAAATAAAAATAAAATAATAAAAATAACAAAATTATTAATGATGGGGTCAAGCGACGAGGGAGTAATTGCGCAAAGCGTCCCTCACCTGTGACGTCACAGCGTCATCTGACGCCATATCAACACAGCGGCCATTTTGTCGTCAGTTCAGTCATGGCGAGGACAAAACCTTCATGCAAACTGCACCTACTATCAAGAAGAAGAAGATTTTGTGTTCCACCGATAGTATTATCGTAAGTAAACACTTATATTTTATATTTTATTATATTAATTGATTCTATTTTTCTGTAATAAAGGTCCAAAGGGGTGTTGAGTAAGGAACAAGGGTACTGTGTTGGGAAGTGAGGGCTGTTACTGGTGTCTGTGGGGATGTGAGGACTTGTACCAACCACTATCACCACCAGTACCTTGTCTTGCACCCTGCTTAGTATTCCTATTGAGATATGAAGTATTATTGCATTCATATAATTATTCATTCACAGTCATTACTATTTTTATGGGCTATGTTCTGTTACCCTAATGCTTTTTACCCCTGGGCATGTCCATTTACTCTCCAGCCCTTCACAAGCCACTGCTGCACCCCCTCCATGCCCATACTTACTGTGCTTATTCTTACAGGACTGCACTGCATTATGTGGTGCTCACTGCCTGTACACCTTGGCAATGTAGAGACAGATATTCTGCAATACCGTGATATTAGCAGTAGAGTGATAAGCTGACACACGGGAGGTACAATGGAAAGAAGTTGAGTATCAACTCTTGTAATTTATATTGCTTCCAGTGAGTTTTTAGTTTTCTTATAATCACTATGTTATCTATCCTCTACAACCTAGTTATCTGCTTGATACATGCATTATAGGGTTCTGGTAGTTGTTCTACTCGCCAAGCCCTTCCAAGGCCATGCATGACATGTGAGAGCTTGGTCCAACAGGCTGTTGCTTGGAAAGGCCCCTCAGGCCCACATATCCACCACAGCCTTGTTTGTCCAGCACTTCTTGAAGATGTTCAGGTTTTCTCTTGAAGATGTCGACGGTTGTTCCAGCAATACTGTATTTCTTTTATTGCTGAAAACATGTTTTCAGCCATAAAAAAAATAATCCTGAATCCAGAAAAAAATCCCTTTTGTATCATCTGGAAATTTTCAAATATTGCTGATCAAACCTGAGTCTAAATTATTTGTATATATTATGAATTACAGAGGTCCCAGGACAGAGTTTTGAGGAACTCCACTTACATTTTCCCACTCTGATTTAACCCCATTTATACAAACTCATTCTTATCTTTTAGCTAATCATTTATTGTACATACCATACTCTGCCTGTGTAGGGTAGTTTATTGTGCATCCTAGTATTGTGTATGTGTAGTATATATATTTGTGTAGTATATTTGGTATATTTAATGCTTCTAACCTCTCCTCATAGTTCTTGTCCTTCAATTCTGGGAGCCACTTAGTAGCATGTCTTTGCAACTTTTCCAGTTTATGTGCTTCTTAAGATATGGGCACCATACAACCGCTGCATATTCTAGCTTTAGTCTAACAAAAGTGGTGAACAATTTCTTGAGTATTTCGCCATCCATGCATTTAAAAGCTCTGAATATTATCCTTTACCTGCAATTGGTTGTTGCTGTATTTATAGAATATGATTTGTTCTGCTTTGCATTTGTCGGACAGAGTAATTATTCTTTATTCTTTTTTTCAAAATTTCTTTCTGCCTCTCTCCTCACTGCCGTGTAGTTGTTTCTCTTTGTATTACTGGTATGTTTGGGGGTTTGGCCTCTTCGTACATTGATTCCATTTTTGTGTCTTTTGGTCTCTGGCCGTCTTGAAATTTCAGTTGAACAAATCCTGTTTCCTAGTTCTGCATCTCTGTTTTGGTATAAATGTTTTTGTTCCTTTATCATATATTTCACAAAATTGGCATACTGTGCATTAATTCATCTCAATTACTTCCTTTCCTAACAGCAAGCCTTTCCAGTAAAATTCTTTGAATTCTTTTCTGACTTCCAGCCTAATGTTTGTTTTATCCTAGTGTGTATGATGCCTAGCGTGTGTCTGGTGCCTGTTGTGTTAAACCGAAGATAAATGCATAAGTATAGGTCAGTAATTTCTCCAGCTTTGAAATGGGCTTTCATTATGCAGCAGTATTCCACTCTAGAGAGCACTAGCGTCTTGAAAACTATCATCATCGGTATAGCATCTCTAGTGTGAAAAGTTCTTGTTATCTATCCTGTCATTTTTCTTGCAGTTGTGACGGCTACTTTATTGTGTTCTTTAAATGTAAGGCCTTCTGACATCAGTACACCCAAATCCTTTACGTTGCTTTTCCGTTCAATGTTATGATTTGACTGAGTTTTGTAAGGGGTTTCCGTTTTTATATTTTCATTTTTTCCGTAGCGCATGAGCTGAAACTTATGTTCGTTAATCACCATGTTATTTTCTGTAGCCCATAGAAAGACCTGATTTACATCTGATTGGAGGTTTGCCGTGTCCTCTATGTTGCCTACTCTCGTGAAGATTCTAGTGTCATCTGCAAAGGATGATCAAGTACTATAAGTTGTGTCCTTGTCTATGTCCGATATGAGGATGAGAAAAAGTATTGGAGCAAGCACAGTACCCTTGGGGACTGAGCTCTTTACGGTTGATGGTCCAGATTTTATTTTGTTGACTACTACACATTGGGTTCTATTAGTCAGGAAGTTGTATATCCATCTGCCTATTTTTCCGGTAATTCCTTTTGAACGCATTTTATGTGCAATAACACAATGGTCACATTTGTCAAAGGCTTTTGCGAAATCTGTGTAAATTACATCAGCGTTTTGTTTGTCTTCCATGGCATCTAGTGCCATGTCAGAGTGGTGCAGCAACTGTGATAGGCAAGAGCGCCCTGTTCTGAAACCATGTTGTCTGGGGTTATGGAGATGCTGTGATTCCATGTATTTGGTGATCTTACTTCTTAGCATTCTCTCAAAGATTTTTATGTTGTGCGATGTTAGTGCTATCGGTCTGTAGTTTTTTGCCTCTGCCTTATTTCCTCCTTTATGGGGCGGTGCTATCTCTGCTGTTTTTAGTATGTCAGGGATAATGCCAGTATCTTGGCTTTGTCTCCAAAGAATGTGAAGGGCCTGCGATAACGTTTTTTTACAGTTCTTGATGAATATAGAGTTCCAAGAGTCAGGGCCTGGTGCAGAGTGCATAGGCATACTGTCTATGGCTTCTTCAAAATCCAGTGGGGATAGGATCACATCTGATTTATGATTTGATGTTGGTATCATATCCATGAAAAATTCATTTGGGTTATCAATCTTCAGTGTGTTCAGTGGCTCGCTGAAAACAGTCGTACTGATTGTGTGGTAAGGCGTACTGATTCTTGTGTGGTATTGTGGCAAGTGCAATAATATGTGTTGTTTCATTGCAGATAAGAGATTCCAGATTGTTCCAGATTTCTGAACTACTGAAATGCACACCATACAAGCTTGGTGGATCTAGGTGCAAGGTAAAATAATTTACATTTACTTGAATATATTTTTAGCTAATTATCAGTATATATATATAATATATTTATATGCATATATATATATATATATATATATATATATATATATATATATATATATATATATATATATATATATATATATATATATATATATATATATTATATATATATATATATATTATATATATATATATATATATATATATATATATATATATATATATACAGTATATAAATATATATATAATATATTATATGTGTGTGTGTGTGTAAATCACGGAAATTAACATGTGGTGAAAAATGTGAGTGTCAGACCACGGAAGAAGAATTGAAACAGGAAATTCCTTAAGTACTTTCATATTTAAATAATACATGTTCAGAAGGAATCAAGTAAATGTAAATTATTTCAGGAGGAATGATTCCTTCTGAAGATAAGTACTTTCGTATTTCAATAATATATCTTCAGAAGGAATCATTCCTCCTGAAATAATTTACATTTACTTGATTCCTTCTGAACATGTATTATTTAAATATGAAAGTACTTAAGGAAATCCTAAGTGTAGTTACAGGATGAGAGCTACACTCGTGGTGTCCCATTTTCCCAGCACTCTTTGTCATATAATGCTTTGAAACTTTTGACGGTTTTGGCCTCCACCACCTTCTCACCTAACTTGTTCCAACCGTTTACCATTCTGTTTGCAAAAGTGAATTATCTTACATTTCTTCGGCATCTTTGTTTAGTTCGTTTAAATCTATAACCTCTTGTTCTTGAAATTCCAGGTCTCGGGAAATCTTCCCTATCAAGTTTATCAATTCCTGTTACTGTTTTGTACGTAGTGATCATATCTCCTCTTTTCCTTCTGTCTTCTAGTTTTGGAATATTTAATGCCTCTAATGTCTCCTCATAAATCCTGCCCTTCAGTTTTGGTATGAATGTTTGTGTGCCTTCATCGTATATTTTGCAAAATATGGAATACATCTCATTTACTTTACTTTAAGAATATGGTTCGATCAATTAAAAACCCTCTTGTTCAAATATCAAAGAGACTGAAAGAGATGCAGCATGCTCAATGGATTATATATTAGTAATTATTATTAGGATTATATATTAGTGAATCATATTAGTGATTCAATTATTATGGTCATAAAACAATAAACAAATAGTTTTGCTGTTATTACACTCTATTCACAGGTTATATATAAGTATCTGCATGTTTTGTTCACCATTACAAACCACTAAGTTGGTTTGATTTTTGTTGAGATTGTTATTTATGATAAGATTCCTTACGTTATCTGAGAATGAAGCAATGTTGGTATTGGGAAATCTATAGATGGCACTTATAGTCAAGGAGGATTTAAGGGATTTACTGGAGAACTTGGCAAAGGTATATTCACAATAGTCGTCTCTATTACTAATGACACTATTGCAGATGAAGGTATCTTTGTAAGATATTGCTATGCCACCTCCTTTTTTTATTAGGCCTGCAGTTGTGAATGGCTTTATTATCAGCCAAGTTGTAGCATACAACATAGCATATATATGTATATGGCATACATATATATATATATATATATATATATATATATATATATATATATATATATATATATATATATATATATATATATATATATATATATATATATAGATATATATATATATATATATATATATATATATATATATATATATATATATATATATATATATATATATATATATATATATATATTTATATATATATTCAAAATTCGTCAGTGTACTACATTTTTGTTGTTAGGTGTACGTGGGTCTGATTGTGCAACCACGGTTCGAAGAATAATGAAGATATGAACAAACGGCCTGTGGCCACTATACAGTCTGGAAGGGCAAAAGAAGAAATTGGCATTTCTACAAAAAGAAGAACTATATAATGTTATTTTAAGTAAGTAACCAAAAAATTCAATAATTTTTTTAAAGTTTAAAATTCACTTAAAAATTTAAATTTTAAGTTAAAAAATTTTAACCAAAAAACTTAATATTTTTCATATTTGGAACCATTCCATAATATTTTCCCAAGCATAAATGATTATATTTCTATCACTTGCTCTTAAGATTGTTTCATTTAATAGAGGTTGGGCATAATTGTTCTCTGCTGCTAATAGAACTGACTGACTTAGCTATAGAAAAATGTAAACTTAATTGGTTTATCCATTACAGTATTTTGCAGTTTATTTCATGATCCTGTGCTTAATACTTGCATAAATAGTAGATTACAAAATGCATTTTTATATCATTAGTATTGAATAATAATAATGCAAATAATTGACTTATAAATGATGTACAATTAATTGGTAGGTGATATTATATTATTAATATTTTTTCATTCTTGCAAAGCCTTAACAAAGCCATTAACATGTTAATATAAACTTGATCACCTTCCACTTATTTTCTCATGTGCTACCTACATGTACAAAACCTTATTCCTAAATGCATATTTTGTTCTGAAACTTGTCCTTTATATGTTGTGTATCACCATCTCTGGAGAGTTTTATCTGATAGATGTATAAATTACTTTTAATTTTACAGAATATTATTGTTATACTGAATTTATTATTATATAAATAACTTAATTTTACAAAATCATCTATCAACGCACATCCACAAGTTGAGGAGGAGGATGTGACCTTCCAGATTTCTGAAGTACTGAAACATGCACCAAACAGGCCTGGTGGATCTTGGTACAAGGTAAAATAATTTAAATTTTTTTTTTTTTTTTTTTTTTACTAATTTTCCGATATATATATATATATATATATATATATATATATATATATATATATATATATATATATATATATATATATATAACTTTAGAACACTTTCCCACCAGGAGACTCGAACCCTAGCCAGCACAGAAGCCTTCCAGCAACTGGCATAACAGGTATGCCTTAACCCACTCCACCACCTGCTCAGACCCTTAAAAGAGATGGTAATTTCAGAGTATTTATACACTCCAAAGATATACCACCTCCCAAGAGCACTAGAGCAAGTGAGGGGTCATTTTTACGTTTTTTCATCCAGTCCCTGTTAATATGGGAGAACACTGTGTCTATGCTTAAGGCACAACTCTCCTAAACACGAGAGTGAAGTATACAACTTTAGAACAAAGTGACCATGTGACCATGTCACTTGGGTAAAAGGAGGGAGGTACTGAAAGGAGGAAAAGGGAGGTACCAAAGTAGGGAGGTACTGAATGATAAATATATCTTTCTCTTTCCTGGTAAATATAATATCCAGCATGGAGGGAACATCCCCTTCCCTTATCCTCGTAGCTTGTTTAACATGTAGAAACATGAATGTTTACAGGGCGAGGTTTACGAAATTATATATATATATATATATATATATATATATATATATATATATATATATATATATATATATATATATATATATATATATATATATATATATATATATATATATAAAGTTTGTGTGTGTGTAATTTATATAAATAAATAATTAAATATTAATTTTGTTAATATCTTTTCAGGGAAAACTTGCAAGTACAATTCGTATACAAGAGGGGCAACAAGAGCCAGAGGATGTCTACTAAGAAAATATATAAGTCTTTATCCTCACACTCTTGATATATGGTCTTCTCTGGTCTCTTTATTTTCTCTCCTCACAAATGTCCCTTTTTTTTATTTCTTTTACGTTTCTCTCCTGTTTTTCTTGTCTTTTAATCTCTCCTTTCCTCCTCTCTTCTAACACCTCTCGTTTCCTGTCTCTTCTAGCTTCTCTCTTCCTTTACTTTTGTTCTAAAGTTGTATACTTCACTCTCGTGTTTGGGAGAGTTGTGCCTTAATCATATATATATATATATATATATATATATATATATATATATATATATATATATATATATATATATATATATATATATATATATATATATATATATATATATATATATATAAATATATATATAAATATATATATAATGTGTCGTACCTAGTAGCCAGAACGCACATCTCAGCCTATTATGCAAGGCCTGATTTGCCTAATAAGGCAAGTTTTCATGAATTAATGTTTTTTCGACTACCTAACCTAACATTTTCAGCTACCTAACCTAACCTATTAAGATAGGTTAGGTAGGGTTGGTTAGGTTCGGTCATATATCTATATTAATTTTAACTCCAATAAAAAAAGAATTGACCTCATACATAATGAAATGGATAGCTTTATCATTTCATAAGAAAAAAAATAGAGAAAATATATTAATTCATGAAAACTTGGCTTATTAGGCAAATCGGGCCTTGCATAGTAGGCTGAAAAGTGCGTTCTGGCTTTTAGGTACGATATATATATATATATATATATATATATATATATATATATATATATATATATATATATATATATATATATATATATATATATATATAGTGTGTGTGTGTAATTACCTAAGTGTAGTTACAGGATGAGACCGTCTTCCCAGCACTCTTTGTCATATAACGCTTTGAAACTACTGACAGTCTTGGCCTCCACCACCTTCTCACCTAACTTGTTCCAACCGTCTACCACGCTATTTGCGAAAGTGAATTTTCTTATATTTCTTTAGCATCTGTGTTAAGCTAGTTTCAGTCTATGACCTCCTGTTCTTGAAGTTCCAGGTCTCAGGAAATCTTCCCGGTCGATTTTATCAATTCCTGTTACTATTTTGTATGTAATGATCATATCACCTCTTTCTTCTGTCTTTTAGTTTTGGCATATTTAATGCCTCTAACCTCTCCTCGTAGCTCTTGCCCTTCAGTTCTGGGAGCCACTTAGTAGCATGTCTTTGCACCTTTTCCAGTTTGTTGATGTGCTTCTTAAGATATGGGCCAACTTCTGTTGTTGGGCACCACACAACAGCTGCATATTCTAGCTTTGGCGTAACAAAAGTCATGAACAATTTCTTTAGTATATCACCATCCATGTATTTAAACGCAATTCTAAAGTTAGAAAGCGTAGCATAGGCTCCTCGCACAATATTCTTTATGTGGTCCTCAGGTGATAGTTTTCTATCTAGAACCACCCATAGATCTCTTTCTTTATCAGAATTCTTTAAAGATTTCTCACATAATGTATAGGTTGTGTGGGGTCTATGTTCTCCTGTTCCACATTCCATAACATGGCATTTATTAACATTAAATTCCATTTGCCAAGTGGTGCTCCATATACTTATTTTATCCAGGTTTTCTTGAAGGGCATGACAATCATCTAAATTTCTTATCCTTCCTATTATCTTAGCATCATCAGCAAACATGTTCATGTAATTCTGTATACCAACTGGTAGATCATTTATGTAGACAATAAACATCACTGGTGCAAGAACTGAACCCTGTGGTACTCCACTTGTGACATTTCTCCAGTCCGATACATTGCCTCTGATTACTGCCCTCATTTTTCTATCAGTCAGAAAATTTTTCATCCATGTTAGAAGCTTACCTGTCACCCCTCCAATATTTTCCAGTTTCCAGAACAACCTCTCTATGTGGAACTCTGTCGAATGCCTTTTTTAGGTCCAGATAGATGCAGTCAACCCAACCATCTCTTTCCTGTAATATATCTGTTGCTCGATCATAGAAACTGAGTAAATTCGATACACAGGATCTTCCAAATCGAAAACCATACTGTCTGTCTGAAATTATATCATTTCTCTCCAGGTGTTCTACCCATTTAGTTTTAATTATTTTTTCCAATATTCCAATTCCAATTTTTTCCAATAATGTGTGTGTGTGTATGTATATTTGTGTTGTTGAATATGACCGAAAGTCATAGTCTTTCTGCCCCTCTCCTTACTGCTATTGTTGTTTCTCGCATCTTTGTATTGCTTGTATGTTTGGGCAATTTTTCCCTTTTTCCTAGTTCTGCATCTCTGCTTTAGTATAAATTTTGTTGTGCCATTATCATATATTTCACAAAACTTGACATACATCTCATTTACTTCATGTCCTAACAGCAAGTGTTTGTCAAATTCCTTAAGGAAATATCTGAGTTCCCCATAATGACCTCTCCACAAGTCAGGTTTTTCAACTGCTTCAAGCTCATTTTCTTCCAGATTATAATGCATTGCATACTTTATTCCCAAAAAGACATGGTCACATGGACAGGAGGGAGGTACTGAAAGGAGGAAAAGGGAGGTACCAAAGGAGGGAGGTACTGAATGATAAATATATCTTTCTCTTTCCTGGTAAATATAATATCCAGCATGGAGGGAACATCCCCTTCCCTCATCCTCGTAGCTTGTTTAACATGTAGAAACATGAATGTTTACAGGGTGAGGTTTACGAAATTATATATATATATATATATATATATATATATATATATATATATATATATATATATATATATATATATATATATATATATATATATATATATATATATATATATATATATATATATATATATATATATATAAAATAAATAATTAAATATTAATTTTGTTAATATCTTTTCAGGGAAAACTTGCAAGTACAATTCGTATACAAGAGGGGCAACAAGAGCCAGAGGATGTCTACTAAGAAAATATATAAGTCTTTATCCTCACACTCTTGATATATGGTCTTCTCTGGTCTCTTTATTTTCTCTCCTCACAAATGTCCCTTTTTTATATTTCTTTTACGTTTCTCTCCTGTTTTTCTTGTCTTTTAATCTCTCCTTTCCTCCTCTCTTCTAACACCTCTCGTTTCCTGTCTCTTCTAGCATCTCTCTTCCTTTACTTTTTATATTTGTGGTATTCATTTATGTCATTTTTATCTTGTATATTTTTCTTGTATCTTTTTCTTATCTTGTGTTTCTCTTCTCCTTCTCTTCAATGATTTCTCATTTCTCTCCTCTCTCTGTTGTTTCTGTTCTGTCTTCTCTCTCCTTGCCTTAATTTTGTTCTGTCTCCTCTTTTGTTGTGTGTGTGTCTTTCTGTCTCTGTCTGTCTGTCTCTCTCTTTCTCTCTCTCTCTCTCTTTCTTTCTCTCTTTCTCTCGCTCTCTCTCTGGCTCTCTTGCTCTCTCTCTCTCTCTGGCTCTCTCTCTCGCTCTCTCTCTCTCTCTCTCGCTCTCTCTCTCTGGCTCTCTTGCTCTCTCTCTCTCTCTGGCTCTCTCTCTCTCTCTCTCTCTCTCTCTCTCTCTCTCTGGCTCTCTCTCTCTGGCTCTCTCTCTCTCTCTCTCTCTCTGGCTCTCTCTCTCTCTCTCTCTGGCTCTGGCTCTGGCTCTCTCTCTGGCTCTGGCTCTCTCTCTCTCTGGCTCTGGCTCTCTCTCTCTCTGGCTCTCTCTCTCTCTCTGGCTCTCTCTTTCTCTCTGGCTCTCTCTCTCTCTCTCTGGCTCTCTCTCTCTCTGGCTCTCTCTCTCTCTCTCTCTCTCTGGCTCTCTTGCTCTCTCTGGCTCTCGCTCTCTCTGGCTCTCGCTCTCTCTGGCTCTCTCTCTCTGGCTCTCTCTCTCTCTCTCTCTCTGGCTCTCTCTCTCTGGCTCTGGCTCTTTCTCTGGCTCTCTGGCTCTGACTCTCTCTCTGGCTCTGACTCTCTCTCTCTGGCTCTGGCTCACGCTCTCTCTCTCTCTGGCTCTCTCTTTCTCTGGCTCTGTGGCGCTCTCTCTCTGGCTCTCGCTCTCTCTCTCTGGCTCTGGGTCTCTGTCTCTGGCTCTCATATTTCATTTGATTTAAAAATGTCTGATATTTTTACTTAATCTAAGTTATATTGCATGGTGCTAATATGAATATTATACATGACTGTTTTTTCTTTTCTTTCTCTCTCTCTTTCTCCCTTTCTTTCTCTTTCTTTCCTTCTCTCTCTCTTTTTCTTTCTCTTTCTACATGAATATTATACTTGACTGTGTTTACATTCACTTGTAGATTTTTATTTTTAGTTAATTAGTCCTAAACTTTTGATTAATAGATTTTTATTATTAGTCATAGAAAAACTATAGTGTTATATGTATACTCGGAAAATTTTACTTGTTTTAGTTTTAAGTAACAATAACTGCTTGTAACGTCAGACTGATCTCAGCATGACATGAATCACAGGCTGCTTGATCACAAAATCTATTGTGTTCACATATTGCATATATAAATTTTTATAGATTTTTAAATTTTTACTTTTGTATTCTGTTATAGATATAGTCTATATATTTCGAGCTATTACATATATTTTGTTGTATTACTCATTCTTAATTAAATAAATATAATATTTGAATTCTCTTTTTGTACCCTATTTATTTGTAATTTACACATACATATATAGGATGTCCATTTCTTTCTCAGATATGTCTTCTTTCTTTCTCTCCCTTTCTATTTCAGATATGAATTAAAAAATTATTATACCCTAATTTACCCTCAACGTTTTAATGTAGGTAATTAAAAGATTATAAAAAAGTTTTTAGAAATGTTAATTATTTACGTTCTAAGGTCGTATATAAAAGTTCTCAAAAAACATTTTCTAAACGTAATTATAAACATGCTGAAAACAACGAAATGTCGTTTTTAGGATGTTTTAAAAACGTGAAAATGTTTGCTGGGTATTTACTCTACCCACCATGAGTGTAAGCACAAGAGCAGAACATAACTTTCTCACTTAGCTGATAACCCATGGTTCAAGTTATTAACTCAAGTACATGAAGATCAAATGACAGTAATCAAAGAGCAGTCGGCCTTAATAATGAACCTGCAAGGCTCATTATTATCTTTGCAGAATGAAGTTGTAGACTTACACAAGAACAATCAAGATCTAGCTACCAAAGTCGTCAACCTCGAACAAGAATTAAGCATTCTCAAGAACACAGTTACAAATTTTAATCCAGATGAAACCACTAAAAAACAGGAAGAAATATTGCAACAGTTTGAGAACCATCTGAACAACCTACAACAACAACACACTGTTACCCAAGACGAGACAGACCAACATAAACTACTTGAGTCTGTAATTATCTCTTCACGTGATTTTCCCCAAGAAACTGATGGTGAAGACTGTGCTGCCATCGTGATCAAAGTATTGCAGGATAAGTTAAGTTATTCGATCCAAAAAAATGACATCAAAGCAGCTTATAGAGTGGGTACCAAATCATCTGGTACTAATAATAGGCGAATTCGATTAAAATTAGATAGCTGCTCCCGCAAGACTGATCTTATCTCATCTGCAGTTGCTAGTAAATCCTCTGTTTATGTGAATGAATGTCTGACCAGGTGCAGGCAAAATCTCTTTTTTAAACTGCGTGGCTTCTGCAAAAAATTCCCCTACAATTAAACACTGTTTTGTGCGAGATGGTAAAATTATAGCTAGGAGGACTGACACTGGAAAAACCTATTCAATAACCACAGAAGCTCACCTTAATTCTTTCTTCAGTGACTGTTGGATATCTGCTCTATAGCCTGAATTCAAATTATAATCTCATTTAACTACCTTTGTGTACTCTAGCTCTGCCTTTCCCTTCAAAAGGTTTTAACTTTAGTTAAAAAAAAAAAAAAAAAAGAATAATATTGTCATCTTTATTATTGTCTTTTTTTTCTTCTTTTTACTCCCATGTTCAATAGTACACTGGCTTTGCCTGTGTCCTCTAGTATTAACTTCATTATCTAGTGTTCCTGAGTGTATCTCTATTTAAACTACCTCAGTTTGTTTTAGTGTAACTTTAGTATTCAACTATAGTGTACTTATAATAGTATACTAAGCAAGCTTTTCATCTTATAGATTTCATAATTGTTTTTTTTTTTTTTACTTTTTTGGTCATCTATTGTTATTAATTATTCTAGTTAATTTTTTACATTCCTAGTTCCCATTAAGTTTTTTTGTTCTTTTTACTTAAAATTACCATTAAGTTTATTTTACTTTAGAATTTTTAATCTACTTTTTTCTTTGTTTTCTATTTTGTAATTTGCCATTCTTGCCTTGTTTTCCTGCAAACAGCCTTTTTATGCAGACAAGTATAGACCCAGAATTAAACCTCTTATCCACTATCTATGACAATCATCACTTCAATGATCAAAATTGCAGATATTTTACAGCACATGATGTAAACAATGTATTAACAGATAATCGCAATATCTCTGTAATCAACTTGAATGTTAGATCCCTAGGTAAACACTTCGATGATGTTAGTGCCTTGATTGAAACTATTGACAACAAATTCTCTGTTAATATACTTACTGAAACGTGGTTGAAAGAGGATAATACTCAACTCTTTAACATGCCTAACTACTCGGCAATTCACAACTGTCGTCAAATGCAGAGAGGTGGTGGTACTGCTCTTTACTACCACCAAAAACTAACATGCTTAAAAATAATTAGAACTAGAGACTGCTGTGGGGAGTATATCTTCGCCAGTTTCAGAGTCAAGGGTGCCGAGTCTGTCCTGTCTGTGGGTGCAGTCTATAGAATTTCTAACACTGATGTGTCTGAATTCAACTCAAACCTTAGAAATCTAATACTAGATAACAGATTGAACAAAAACCATCTAATTATCGCAGGGGACTTTAATATTGACCTCTGCGAGCCTGAACACCCTACTGCTGTTAGCTTCCTCAACTGTATGAATTCCTGCTTCCTCATACCCTTAATCACTACACCAACTAGAATCACTGATAGTACTGCTACGACTCTAGATCACATCTGGACCAACATAACCTCTCCGCTTACTTCAGGTATAATCACCGATAGCACTACAGACCATTACCCCACATTTCTCTTAACTAACATTAGCAAACCACCTCAAACCACCACACAAGGGAGTTAAGCTTTAGGCTGCACAATGAAACTGCTATAAACAATTTTATAACTGCTGCTGATAATGTCAACTGGGAGTCCGAGTTAGGTAACATAGGGGACATCAACCTAGCAGTGCAATCTTTTTATTTATTTATTTATGCATATACAAGAATGTACATAAGGAATGTGAGGATACAAATATGGTAATTACAGTTTTGTAAAGTCACTAGCACGCGCAGCGTTTCGGGCAGGTCCTTAATCTAAAATTTTTTTAAGGAGGTAAATACTTGCAAAATTTATAGACAAAAAACTGATAACAGATTACATGAAATGAAAAAAAAAAGATGAGAGAAAATTGTAGGTACAGTATATTAAAGCACATAGGTAGCTAAGATTGATTGCAATGACAGCTTAAAATGGTAGTTGACAACAAATTGGTAGGCACAATACAGCAGAAACAATATAAGATTGATTGCAATGACAGCTTGAATGGTAGTTGACAAAAATTGGTAGTCACAATACAGCATATGGCTAGCACATAAAAGAAGACAGCAATGAACACAATGATAAGGTTGTTTGATATTACATAAAAATATGGAGATTGGGTGACACTAGGTACAGAGCAAATTTAAAGCTCAGTGTAGGAAACTAAGAAGATGAAGTTAGGTACTTTTTGGTTTTGCTTTTAAATAAGGCAAAAGTTTTACAGTTTTTCAATTCACTAGGGAGTGAGTGCCATAGACTAGGTCCCTTAATTTGCATAGAGTGTTTACACAGATTAAGTTTGACCCTGGGGATATCAAAGAGATATTTATTTCTGGTGTGGTGATAATGGGTCCTATTACATCTGTCCAGGGAGAGTTTCAGAGCATGGTTTGCATTTAAGAACAGGGTTTTGTAAATGTAGTTGACACAAGAGAATGTGTGGTGGGAGTTAATATTTAGCAAGTTTAGGGATTTAAACAAGGGAGCTGAGTGTTGTCTGAAAGCAGAGTTAGTTATTATTCTGATAGCAGATTTTTGCTGTGTGATGATGGGCTTAAGGTGGTTTGCAGTGGTAGACCCCCATGCACAGATACCATAATTAAGATAGGGGTAGATTAGTGCATAATATAGTGAGAGGAGAGCAGAGTTAGGAACATAATATCTGATTTTGGAGAGTATACCAACTGTCTTAGAGACTTTCTTAGTTATGTGTTGAATGTGGGTGCTGAAGTTGAGTCTCTTGTCTAGGAATAGGCCAAGAAACTTGCCATCATTTTTATTACTGATGTTAATGTTGTCTATCTGTAGCTGAATTGCATTTGATGATTTGCTTCCAAATAAGATGTAGTAAGTCTTTTCGATGTTTAATGTTAGTTTGTTCGTTGACATCCATAAGTGGACATTTTTTAATTCATTATTCACAACATTATTTAGTGTATGTGGGTTGAGGTTTGAGTAGATAAGGGTAGTATCGTCAGCAAACAATATAGGTTTGAGAATATTAGAGACATTAGGCAGATCGTTTATATATATAAGAAATAGAAGAGGTCCTAAGATGCTGCCCTGTGGCACTCCAACGGTAATTGGTAGAGTGGAAGAAGTTGTATCATTAATGGTTACATATTGGTGTCTGTCACTAAGATAGGATCGGATGTAGTCAAGGGCAAGGCCTCGGATTCCATAATGCTGGAGTTTAAGTAAGAGGTAGTTGTGATTAACAGTATGAAAGGCTTTTCTTAGGTCAATGAAGAGTCCAATCGGAAACTCATTTTTGTCAAGGGCTGAGTAGATAATGTCAAGGAGACTAATGACTGCATCGTTGGTGCTCTTTTGGGACCGGAAGCCAAACTGGCAGGGGCTGAGTATGTCGAATTTTACGAGGTAGGAATAGAGCTGTTTGTAAATAATTTTTTCAAATATTTTTGATAGAATGGGTAGATTTGATATTGGTCTATAATTGTTTATGTCCGCCGGATTGCCTCCTTTATGGACTGGCGTTACTCTTGCTTTTTTGAGGATATCAGGGAAGGTGTGATACTCTATAGATTTGTTGAACAGTAGTGCTATGGGTGGGGCAAGGGCATGGGAGGCTCTCTTGTACACAATGGACGGAATTTCACTGGTGTTCCCTGCCTTGGTTTTTAGAGAATGTATGATGGACACAACATCTGCCGGGCTGATTGGTGAAAGGAGAAGAGAGTTTGGATAGCTGCCTGAGAGATATGTGTTAATATGTGTCTGAGTCTGTGGGATTTTACTGGCAAGATTAGCACCAACCGATGAAAAGAAACTATTAAATTCATTTGCCATTTCTAAATCAGTTGACGGTATATCCCCATCCTTGTAGAGTTTTATTTGGTTATGTGAGTGTTGTTTAGTTCCTAGGATACTAGAGATAGTTTTCCAAGTGCTTTTCATGTTGCCTTTTGCTGCATTGAATCTATTCACATAATATGCAAGTTTTGCCTTTCTTATGATACTGGTAAGCATTGATGAGTACCTTTTAGCTACTTCCTTTGAAACTAGGCCAATCCTAACTTTCTTTTCATATTCATGTTTCTTGTTGATTGAGTTGAGAATGCCACTTGTGAGCCATGGATTGTTTAATCTTTTGTCAGTTACTTGCTTGGTAAGAAGGGGACAATGAAGGTTGTAGAGGCTTAGAGTTTTGGAGAGGAAGAGGTTAGCTAATGAATTTATATCATGGGTATTATTGAATTCAGAATCCCAGTTAATATTGTAAAGTGCCTCTGTAAGATTGTCTAAAGCTGATTCACTGTGTAGCCTAAATGAAAGTTTCTTGCTTTTTGGTGGTGTTATATCCATGTTCGCTATGAGAAAGGTAGGATAGTGGTCAGTTGTTCTGTCGTAGATTATACCAGATACAAGGGGAGCTGTTATGTTTGTCCATATGTGGTCCAAGGTAGTGGCTGATGTTTGAGTGACTCGGGTAGGTTTGGTGATTGTGGGGATTAGCATGCAGGAGTTCATGCTGTTAAGGAAATAGTCAACTTGAGAGCAATTTTGTTGACCCAGGTCAATATTAAAATCTCCTCCCAGAATGATGTGGTTTTTGTTGAGATTGTTGTTTATAATAAGATTCCTTAGGTTGTCTGAGAAAGAAGCTATGTTAGTATTGGGAAATCTATAGATGGCTCCAATAGTCAAAGAGGATTTAAGGGATTTAATTGTAAACTGAGCAAAAGTATATTCACAGTAGTCATCTCTGTCACTAATAACACTGTTGCAGATAAATGTATCTCGGTAATATATAGCTGTGCCACCACCTTTTTTATTAGGCCTACAGTTATGAATGGCTTTATAACCAGCTAAGTTGTAGAGTTGGGTATAGTCTTTATTTAGCCAAGTTTCTGTTAAAATAATGAACGATAGGTTAGTACCTATTGCTGTGAGTAATGCATTTAAATCGTCAAAATGTTTACCAAGTGATGTAACATTTTGGTTATAAACTGATAGACAGGTGCTATTTTGAAGTTTGCTTTTAGCCTGGTGTGCTGTGAAATACTTGCAATAATGATGATCAATGTGCTGGTTGGTGTAGATATGAGACAGAAGATTTTGATCAGGATCAATATCAGTGTGCATAGAGATGCAGAGGGATCACGATACAAGATACACGATAAAGCAAAACACAAGAATAAAAGCAAATACAATAAAATAGTAACAATTTAGAAGTAAAATAAAGATCCAATAGATAGCCAGGGAGGACACAGAAGTTACATAAAATAAAAAACAAAAAATCAGTAGAGACTGACAATATAAATGTAAAATAAAAAATAATAAGAAAAATAATAATCATAAAAAAAATGATCTTGAAGATAATTAGCTTAGTAATGGTTAATTAACAGGGTAATAAAAAGCCCTAGGTTTAGTGACAAGGGGATTAACTAAGAACAAATAATTAAGAGTATAAAACAGGCAAAGATGACAAAAAAAAAATAAAATAAAGATAAAAATAAACACCTTTGGAAAGGAAAGGCAGAGCTTAAGTACACTTTGGTTGTATGTGAGACTACAAATTATGTTCTGGTTATTCAGCTGATATCCCACAGTCATCCAGGAAAGAAGTGAGGTGTGCTTCAGTGGTTATGACATAAGTTTTTCCAGAGTCAGTCTTCCTAGCTATTATTTTACCATCGCGCACAAAACAATGTTTAATAGCAGTGGATCTTTTACAAATTCCACGTAGTTTAAATAAGAGATTTTGTCTGAATCTGGTAAGACATTCGTTCACATAAACATTGGATTTCCTAGCAACTGCAGTAGTGATAAGGTCTGACTTGCGGGAGCAGCTATCTAACTTCACCCTTATCTTTCTGTTGTTTGTACCAGATGATTTGGTACCCACTCTATAAGCTGACTTAATGTCTCTTGCTTCGATTGAATAATTCAACTTAGTACGCAATTCCTGGATCACGATGGCAGTACAGTCTTCTCTGTCAGTTTCATGGGGAAAATCAAGTGATGAGATGATGACAGAATCAAGGAGCTTAAGTTGGTCTGATTCGTCTTGGGTTGCAGTGTGTTGCTGTTGTAGGGAGTTAAAATGGTTCTCTAACTTTTGTAACATCTCTTCTTGCTTCTTAGAGGTTTCTGCTGGTTTAAAGTTAGTAACCGAGATCTGAAGAGAGCTTAATTCCTGTTCGAGGTGGCCGACTCTGGCAGACAGATCTTGGTTAATCTTGTGCATGGCCAAAGCATCACTCTGAAGCTTCATTATCAGGTCCGACTGCTCTCGGATTATAGACTTTTGGTCATCATGTATTTGAGTCAATAATCTGAGCCATGGATTATCAGCGAGACGCTTAAAGTCAGAACATGGGGAGGCAGCTCGTTTAAGTTGCTCCATATGGTTTCATAACTGTTGTAAGGCTCGAGTCAGTGACGACGCTTCAATCAGCTGGGAAGGTTTGTTATTGTTGACGCAGGGAGGGTCGGTACTCCCCCCGGTAGCCACTAAGGGGGAGACAGCCGCATTATTCCTGTTGCTAGCTTGGCTGGTTGGGTTCATCCTGATAGGTGTGCTATCATTCTTTACGGCCTTGCCGAGCTTAGAATTGTTTGGCATGGTAGCAGCAGAGATGTATGCAGCAGATGGGGTAGACTCGTTGATATGGCAGCAGCAAACGTCAGGTTAGCTTCCTCCAGGGAGCAACACTAATGAGGTCGAGATGAGCTAGTAGGTTGGGTTTTGTCGAATATTTCGGTCACATTTAGGTCACTGGGTACTTAGCTGCCTTCTGGGGTTGTTAAATCATGTTAGGGATGTTGTGGGCTCAAGGAGCAGCTGATAAAGTTGGAGGGGCAGCAGGGTCGTCAGGAGCGGATGAGCGTTCGAGCGTGAATGTGAGCGTTTTCTTCAAACAACTCTTAGCCTTTATAACACCCACTGTCCTATGCTTACAAAACAAGTCACAAGCAAAAGGCTTAACAATCCTTGGCTAACAAAGGGAATACTTAAATCCATTAACAAAAAACACGACCTTGAGAAGAAGTATAGACTAGGAACAGTCTCCAAAGAATTCTCAAAGAATTACTCGTTATTGCTATCTAAAATAATTAGACGAGCCAAAACTAAATACTATGAAGATAAATTTACCCAAATAAAGAGCAACATTAAAAAAACTTGGAGCACAATTTCACAAATATTGGGATCAAAGAAGATTTTAAATAACAAACCAACACTCCTTTCCAATAACGCTTGTCAGCTTTCAGCCTCTGATTCTGCTATTGAGTTCAATAGGTTCTTCTCTTCCATTGGGTCATCCCTTGCAAATGATATTCCATCTTCCTGTACTGATGTTAAGGACTATCTTACAGGTAACTATCCACAGTCTCTGTACCTAAAGCCTACTAGTTCCACTGATGTCAATGAAATAATCCTTTCCCTTAAAACCAAGTCTAGTGCCCTCGAGGAGATACCAACTTTAATTTACAAAAAAACCTCCAGATCTCTAGCCCCTGCTATTGCATTGCTCTTCAACAAGTCACTTGAACTCCAAACCTTTCCTGACATTCTAAAAAAAGCAAGAGTAACCCCTGTCCACAAATGTGGTGATCTCACAGATGTTAACAACTACAGACCTATATCAATCCTGCCTAACTTGTCAAAAATATTCGAAAAACTAATCTACAAGCAGCTTTACTCTTTTCTAGCCAAACACAATATTCTTAGCTCTTGTCAATATGGCTTCAGACCCAAAAAAAGCACTAACGATGCACTTATTAGTATGATTAACTTAATTCACGCAGCTCTTGATAAAAAGGAGTTTCCTGTTGGGTTATTTGTGGACCTGCGTAAGGCTTTTGACACTGTCAACCATCAAAACCTTCTTCTTAAATTACATCATTATGGAGTCAGAAGACACTCCCTGCAATACCTCAAATCTTATCTTACTGACAGGCTCCAGTATGTTTCTGTGAATAATTCAATTTCTCCCACCCTACCCATCAACATTGGTGTTCCTCAGGGCAGCATACTTGGCCCTCTCCTCTTTCTCATCTACATTAATGACCTTCCAAATGCCTCCCAACACCTCAAACCAATTCTATTTGCTGACGACACAACCTTCATTTACTCCAGTCCTGACCCCCTTGCTCTAAATGCCACAGTAAATACTGAGCTAGAGAAAGTCCATCTTTGGCTAACCGCCAACAAACTCACCCTTAACATTGACAAAACGTTTTATATTCTGTTTGGCAATAAATCCTCTAATCAGATAAATCTAAAAATAAACAATACCCAAATTTGTAACAAATTAGATGGCAAATTCCTTGGCGTTCTCATAGACCACAAGCTGAATTTCCAGGGTCACATTCTAAATATATCAAAAAAAGTTTCAAAAACTGTTGGCATTCCTTCTAAGATCAGATATTATGTACCCCGCCCTGCCCTGGTTACTCTCTATTACTCCCTCATCTATCCATACCTCAACTATAATAATAATAATAATAATAATAATTTTTATTTAGGCAAAGGTACATACATAAGGAGATTTTACAAAGTTTGCTGGCTTTATAGATAGGAGCTAGTACATACAATGCCTAAAGCCACTATTACGCAAAGCGTTTCGGGCAGGAAAAAACACTACTGACTAAAGCTTAAAACTAATGGGTAAAAAGAAAAAAATGCGTTGAGTACAAATAAAAATAGAGGTAAAGGAGGGGGGAACATTGTTGAAAAAACAGCACAAATACAATTACAAATTATTACAGAAAATTACATTAAAACAGCGTTGATTTGTAAAAAAAAAAAAAAAAAAAAAAAAAAAAAAAAAAAAAAAAAAAAAAAAAAAAAAAAAAAAAAAAAAAAAAAAAAAAAAAAAACTATGGTATTTGTGCTTGGGGTTCTACTACCCAAAATCATTTACGACCTCTTATTACCCAACACAAAGCTGCTATTAGGACAATATCCAACTCTGGCCATAGACATCACTCGGTACCCTTACTCAAATCTCTGAATATGTTAGATATTAAGTCACTGCACATTCTCTCTTGTGTATTATACATATATAAAACGCTGAACTGTAATGCCAATCCTGACCTCAAAAGCTTCATTGAAGGTTGTAACAGAACCCATGAGCACTACACCAGAAATAAATACAGTTTTGATATTCCTAGAGTACGACTTAATCAAACTAGAAATGCTTTACAAATCAAGGGACCCAGAATGTGGAATGACCTTCCCAACCATGTTAAAGACTGTACCTCTCTCAACCAGTTTAAGATAAAAACTAAACACTACCTAATAAATTCCCTGTAACCTACCTCACTCCTCTATTGTCAACCCATGTCTGTAAATTTTTTTTGTTTAATCAACACTGTTTGCTAACCTATTGTATTTATGCTGCTTTTTCAGTCATGTTCCCCCTTTTTTTTTTATCTTTATTTGTATTTGTTCTCAACACTTTTTATTCTTTATGCTCAATTAGTATTAAGTTCTAGATATTAATGTTTTTCTTGCCCGAAATGCATTGCGTAATAGTGGCTTTAGGCATTGTATGTACTAGTCGTATCTATATATCAATCCATTAATGTAACATCACTTGTATGTATGTATGTACCTTACCTGAATAAACATATTTATTTATTTATTTATTTATTTACTTCTCCCTTTTTCTGTTCATTGTCTGCTCCTACGCTCCCTTGCTATCCTCTTCTTATTCCTATTACTATCTCCTTCTCATTCGGTGGTTATAATAGGAGCTGCCTCGTATGGGCCAGTAGGCCCTCTGCAGTTCTTATTATTACTACTATCCCCTCTACTACACCTTACTTTGTTGCCAAGAGCATATAAGCAGCAGAATAGCAAATAATAACTAATCTACCTTCAAGTGTGGTCTAGAACACACTTGCGAGATACTGTACCGACTCTCAGTGCGCTCAACTCACACCATTGTTCAGCAAGGTTTCACCTACATACGTCTGTATGCTCGACTAAATATGCCACATATAATCAGGATTCCTCCCTTATGTTGACCAATGCACACACTAGAAAATGAAGGAATGACGACGTTCATTCGTTCTCCAGCACGGCGAATGGTTGGAAGTCCTTATGATATCTGTAGGCAGTCTTCTCAAAGTCTTCTTACGACCCCTGTCCTTTATGACACTTCAGGACGAATTTTTACTGCTGCTATTTCTATTGAAAGCTTTCTACTCTGCGTATTTCAGCCTCAAATACCCGTTGCCTCCATCTCCCCATTTCTATCTCTTTCCTTCCCCCTCTCTCAAGCAATCATGAAATGTGACACCCAAACCTTGCCCGAAACGCTGTGCACATTAATGGGTTTAGGTATTGTATGCACTAGCTCTATCTATAAATCCAACATTATGTTTGTAACTCATCTATGTATGTACATTTACCTGAATAAACATTTTGACTTGATTTTTTACCTTCCGAAACAATAAAGCCCAGTACTTGTCCTCCATACCTACTCAACTTTTAAATCACACATCAATACACAACACTCACTTGAGTATTTAAGGTATTTTATATTGAGAGTATGCATGCCTTTGTATTATGAAATCATATTGATGTGATGTATCATTGAGAATTGGATTTAATCAGAGGATTCAGTGGTATCCCAGGTGGCATTAATTTTCACAAAGTAGTTGCATGGTGGTCTACAGTGCTAGCTTGAGAGTACCAAGTGTGGGGTTCGAATCCTCCTCTTGGCTACCACTTTTTTTTTCCAGTGATAGTTTCAGAGGGTTGAGAAAAACACAGCATGAGGAAAATATTTTAATATAATCCAGTTTTATTGTAGTAAAAGACAAAAGTATATGCATATAAAATATTAGTTTAGTTTATTTATTATGCACAACATACCCATCCTGTGAGTGGCAGTGGAAATTTTTTGAGGCACATAATGGGCTTATAAATGAACAACAAAATTCATGTAGTTATTAGAATCTCTGTAACTAAGCAACATAATTTGTGTGGTCAAATTATGTAACCAAGCAACAGGACAAAAGTAAGTAAGTAAAAATTTAAAAATTTAAAAGCCTATCTTGTATCCATTTGTTAAACACAGAAATCACAATAGCGTGATGCCTTAAATCTATGATTGAGGTCAGTTGAACTCCCGGTTGGAATTCTTTTGTCATGTCGTAACACAGTCCATTAAGGCTCGTGTGGGATCCTCTCGGACATAGGTTCGAACCCTCATCATGGCCCTTGTGGATTTGTTCAATTGTATCTATTCATTTTGTAAATACATGTCTTCATCTTCATCACTTTCTAAGAGCTCCAAGAAAGGCTCATAGACCTCATTTGGCTGGTAGGAACTAAATAAATGTTTGGCTTCAGTAAGCTTGTCAGCACATTGCTTTTGATCCTGATTGAGAAGAGCCAATAATCCACGTTTCTCTTCTTCTGACAAAATTGGGTTTTCAATGGTGTACATGTTAGAATCCTGGAATATAATATTTAAAACATCTTAGAGTCAAATATATACTGTACCTATTTAGTTGTACATAATGCAAATATATAAAAGTATAGATTAAGTAAAACAAAAGGATCCAAATAATAATAAAAGCCATATTCTCCACAGTACCACTCTTGAAAATGGAAGTGTTTCATAGTTTAAATGTGAAAGGTGATGGCAATATTACTCTGACTAATTGAACACATTTAAGTGAGTTGAGTGTTTTGAAGATCTAAATTGCAAAAAGTATTTTGAATTTCTTACCTTGCAGAGACATGAAGGGAAATAATCACATTGTAATTCTTGAATATACTCGGATAGTTTGTCCCTTTTCTTTTTGTAGTACTGTAACCATGTTATCATTTCTTGAATGGTTAGTGATTCCTCCTCTCTACATCTCTTCTGGAGCTCAAACTTTTCCACTGCACTTCTTTTTTCTGTCAGGGACACTATAATGCAAAATGAAAATACAGTATGTGATTGACAAATTATGATAATGGGAACCATTTGTGAATTAAACATCATTAAAAATTGTATCTATAAAATTTACCTTTAGAAAACAAACTCAATTTAATGGTATTGCAGTCTTTCCATATATAAAAGTACAATTAATACAAATAATATATAAATATTTGAAAATGCTGAGAAAACTTATGAATCATTAGATCTTGTGTAAATACCACTTGTGTTTTGATGAAGCAATAAATTGTGCCATGGAAGGATGCCAGTTAAAATATCTGCTTCAGACAAATCCGGATGGTTCTGATTGTAGATTTTTATGAGATCTCGTAGTTTTTTTTTCTCAACTTCATTTTTGTTTCTCAATACAGCTCTCATTTTAGATGAAACTGTAAAGTTTCAGGTTGTTATCAAATATTTGATTTGCACCAATAGTATTTTACATAGAAAAACTAATTTAACAACTGTGTACTGTATTAATGTTTAGGTTTCAGTGAACAAACAAAAAAAGCAATTAATGTCTACCTGCATAAGTGGTAATCTGATTTTTGCGATGCCTTATATTCTCTCCATATGCCTCGATAGTATGCTCAATGTTATTGGCAGAGGATCTGTTATTTAAGGATCTTGCAATGATCAGTAATTCTGATCTCCATTTCTCAATAACAGATTCTGGGACATTAAGCATGTGAATCTCATTTGAAACTGCTGCAGCTGTCTCTGTGGCCTATTTAAAAATAAATGCCATCATATTTATTGTAAAATTTATGTTCAGAGTTAAACAAAGTCTTTTGAACTATCCTTAGTGCTTTGTCAAGGTCTGAGTATGTGTTTTTCAGATTCAGACCTTGACAAAGCACCAAGGAGTGTGTGAAAGACTTGGTGTAATTCTTTACATAAATTTCCCAAATACACAAGTGGGTTTTTATCCAATTTTACTTTGTCTATGAGAAGAAAATACCATTAGTGTCTTATAATAAGATTAAAGATAAATAAAAACATGTATATACACTTGATTCATTGTATAGAACAATTGTATATTTATATATAATTCTATATTTTCATTGTATAGAACAATTCATATGTTAATACCTTTCTGAATCTGGCAACTAATGCCCGAGGCATTCCATTAATTTTTCTGTGATTCCAAAAGAGTGCCCCCTCTGTCAGTTCTTCTGTACGCTCTGTGGAAATAAATTTAGTTATTCATTGACATCCTAATACTGTGTGTCTCAAAATACTGATTGGAAAGTAAAAGGATGATGATATTGATGCTGTCCTAAGTGGAATGAATTAATTGTTATTTCAGAGGAAACAAAGAGCTCAAAAATAGTGGTAGAGTAATAAGATTAAAAATATCAGGATGTGAAAGAAAGCATAAAAACAGGGACAACTTGATTTTTCAAACAAGGATTATACATGTATATGTTGGTTGCATATGAGTATAATGCTACTTTATATGAGCCAAAATTCCTTTCTGCAATTTCCTATATTCTTATATTATTTTATAACATTATCTGGATATAAATAACCATCAAATATTACCATTGTACTGATTTGATTGAAAGGTACAAAATTTAGAACTAGATTAAACAAAAATTAACACATACCAGCTTTAAGCATGTTCTTAGTGTTGTTATATCTTGAAAGGTAGGAAAATACTTGCTCTGCCTCCTCCCCAGATGTCAGGCCACTTCCTTCTTGCCACCGCCCTCCATACAAAACCTTTGACATAATAGCATAACGTTTGTTAAAAAATACCTACTGTATTAACAATTTGCATTTAACATAGATAAATCCTTACATATAAGAGCTTAAAAGAAATTATATTTTCCAACTTACAGTAAAACGAAGTCAAAATATTATTACAGTATTAGATTATTTACCTGACAATACCAAGAATGTCCTTTGGCATGTAGGACTCCTAAAAAAGGCTTTCCTTGCCCAAGTGAGAACTTCTGTTCTCTTGATGAAATCTTTAAGGCCCATGGCCAGTATTTACAGATGATATCCTGGCATATGAAGGACACATTTTGTAAACGGTTCATTTGCAAATAGTGGGCATAACTGTAGAGCTCTCCCTGATACATATTTAATGCAGCAAGAATAATTCCATGTCAACAGGAAGCCATGCTTATGCCGGTTTCATTCAAACTTCTAAATGAAACAGGTTTATTTTTGGCAGCTTTCAATGTCGACACTCCACACATATGGCTACTCTGTTGGACAAAAGTAAAATTATATGTATATAAATATATATATATATATATATATATATATATATATATATATATATATATATATATATATACATATATATATATATATATATATATATATATATATATATATATATATATATATATATATATATATATATATATATATATATATATATATTAGTCATATGTAAATGTAATTTTTTTTATGTAATATTTTTCATCATTCAATATGCATTCCATATATTTTATAGATTTTTTTGGACATGATATAGTTAGGAACCGTCCAATTAATATACATTATTGATAATGTCTCAAGCTAATATATAAAGGTACTCTTCAAATATTGTATGGGTAAAAACCTGGTATTAGGTCTTAGGTTTCTATTTGAAAACCTATTTTTAGGCTTTCGAACAGATGTAAAAATATTCTTACTTGAGTTTTAAGGTTCTGAATAGTGGAAACGTGATCTTGAACTTCTTTGTCACAAGCGAAGATACCACCAGAATAATATGAGTTTCTGATCCCTCTGGAATGATATTAAATTAATGAATGTTCATTGTGTGAGACATTTTGATGACAGTTAAACATCATTTCACTTAAAACTAATTCAACTACCCAAGCTGGCATTCACATCATAATCCCTCCTGTTCTAAATGAATGTATATAGTGAAATAATTATTTTTTAATTAGTAAAGCCTTAGTCCAAATAAAAAAGTTCAACTGAAGTTGAAAGGCAAGTAATAAAGGTGTAATCAGTTAACAATTAAAGAAAATCTGATTAAAAGTTGCATGACACTATATAAATATTATACAGTGCAGTGTTTATAGTACTACAAACATATTACTACACCTTACATTATACCTTAACAATAATGAGCAGCATTAAATATTTTAACTTGAATATTTACCTCCCAACTTTGTTGTAACGATACAGTTTCTTGTTGCCATCAATATGTACAGCCACAGGTGTTGTATCACATGCAGGGCACCCCTTGTCAAATTCTCCTTTTATTCTCCCAAGTTCATACTGATGGAAACGCCATTCAAAGAAGACTCTTTTTGTTGTCTCAAAATTGATGGGACCATGCTAAGATGTAAAATGTGTGTAAGTAATTATCAAAAAGTGCCAAGCAGTGGCATGTTAAGCAACAGACTATAAATACCTGCAGGAAATGAAAATAAACTTACATGAGCATTACATAAAAAGAGAAATTGTTAAAGATTGGTAATCCATTTCCATTTCTTATGATATTAGACATATATAAAATATATATTTAGAATATTCATGCTATTTATTAATTTAATAATATTTAACCCTATTTCTTAAATAATGACAATGCATTTGCTTAGTAACAAACTTAGTTTTTAAGTTTATACACCAATTTAATACTTGCACTATTAAAACAGTAATGGTATGAAAACTTACACGCCCTCGAGAAGCACCAAATAATTCCAGTGCACTAACTAATGCCTGAAGAGAAGTTCCAGGGCTGCTTCTCTTGAGAAAATGCCAGGAATCCAATAGATTTATGCTGTAGAAAGTGCTACTATTTCTTCCAGTTGAATAAAAACCAGACTTGTGCATGGCTTTCCCAAGTTCTTCATCTACATATCCGCACTTGCACCTAAATATTGGGGTATACAGATCATACCTTCCTGCCCCCCACAAAAAATAAAAAAAATTGAAGTAAAACAATTTTATTTGGCAAGAGATTCAAGTGTGGCTATCAATATATGTGTAAACCAACCCATAAACCCATAAAATTCTCTGTATGGTTATAAATACGTATGTGATATAAATACGTCTTCATAAGTGAAGATACAGTGGTAAAGAGAGTGAAGTATAAATGGTTATATTTTATTTTATTTTATTTTATTTTATTTTATTTATATATATACAAGAAGGTACATTGGGTTTGAGAGAATACATTGGATAGTACAGTATTTACATTCTTGTAAAGCCACTAGTACGCGCAGCGTTTCGGGCAGGTCCTTAATCTAGCAGATAATTTTAAGTAGGTAGTTTCAATCAGAATTGATAAATGAAAGATACATTACAAGAGAAAAATGAGATGAGAGAGATAAGTAAGTATATTAAAGCACATTGTTATATTAAAGCTCTGATTGATTACATTGACAGCTTGATTAGTAATTTAAACAAGATTAATAGACACCATACAGCAGATTGACAGCACATATAAGACAGCAATGATCACAATGGTAAAGATGTTCAGAATGGGTACATAAAGATTGGGAGACTGGGTAGCAAAAGATACAGATAACAAGAATTATAAACACCATACAACAGATTGGCAGCACATATAAGAAAACAGCAATGATCTCAATGGTAAAGATGTTCAAATTGGGAACATAAAGGTTGGGAGATTGGGTAGCAATAGATACAGTGCAATTTTAAGGCAAAAAGTGAAAAACTATGAAGATGAAATTAGGTACTTTTTAGTATTGATTTTGAATGATGTAAAAGTTGGACAGCTTTTCAATTCAGTAGGGAGTGAGTTCCATAAACTGGGTCCCTTTATTTGCATAGAGTGTTTACACAGATTAAGTTTAAATCTGGGGATATCGAAGAGATATTTATTTCTGGTGTGGTGATAATGAGTCCTATTACATCTGTCCAGGAAGAGTTTCAGACAAGGATTTGCATTTAAGAACAGGGTTTTGTAAATGTAGTTGACACAGAATTTGTGGAGTGAGATTATGTTTAGCATGTTTAGGGAGTTAAACAAGGAGGCTGTGTGTTGTCTGAAAGCAGAATTTGATATTATTCTGATAGCAGATTTTTGCTGGGTGATGATGGACTTGAGGTGGTTTGCAGTGGTTGAACCTCATGCACAGATACCATAGTAGAGATAGGGATAGATTAGTGCATAATATAGAGAGATGAGAGCAGAGTTAGGAACAAAATATCTGATTTTGGAGAGTATACCAACTGTTTTAGAGACTTTCTTAGTTATGTGTTGTATGTGGGTACTGAAGTTGAGTCTCTTGTCTAGGAATATGCCAAGAAACTTTCCATCATTTTTATTGCTAATGTTTACATTGGCAATCTGAAGCTGAATTGCATTTGTAGATTTGCTTCCAAATAGGATGTAGTAGGGCTTTTCTATGTTAAGTGTTAGTTTGTTGGTTGACATCCATAAGTGGACTTTTTTTAGTTCATTATTTACAACATCATTTAGTGTGTGTGGGTTGGTGTTGGAGTAAATGAGGGTAGTATCATCAGCAAACAAAATAGGTTTCAGAATGTTAGAGACATTAGGCAGATCATTAATGTATATAAGAAATAGTAGGGGTCCCAAGATGCTGCCCTGTGGCACTCCAACGGTTATTGGTAGTGATTGGTGTCTATCACTAAGATAGGATTGGATATAGTCCAGTGCATGGCCTCGGATTCCATAATGATGGAGTTTACATAAGAGGTAATCGTGATTAACAGTATCAAAGGCCTTTCTCAGGTCAATGAAGAGTCCAATTGGAAACTCATTTTTGTCAAGGGCTGAGTAAATTATATCAAGGAGACTAATAATTGCATCGTTGGTGCTCTTTTGAGAGCGGAAGCCAAACTGACAGGGGCTAAGAATGTCGAATTTTACGAGATAGGAGTAGAGCTGTTTGTAGATAATTTTTTCAAATATTTTTGATAGTATGGGTAGGTTCGATATTGGTCTGTAGTTGTTTATGTCTGACGGATTACCTCCTTTATGAACTGGCGTTACTCTTGCGTTTTTAAGGATATCAGGGAAGGTATGACACTCAAGGGATTTGTTGAACAGCAGAGCTATAGGTGGTGCAAGGGCATGGGAGGCACTCTTGTATACAATGGATGGGATTTCACTGATGTTCCCAGCTTTGGTTTTTAGTGAGTGTATGATGGACACAACATCTGACGGGCTGACTGGTGAGAGGAGAAGAGAGTTTGGATAGCTGCCTGAGAGATATGTGTTGATATATGTCTAAGTCTGTGGGATTTTACTTGCAAGGTTAGCACCAACCGATGAAAAGAAGCTATTAAATTCATTCGCCATTTCTAAGTCAGATGACAGTGTAAGGCCAACCTTAGAGAGTGTTATATGGTTGTGGGAGTGTTGTTTAGTTCCCAGGATGTTAGAGATGGTATTCCATGTGCTTTTCATGTTGCCTTTTGCTTCTTTGAATCTAGTCTCATAATATGAAAGTTTTGCTTTTCTTATGATACTGGTAAGCACTGATGAGTACCTTTTAACTACTTCCATTGAAACTAGGCCACTCCTAAATTTCTTTTCGTATTCATGTTTTTTGTTGATTGATTTAATTATGCCACTTGTGAGCCACGGGTTATTTTTTCTTTTATCAGTTACTTGTTTGGTAAGGAGGGGACAGTGAGTGTTGTAGAGGCTTAGAGTTTTGGAGAGAAAGTGGTTAGTTGATGAGTTTATATCCTGTGAATTATTAAATTCAGATTCCCAGTTAATATTGTGAAGTGCATTAGAGAGATTGCCTAAAGCTGATTCACTATGTAGCCTGAATGAAAGTTTTTTGGTTTCTGGTGGTGATGTGTCAATGTTTGCTATGAGGAAGGTAGGATAGTGGTCAGTTGTTCTGTCATAAATTACCCCAGATGTAAGGGGAGCTGTTATATTAGTCCATAGGTGATCCAGGGTAGTGGCAGATGTTTGAGTGACTCGGGTGGGCTTGGTGATTGTGGGGATTAGCATACAGGAGTGCATGCTGTTACGGAAATAGTCAACTTGAGGGTTGTTTTGAAGACCCAGGTCAATATTGAAATCACCTCCCAGAATGATATGATTTTTGTTGAGATTGTTATTTATGATAAGATTCCTTACATTGTCAGAGAATAAAGCTATGTTGGTATTAGGAAATCTATAGATGGCACCGATTATCAGGGAGGATTTAATCGATTTACTGGAGAACTTGGCAAAGGGATATTCACAATAGTCGTCTCTATCACTGATGACACTATTGCAAATGAAGGTATCTTTGTAATATATTGCTGTACCGCCACCTTTTTTATTAGGCCTGCAGTTATGAATGGCTTTATAACCAGCTAAATTGTAGAGTTGGGTATAGTCATTACTTAGCCAAGTTTCTGTTAAAATGATGAAAGATAATTTAGTACCTAGTGCTGTAAGTAGTGCATTTATATCATCAAAATGTTTACCAAGTGACCTAACATTTTGGTTGTAAACTGATAAGCAGGTGCTGTTAAGGAGTTTGTTTTTTGCAAGATTTGCTGTGTAGTACCTGTAATAGTGATGATCAATGTGCTGATTAGTGTAGATATGGGACAGAAGATTTCGATCAGGATTTCGATTTCGATCATATTGATGAAGACTGTAGCCTGGGTCACCTGAGCAATGCCAGCTACCAATACTAGTATCAAATAAATGTTTCTTAAAGTAACCTACCACTTAAAGTTACAAAGATGCACAAATTATTGGAGCTTAAAGTTGTGAACTTGCTCTCACTGCAGTTTGGGCAGGAATTAGGTGGATGTGCTGGTACAACAGGCTCTAGTAACAATTAAATTTACAAGATCAGCTATGCAACAAAATAAATACATGTTTCAATCATTACATTTTAAATTACTAATAATTTTTTTAGCATTAACTGGAGTTACATGAAAGATTTATATTTAATAACAAATAAAAATTCACTTATTTAACTAAAAATCTGTAATTAATGAGGTAATCAATAATTAATGAGGAAAATGACCAATACAAAAACTACTAAAAAAATTACATGAACTAAATAAAATTTTAAAACACTGCTTGGTTCAGGATAGAAATGAGAGTATAAGAAACAGACTACAGGTACATTACTTACTCCAGTGAATGACATTCCCATCTGAACACACAGTTTGTGTTGGGTCTAAAGGCTCGAAGAACCCATTTTTTCAGCAAAATCGCTGGTGGAAAGGCATTACAAAATGCTGCTGCTGATCACATTTATGACACAAAAAATGAAAGCAGTCTTCACATTTTATGCTTGCCTCACTACTTCTAGATTGTACACAACATTTGCCTGGTTTTCCAAAAAATAATGTAATTATGTACTTTGAATGGTAATACTGGATCTAGAAATATTGTATACCAAGTTTAAAAATGACAAACATCTAAGTGTATTCAGAGATTGACATTAATCATGCATTTCATAATTACATTGAAATTTGTCCATAATTACACACTAAAGATGTTATTTACCTTTATCTGGAACACCCAACTTCGACAATGTCCAGCTAAACAACATTGACCTACGTTCTCCCCATTGAATCTCACTATTTTTTCTTCTTTTTTGCCAATCAGAAATGCTTGCTTGAGAATCATAAATTTCCTCCAGTTCTGCAGCAAGTACTTTGATATATGGGATTCTAAATTAATCAGGAAAATCTTCAAGAGCAAATAGATGTAATAAATAAAAGTGTATGTTATACATATTATATAAGCATCTAGAACAACTGACAGCTTTCAGTAATGTGTTAGTTAGACTATGATATATATATATATATATATATATATATATATATATATATATATATATATATATATATATATATATATATATATATATATATATATATATATATATATATATATATATATATATATATATATATATATATATATATATACTAGGTACTAAGATTATATTACATTACATATTTCAAATAGGGACGTACCAGAATTCAATGATTTTGGTGTTTGTTCTGCAGCTGGTAAATATGTTTGAGTATATGTTGGTACACTAGTTGAAAAGTCAGAACTTTGAAGGTGTGGAGGTGAAAGAGAAGCAGGCAGAAGGGCTGTTTGGCAGAAAATCAACCTTTAAGTTTGGTAATTCCACAACACTTTATCTATTTTTAATTTGTAAACTATCTACATTTTTTTGCTGTCTATGGCCATCACTGCCCCTATCTCCACCGAACACCGGTGTATTTGCAGCTATGCAAGGGCAGACCAATATGGCAGCCATGGCCTAATCTGTCATAAGACACAGGGAAAGATTGCCAGATATGAAGCAGTCAATGACATTATCAAAAAAAGTTTGTCTAGTTTGGTTCAGATGTAATACAAACAAAGAGCAACGGTTTCAAGTTCAACAAACCAAAATGTAGGGCTGACAACAGGAAATTATTTTTGACCCAGAGGGTTATTAACACATGGAACTGCCTACCCACCAGAGCTGTAAATGCCAAAACTGTGCTGAATTTCTAAATATACCAAAAAAAAGATCATAAAGGCAAATGGGGGGAATTTCGACAAGCCGCGAGCTTCCTGTACTCTTCTAGGCTACTAGAGTTTGTGGCATTCAGGTAAATATCTGTTTTCAAAGAAGTTGACTATTGGATTATCTATAAACAAATTTTGAATAATAAAACACCAAAAATCTAAATAACTTTAAATCTGAGGCAAAATGAAATCTACACAAGCAATTAAACCTATCATTATACTATGATATAAGAACACACAAACATGGGTCATGGAATAAATAACTAAATAAAAAATTACCTTCTGATAAGTTTGAACGTTGTGTTTGATTGATTTCAATAATCCTGCAGTAATTTTCTCCTTTTCCTTTCTTGTTTGAAGGCTTCAGATAATTTAGGTCCTCAATATTTAAACTTCGCTTCATATATTCACATATTTTCTGGAGAGCTGAGTTTATTTTCAAATATTCATGATGAAGGTTCTCTTTAGCTAAAATTGCTAGTGTCTGGAGACCTTCTGTTAAAAAAATATACGTTCTCAATAGGATACATTATAACTGTAGCAAGAGAAGCTACATTAAATGTTTTGATGAAATTGTCTAAACCAATGATCAAAGTGATAGAAATTATAATGGGATGATGGATTTCAAGCCAATTATGCTGAGCATAGAAAAAAATTCTGTTGTTATTGTTAAAACAAAGACATACTGTATTACACAAGGTTGTAAACTTTGATATTAATGTATTATAAAGGCCATAATCAAATGATTTTATAAACAATGCCATCATTATTGTCCGGAGTTATTCTTGGTACATCTGGTAAGTAAAGATAGTTTTCAGGAGCCAAGAACGAATCTGCCAAAAAAATATTGGTCGTTGTACATTCCAATTTGTTACAATAGCCTAGTACTGCATACTAATACAAATTAAAAAACAAATTGGAAATAATAGCTAGGCTAACCTAACACAATGACATAACATAACACATCTTTATTTGTAATTTTGTCAAAAGCTGATTAAATGTTTTTTTACCTGCTAGTATGCTGGCTGGGGTCGATCTTCCAGCGGGTCCGTCTAATTACCACAAGCTACCACAAACTACACAAACTTCAGAAAGCTTCCTGGCAATATGTTAGTAATGAATAAATATGATATATTAAGTTAGGCTGACCTAACCTAACCTAACCTATCCTAACCTAACCTAACCTAACCTAACTTAACCAAACCTAACCTAACCGAAGCTTGGATCGTCGACTTGATTTGGCGTCACCAGCTTTTCATTTTCGTCTAATTTCTTTATAAAAAGATACTTTTTCAGATTAAAATTATGTTTTTTCGTGTTGTACATTCAGCACCAACATTATAATGAGTAAATATATCATATTTATTCTTTACTAACGTATTGCCAGGAAGCTTTCTGAAGTTTGTGTAGTTTGTGGTAGCTTGTGGTAATTAGACGGACCGCTTCCAGGCATATTTATTCTACTGACTTGTGGTCTTAATGCTGCCGCAGTAAAAGGATTTGTGACAGACATTGTACTGCTTTCTGTATCATCTACCTATTACAAATACAAATACAATTATTTATTCAGGTAAAGTACATACATACAAGGTAAGATACAAAAGTAGATGGATTTATAGATAGAGTTAGTACATACAATGCCTAAAGCCACTATTACGCAAAGTGTTTCGGGAAGGAAAACCACTAAGACTAAAACTTATTACTAAAAGAGATTAAAGTATAAATTGTGTTGAGAAAAAATAAGAAAAAATGGAAAAAAAGGGAGGGGGGGGGGTGAAACATGGCAGAAAAAAAGTAAAATACAATTTGGTCAACAAACAGCATTGTTTTAAATAGAGGAGATGGGTTGACTTTTTTGGGGTGAGGTAGGTTACATTGAGTTAATTAGGTAGTACTTAGTTTTTAACTTAAACTGGTTGGGAGAAGTACAGTCTTTAACATAATTGGGAAGGCCACATTCGAGGTCCCTTGATTTGTAAACCATTTTTGTAGTTTAACTAAGTCGTACTCTTGGAATATCAAATAGGTATTTGTTTCTGGTGTGGTGCTCATGGGATCTGTTACAACCTTCTAGGAAGCTTATTATAAAAAACATAATTGATAAAAACAACATGCTGCATACTAAAAACGTATTGGAATGTGTATACCAATATGCAGTAAAATATGTTCTTCCTACACATAACAAGCAAAACTTTAATACTGCAACAAGTTTTTGAAAGTTATTTAACTAAACAGCAATGAAACATTTGCATTCTTTTCAATTAGTAAAATATTACATATGAAGGAATTATTTACATAAATGCCGAGAAAACTTTACATACCATGCCCAAATCTAGGATCTTCTTCTTCTTCATAGTAGATGCAGTTTGCATGAAGGATTTGTTCTCCCGATGACTGCAAAATCTAGGATCACGTGTGTTATTGTTTTTGAACGAATGATCACATGTTTACATTCATTGCGATGAAACTAACAACTTTTAATTATATACAGCTTTTTATGTCGACTGTTTTACTTAAATTATTTTCTGTTATAGGTTCTAAATATAACTTTTTATTTGCTTCTTTCTTATGCCATTTGTAATTAATGTCATAAAGCTTTATCATCTGAATGCACCAAACTGTGCCTTTTCATATTTCCAAACTGAAGTCGAACACCCGAAAATGAATATATCCATGAAAACTGAATCACGTCCTACTATTTGGAGAATTGTTAGTTCTTTTTCATACTAATATGTCTAGTTTGTGTCATATAAGTATTCATCCCGATGGTTGGTAAATATTGGTGAAATAGAAGGATAAAAGTCAAACATCTGTTAACTTTTCTTTTAAAGTACTGTATAGATGGAAAATATCAAGGCAAACCTTCGAAAATCTGCCGATTTCCTTTCCTCTTCAAGGCTACTATTGTTAGTGTTTGTCACGGTAAACCTATGTAAAATCGGAAAAATTCTTTCAACAGGACCCTGCACTAGAGTTGATGTTGGAAGACGCTCTGCTTCGTGGCTGATGGATTAATATTTGACTGTTGGTCAGGACTTGAGCATTGTTAATTACAGTTACACTCTGTTGGAGCACTAGACGGTCAATGGTCGTCGTTCTTCTTTATGATAGGTTCAGTTTATTGTTTAGTCACGGGAGACATCTCCCTCAGGCAGGGTGCGATCGCACCTCCACAGATCTCCAGTATCATCTACTGATACTGGTAATGGCTCAGAGAGGACATCCACTTACGGGCTATTCATGGCTGTGCCACCTTTTGGGTGGCTTAATCTTCATCAATCACCAATCAATCAATCTATTGTTTAGCGGCCAGTATTATTCAGTTTATTGGCCAGTGCGTTGGCATCAGTTTTTATTAAAATAAAAAATAATAAATATGTTTATTCAGGTAAGGTACATACATACAAGTGATGTTACATTAATGGATTGATATATAGATAGAGCTAGTACATACAATGCCTAAAGCCACTATTACGCAATGCGTTTCGGGCAAGAAAAACATTAATATCTAGAACTTAATACTAATTGAGCATAAAGAATAAAAAGTGTTGAAAACAAATACAAATAAAGATAAAAAAAAGGGGGAACATGACTGAAAAAGCAGCACAAATACAATAGGTTGACAAACAGTGTTGATTAAAAAAAAATAATAATAATAAAATAACAGACATGGGTTGACAATAAAGGAGTGAGGTGGGTTACAGGGAATTTATTAGGTAGTGTTTAGTTTTTATCTTAAACTGGTTGAGAGAGGTACAGTCTTTAACATGGTTGGGAAGGTCATTCCACATTCTGGGTCCCTTGATTTGTAGAGCATTTCTAGTTTGATTAAGTCGTACTCTAGGAATATCAAAACTGTATTTATTCCTGGTGTGGTGCTCATGGGTGACGAACGAGCAAAAATTAGAAGGATTTAAATCGTAATTTAAATAGTTATCTCATTCCTTCTTTCCTTTGAATGTCAGTGACTGTGCTTCTGCTATGCTTAATATCCTCAAAAGCGGCCAATTTTCATGATAGCTTAAATTATATAGACAAAAATTTGGGCCGAGTATACAAGTATAAGCAAAATTGACTGAGTATCCGCAAAAATTAAGAAAAGAAAACAGCACACCCGTTACATTAAAGAAAACGTATTCCTCGTCTCGGGGAGAATATTCTAGGGAGGCCAGCCGGTAACTGGAACAGCCCGATAAGTGCATTTATGTACTAAATACGTAAGTATGAAAATGTACTTATTACACTTAGTTTTAAAACGTACTGTCTATTCGGAGGATGGGTTGTATTTCTGTGTGCAGGTTTGGGACCAGCCCCTCAATTATTTTCCACGTGTAAATTATTTTGTAACTCTCCTGCCTGCGCTCAAGGGAGTACAGATTTAGGCTCTTTAGTCGGTCCCAGTAATTTAGATGTTTTACTGAGTGAATTCTAGCAGTAAAGGATCTCTGCACGCTCTCCAGGTCAGCAATTTCTCCAGCTTTGAAAGGGGCTTTCATTGTGCAGCAGTACTCCACTCTAGAGAGCACAAGCGTTTTGAAAAGTATCATCATCGGTATAGCATCTCTAGTGTGATAAGTTCTTGTTATCCAACCTGTCATTTTTCTTACAGTTGTGACGGCTACTTTATTGTGTTCTTTAAAGGTAAGGTCTTCCGACATCAGTACACCCAGATCCATTACATTGCCTTTCGTTCTATGTTATGATTTGCCTGAGTTTTGTACGTGGTTTCTGTTTTTATATTTTCAATTATTCCGTAGCGCATGAGCTGGAACTTATCCTCGTTAAACACCATACTCCATTGTACCCCTGGCTTTGCCTGCATCTCAAATTGCAAATTGTTACTTACAGTGCACCTGTGAGTACTCGTAAGCAATCTACCTCATTTTTGCTCAATTTGTTTTTTTTTGTATTGCTTAGTCTTGCTTATATTTTTTGTTTTGTATTTCCATATCTTGTGTTTTGTATAGTCCATGTTTACATGTTTTTTCTTTAATCTCATTAATTGCCTAGGTTGCCTAGCCTAGCCATACTCCCTTACTCCATTGTACCCCTGTAAGCCCCTTTTGTGTTTGTTTTGTACAGTATTGTGTATATATTTTTCCCTATTTTATAGCTTATTTCTACTTATTTCTGATTCTACAATCAGCTTTTTTTATGCAGTCAAGTATAGACCCAGAACTTAACCTCTTATCCACTATCTATGACAATAATCACTTTAATGATCTAAATTGCAGATATTTTGCAGCACATGATGTAAACAATGTATTAACTCATAATCACAATATCTCTGTAATCAATTTGAATGTTAGATCCCTAGGGAAACACTTCGATGATGTTAGTGCCTTGATTGAAACTATTGGCAACAAATTCTCTTTTATTATACTTACTGAAACATGGTTGAAAGAGGATACTACTCAACTCTTTAACATGCCTAACTACTCAGCAATTCACAACTGTCGTCAACTTCAGAGAGGTGGTGGCACTGCTCTTTACTACCACCATGAACTAACATGCTTAAAAGAAATTAGAACTAGAGACTGCTATGGGGAGTATATCTTCGCCAGCTTCAGAGTCAAGGGTGCCGAGTCTGTCCTGTCTGTGGGTGCAGTCTATAGAATTCCCAACACTGATGTGTCTGTATTCAACTCAAACCTTAGAAATCTAATACTTGATAACAGACTGAACAAAAACCACCTAATTATCGCAGGGGACTTTAATATTGACCTCTACGAGCCAGAACACCCTACTGCTGTTAGCTTCCTCAACTGTATGAATTCCTGCCTCCTCATACCCTTAATCACTAGGCCTACTAGAATCACTGATAGCACTGCCACGACTCTAGATCACATCTGGACCAACATAACCTCTCCCCTTACTTCAGGTATAATCACCGATAGCACTACAGACCACTACCCCACATTTCTCTTAACTAACATTAGCAAACCACCTCTAGAAACAAGGGAGTTAAGCTTTAGGCTGCACAATGAAACTGCTATAAACAATTTTATAACTGCTGCTGATAATGTCAACTGGGAGTCCGAGTTAGGTAACATAGGGGACATCAACCTAGCAGTGCAATCTTTTCTACAAACAACTCTTAGCCTTTATAACACCCACTGTCCTAGGCTTACAAAACAAGTCACAAGCAAAAGGCTTAACAATCCTTGGCTTACAAAGGGAATACTGAAATCCATTAACAAAAAACACGACCTTGAGAAGAAGTATAGGTTAGGAATTGTCTCCAAAGAATTCTCAAAGAATTACTCATTATTGCTATCTAAGATAATTAGACGAGCCAAAACTAAATACTACGAAGATAAATTTACTCAAATAAAGAGCAACATTAAACAGACTTGGAGCACAATTTCACAAATATTGGGATCAAAGAAATCTTTAAATAACAAACCGACTCTCCTGTCTAATAACGATGGTCAGCTTTCAGCCTCTGATTCTGCTATTGAGTTCAATAGGTTCTTCTCTTCCATTGGTTCATCCCTTGCAAATGATATTCCATCTTCCAGTACTGACATTAAGGACTATCTTACAGGTAACTATCCACAGTCTCTGTACCTAAAGCCTATTAACTCCACTGACGTCAATGAGATAATCCTTTCCCTTAAAACCAAGTCTGGTGCCCTTGAGGAGATACCAACTTTAATTTACAAAAAAGCCTCTAGATCTTTAGCCCCTGCTATTGCTTTGCTCTTCAACAAGTCACTTGAACTCCAAACCTTTCCAGATATTCTAAAAAAAGCGAGAGTAACGCCTGTCCACAAATGTGGTGACCCCACAGATGTTAACAACTACAGACCTATATCAATCCTGCCAAACTTGTCAAAAATTTTTGAAAAACTTATATACAAGCAGCTTTACTCATATCTAGCCAAACTCAATATACTTAGCCCTTGCCAATATGGCTTCAGACCCCAAAAAAGCACTAACGATGCACTTATTAGTATGCTTAACTCGATTCATACAGCTCTTGATAAAAAGGAGTTCCCTGTTGGGTTATTTGTGGACCTGCGTAAAGCTTTTGATACTGTCAACCACCATAACCTTCTTCTTAAATTACATCATTATGGAGTCAGAGGACACTCCCTACAATACCTCGAGTCCTACCTTACTGACAGGCTCCAATATGTTTCTGTGAATAATACAATTTCTCCCACCCTACCCATCAACATTGGTGTTCCTCAGGGCAGCATACTTGGCCCTCTCCTCTTTCTCATCTACATTAATGACCTTCCAAATACCTCCCAACACCTCAAACCAATTCTATTTGCTGACGACACAACCTTCATTTACTCCAGTCCTGACCCTCTTGCTCTAAATGCCACAGTAAATACTGAGCTAAATAAAGTCCATCTTTGGCTAACTGCCAACAAACTCACCCTTAACATTGACAAAACCTTCTATATTCTGTTTGGCAATAAATCCTCTAGTCTTATAAATCTCAAAATAAACAATACCCAAATTTGTAACAAATTAGATGGCAAATTCCTTGGCATTCTCATTGACCACAAGCTGAATTTCCAGGGACACATTCTAAATATATCAAAAAAAGTTTCAAAAACTGTGGGCATTCTTTCTAAGATCAGATATTATGTACCACGCCCTGCCCTGGTGACTCTCTATTACTCCCTTATCTATCCTTATCTCAACTATGGTATTTGTGCTTGGGGTTCTACTACCCAAAATCACTTACGTCCTCTAATTACCCAACACAAAGCCGCTATTAGAACAATATCCAACTCTGGCCCCAGACATCACTCGGTACCCCTACTCAAATCTCTTAATATGTTAGATATTAAGTCACTGCACATTCTCTCATGTGTATTATACATATATAAAACGCTAAACTATAATGCCAATCCTGATCTTAAAAGCTTCATAGAAGGTTGTAACAGAACCCATGAGCACCACACCAGAAATAAATACAGTTTTGATATTCCTAGAGTACGTCTTAATCAAACTAGAAATGCTCTGCAAATCAAGGGGCCCAGAATGTGGAATGACCTTCCCAACCATGTTAAAGACTGTACCTCTCTCAACCAGTTTAAGATAAAAACTAAACACTACCTAATAAATTCCCTGTAATCTACCTCACTCCTCTATTGTCAACCCATGTCTGTTATTTTCTTTTTTTTTAATCAACACTGTTTGTCAACCTATTGTATTTGTGCTGCTTTTTCAGTCATGTTCCCCTTTTTTTTTTTATCTTTATTTGTATTTGTTCTCAACACCTTTTATTCTTTATGCTCAATTAGTATTAAGTTCTAGATATTAATGTTTTTCTTGCCCGAAACGCATTGCGTAATAGTGGCTTTAGGCATTGTATGTACTAGCTCTATCTATATATCAATCCATTAATGTAACATCACTTGTATGTATATACCTTACCTGAATAAACATCTGAATCTGAATCTGAATCTATTATTTTCTGTAGCCCATAGAAAGACCTGATCTACATCTGATTGGAGGTTTGCCGTGTCCTCTATGTTGCCAACTCACATGAAAATCCTAGTGTCATCTGCAAAGGATGATACAGTGCTATAGGTTGTGTTCTTGTCTATGTCCGATATGAGGATGAGAAAAAGTACTGGAGCAAGCACAGTACCCTGGGGGACTGAGCTCTGCACGGTTGATGGGCTGGATTTTATTTTGTTGACTATTACACATTGGGTTCTGTTAGTCAAGAAATTGTAGATCCATCTGCCTATTTTCCCAGTAATTCCTTTTGAACGCATTTTATTTGCAATAACATCATGGTCACATTTATCAAAAGCTTTTGCGAAATCTGTGTAAATTACATCAGCGTTTTGTTTGTCATCCATAGCATCTAATGCCATATCATATTGGTCCAGCAACTGCGACAGGCAAGAGCGCCCTGTTCTGAAACCATGTTGTCCGGGGTTATGGAGATGCTGTGATTCCATGTATTTTGTGATCTTACTTCTTAGCACTCTCTAAAAAAATGTTATGATGTGCGATGCTAGTGCTATCGGTCTGTAATTTTTTGCCTCTGCCTTATTTCCTCCTTTATGGAGTGGTGCTATCTCTGCTGTTTTTAGTATGTCAGGGATAACGCCAGTATCTAGGCTTTGTCTCCACAGAACGTGAAGGGCCTGCGATAGTGTTTTTTTACAGTTCTTGATGAATATGGAGTTCCAAGAATCCGGGCCTGGTGCAGAGTGCTTAGGCATACTGTTTATGGCTTCTTCAAAATCTAGTGGGGATATGGCAACGTCTGATATATGATTTGATGTTGGTATCATGTCCATGAAAAATTCATTTGGGTTATCAATCTTTAGTGCGTTTAATGGTTCACTGAAAACAGAGTCGTACTACTTCCTCAGTAACTCGCTCATTTCTTTGTTGTCATCGGTGAAAGTTCCATCTCCCTTTCGCAGGGGCCCGATACTAGATGTGGTTTTTGATCTTGATTTTGCATAGGAGAAAAAATATTTCGGATTTCTCTCTATTTCACTGATGGCCTTTTGCTCTCTTTGCCTCTCCTGGGTTTTGTATGATTCTTGTAGCTTGAGTTCAATTGTTTCTATTTCTCTACCTAACCTTCTTTGCCGTTCTTGAGATAGGGTGCGACTCTCAAGTTGTTCCGCGATTAATTTTCTTCGCCTATATAGGGAATGACGTTCCCGTTCCAATCTGCATCTCTTTCTCTTTTTTCTTAGGGGTATGCGGTTTGAACATATTTCTAGTGCTACTGAGCTTATTTTTTCCAGGCACTGGTTCAGGTTTGCATTTTCTAGCTGTTCTTCCCAGTTTATTTCTGTGAAGTCCTGGTTTATTTGCTCCCAGTTTATCTGTTTATTATTGAAGTTGACTTTGCTGAAATCTCCTCCACCGAGAATCTGGACTGGTTTTGAAGGTCCATTCCCCATGGTTGTCAGAACTTCAATTAAGTTGTGATCTGAGTAACAGGTATTTGTAATCATTATGTTCCCGATCAACTCATCATTATTAGTGAAAATAAGATCCAGCGTGTTCTCCTTCCTAGTTGGTTCTACTATTTGCTGGTTTAAGGCAAACCTATCGCACATCCGTAGCAGGTCATTTGCATGTGCCTGTTCATTTAGGCTACTTCCTGGTATTCTTTGTGATATTACTGTATTAGCCAGGTGTTTCCATTTCAGGTGCCGTAGGTTGAAGTATCCAAGCAGGATGATGTTTGGAGCTGGATTTGTGAGGTTTTCCAAGCAGTGTTCTATTTTCATTAGTTGGTCTTTAAACTGCTGAGGGTTTGCCTCCGGTGACTTATATACAAGGACAACAACTACATTTAGGATCTCTTTTTTGACTATCAGCACTTACACTATATCATTTGAGGTGTTTAGCAGCTCAGTACAGATGAATGTGGCTTTGCTGTAGAGGCTGACCCCACCCTGAAGCCGGTGTTTCCTATCACATCTGAAGAGATTTTACTCTGAGATCCATATTTCACCATCTAGGTAGTCCTTTGTGTGAGTTTCCGTTAGGGCTGCAAACACTGCATTTGCCTCATGAAGGAGACCATCTATAAAATGAACTTTGTTGGATTTGCGTGTTTTTATACCCTGGATGTTGGCAAATATAAATGATGTTATCGTGTTAGTGGAAGTGCTGGATGCTTTACTTGGTGTTAATATCTGAGGCTCTGGTAAGGAAGCCACTGTGTTTGCGTCCTCTCTAGCATTTGACCGAGTTGGTGGTAGAGTCTGGTCATTTTTAGCCATTCTTCTCCTCCTCCTCCTCTTGCTAAAAAATTATCCCGGTCGATGGAGTAGTGGCTGTTTTCATAGTGGTAGTCTGTCGGTTTTATTCGCCTGGTACCTCTTATATGAAAAGCTGGACATTCAGCATTGAAGCACTCTTTCCTGTCCAAAGAGTTCTTGCAAATTTCTGGGTGAAAGAATTCACAGCTTTTGGTACATTTACCTGTATTGAGGAGGTTTCTGCCCTTTCTAGGGTGATCGTATGTACATGTTCCATTTGTTCTTCCCGATTCCCAATGCTTACAGGTTGCCCATTTGTAATGCCAACAGATTTTGGGGCCTTGTTTTGTTTGTTTCCCTTTGCCAGGGATCGTACTCTGCTGCGGCGTCCCCGACACTGTGCCCTGCTCCGGGGCCTGTGACACCGCGCTCTGCTCCGGGGCCTTTGACACCACGCTCCGCTCAGGGGTCCCCGACTCCGTGCCCTGCTCAGGCGTCCACGACTCTGCACCGTGCTCAGGCTTCCTCGACTCCGCACCCTGCTCAGGCGTCCCCAACTCCACTCCCTGCTCAGGCGTCCTCAACTCCGCGCTCCCCTCAAACGTCCCCGACTCCGCGCCCTGCTCAGGCATCCCCGACTCTGCGCCCTGCTCAGGCATCCCCGACTCCGCGCCCTGCTCAGGCGCCACTGCCACCGAGCTCTGTGCCACATCTGGTTGTACCTTGGTGTCATGTACAGTTTGTTTGAAGACGTTAGAAATTGCTATGCAGGCATTAATTAGTAATTCTCTGTTTTCGGCGGGAGTTTTATCCAGGATTTCCATCCACTTCAAAAAAGTTACATCATCCTTTTTCCAGAGGCAGTACACTCTGTAGAGGTAGAAGTAGAGTAGAGGTAGATTCTAAAATAGGGGATTTGGCCAAGATGGCAGAAAACCACCAGTTGGTGGGCAAAAGGCCCAATAAAAATAATTATACCCCACAGAGTAGCAAAACTTATACCCACAGCCAGTCCAGACCAGCTCATTCTAACCCTTTACCTAACGCATCTTCTGTTTCAGACATAACTAACCCTGTTAAATTGTCTAACCCCACGACACCTAAGAGTGAACCGAAGGGTAACTCTGTTAGTAATGTCTCTTCTCCCCAACGTATCTGTGGTCACTGTAAACGTCCAAACCACGTTATTAGCCATTGTTGGTAACTGTACCCGGAAAAAAGACCCAATGCTCTAGTTGTGACACAGGGCTTGAGGCCTTCGGAAGGGTTAGGGAGTAAGACCTCCAACCCGCAATGGTTGGACTTGCTTACCCCATTCTTATCGAAATAGAGACTACTTTTGTTTGAGGGTTCTTTCTGGAAAGACGTGGTGATCTTCTGAGACACCAGTGCCATCCAGACTTTAATTTTAGAGAGTGCTTTGCAAGGTGCCGACACTCTCGACACTGGAGAGGTGGTACTGGTCGAGGGTGTCACTAGTGATACTCGAGGAGTACCCATCCATAAGGTTACCCTGGAATCTGATTTCCACAAGGGTGTTTGTACAATCGGAGTCACTTTGTACCTACCTTTCCCTAATGTTGATGTAATAGTTGGTAATGATTTAGCAAGGGATAAGGTAGGGGACTCCAGACTGCCTATTATGTTGCCTACCCCTAAGGTTTGCCTGGATCCACCTGCCGCAGAGGATAATGTTGTGTACCCTGTGTGCGCGGTGACCCGGTCTATGGGACTTAAATGTAAGGGCAGCCCTGTGCTTGCCAAGGTGGTAAATCCTGAGGACACGAGGAACTTTCCGAGTGGTGAAAGTCAAGTGGACCTTGCGGACACATTCATGGCCCGTCTCGATGACATAGCCGAGGACATTGTGGAGAGCCTGCCACCGCCGCCTACCGAGAGTAGTGGGGAGGTGGAGGAGAACATGGTTGAGCCTCGGCCAATGGCATCTGACCAAGGCCTGGATGCCTCCTTGAGTGAGTTACAGAAAGCTGACCCCAGTCTTGCAGATTGTCATGAGGCAGCCTATGGAGGAAATTGTAGATGCAGCAACTGAGTACTACTACAATGATCTGATTTTGATGAGAAAATGGAGACCACAGAGTGCTCCCTTGTCAAATGAGTGGGAGGTAGTCCACCAGGTTATGTTGCCGACCTGCTATAGAGAAAGAGTTTTGGCAGCTGCTCATGATGATCCTATGGGGGGACATCAGGGTATTAATATTACGTATCACAAAATCTTAAAGTATTTTTTCTGGCCCAAGCTGAAAAGCGATGTGGCAAAGTTTTGTAATGCATGTATTGCTTGTCAACTTGTTGGGAAACAAAACCAGACTCCACCTAAAGCTCTTCTAAGGCCTATTGTCGTGCTGGAGGAACCATTTTCTCATGTGGTAATGGACTGTGTTGGTCCATTACCTAGAACTAAGTCTGGTAATATTTACCTAATCACGATGATGTGTATCACTACTCGTTACCCAGAGGCTTTTGCTGTAAGGAACATCCGAGCAAAGACTGTTGTTGCTCGTACGTTGCAATTTTTTCCACTTTTGGACTGCCTCGGGTCGTGCTAACTGACAATGGTACTAACTTTAAGTCTGATATTTTTTAACAATTTTGTAAAGACCATGGAATAACTCATAAGGTTTCCAGCCCATACCATCCACAGAGTCAGGGGGTAATTGAACGTTTCCATCTAACTCTGAAGCAGATGTTGAAGACATCGTGCGAGTTTTCACACCTTCTGGGATGAGAATTTACCGTATGTTTTGTTTGCGGCTAGAGAGGGGTACAAAGTTCACTGGGATGTTCTCCTTTTGAGTTAGTCTTTGGCCATAAAGTTCGTGGACCCTTGCAAATGTTACAGGAGAATTTGTTAGGGAACGTAACGTTAACCGAAGGTTCGGCTTTCTTTGCGCAACACCACCAGAGACTCAAGGACTGCAAGGCGGCGGCACTAAAGTATCTTGGGAAGGCCCAAGAAAAGATGAAAGAACGAAACGATGCTAAGGCTAAGTGGCGGGTGTTTCAGCCTGGCGACCCTGTCCTGGTATTAAAGCCTTGACTAGGGAACACAATGTCCCACAAGTCCGAAGGCCCCTACATTGTTACATAAAAGACTGGGGACCTCACGTACAAAATGAGGCACTCTGACACGCGTAACCAGGTAATGCTTGTACACGTAAATCGGCTGAAGAAGTTCCAGGGCGCCAGGCCCACTGAACTAACCAATGTTTCCATTTCCAGTGAGGGAAAGGATGATTGTTCTGGAGACCCAACTAATCTCAGTCTCAATAATTCTAGTTCTGTGAATGCTGTGGAGGAGGGACTGTCCCATTTGCGGGTGGCCCAACATGAAGAGGTGCAGTCATTGCTTGATGAATTCTCCAGTCTGTTCGGGGAGATCCCGACCCAGACTGATGCCATTTGCCATGATATCAAGTTGACGGACTACACCCCCATTCACCTTCAACCCTATCGGATGAGTCCAGAAAAGAAGGCCATCGTACGGAAGGAGGTCAACTTCTTGCTCCATCACGGCCTCATCCGGCCGAGCCAGGGCTCTTGGTGCTCGCCCTGCCTTTTGGTCCCGAAACCAGACAGCTCCTGGCGATTGTGCACGACTGTCGGCAGCTCAACAAGGTGACCATTGTGGATGCCTACCCGCTGCCCCTCCTCGAGGACTGCATTGACGAGCTGGGAAACGCCAAGTACGTCTCGAAATTCGACCTCTCGAGGGGGTATTATCAAATCCCGTTCACTGAACGTGCTAAACAACTAACTGCGTTCGTGACACCCGAGGGTGTTTTTGAGTATCAAGTGTTACCGTTCGGCTTGCGTAATGCCCCTGCCACGTTCCAGAGGCTAATGAACTCTTTGCTCGCTAATGTGCCAAATTGTCGGGCGTATTTGGATGATATTGTGCTCTTTGATAGTAATTGGGCTGACCACATAGTTAGGTTATGCCAGTTGTTTACAGTTTTGAAAAATGCAAATCTTACCTTAAATGCAAAAAAAGTGTCATTTTGGCCAAGGCACAGTGACGTACCTCGGTTATGAAGTGGGCCAAGGAAAAGTGTTACCACGGCAAGATAAAATCAGTGCCATTCTGGAGTATCCAGTGCTAAAGTCTAAAAAGGACGTTCAAAGATTTATCAGTATGTGTGCGTACTATCGACGCTTTTGTTAGAACTTTTCCAGTGTGGCCACTCCTCTCACAGACTTGTTGCGGAAGGCCGTTGAATTTAAGTGGTCATCAGACTGTGCAGAGGTATTTAAAAATTTGAAATTGATCTTAGCTTCCGCCCCAGTGCTCGCTAGTCCAAGGTTCAACAGACCATTTAAAATTCATGTTGACGCGTCTGACTCGGGTGCTGGTGCAGTGTTGTTGCAAACTGGGGATGATTAAGTGGAACACCCAGTATACTATTACTGTGTGAAATTTGACAAGGCGCAACGCAATTATTCATTGGTAGAAAAAGAGGCGTTGGCGCTAGTGTTAACATGTAAAAAGTTCGAAGTTTACCTCACAGGTAATATAGTGGAAGTGTACACGGACCATAACCCACTAGTCTTCCTGACTCAGATGAAGGGGAAGAATAAACGCATCCTCAGGTGGGCATTGTACCTACAGGACTTCAATCTGTCTATTATCCACCTACCGGGCCGGCTCAATGTGATAGCCGATGCTCTGTCCCGGTTGCCTGAGTAACGTTCATCTGAGCCACAGGAAGCCATATACCAACTGTCATGCTTTAGTTATTTTTTTTTTTGTAGGTTCTCCTGTGACATTAAATATTCTGTGTCCAATTTATTTACTTCCCTGTTTTTTTGTGTATTTATTCTCTCTCTTTCAGAGAATTCCTTTGTACTTTTCTTGCAGAGAAATTGTTGTTTTTGATTGATTTTTTTTGTCATAAATTTTCCTTTTTGTTCTCTGTATACTCTTACAAAAAAAATATGACTACTATTCTAGTAGTCACATTTTTTTTTCTCTGAAGGGGGGAGGAGTGTTACGACCCTGGGTTCCTCAGTGGAAACCGGAGGTCAAAAATTGAGCTAAATAAACTACCTTATAGTATTGGACGCATCACGAGCTGCATTTGTTTGTATCTTCCCTGCCAGACGTAAGACTATTCTTGTTTCTCAAAGAGCATTTAAAGACTGAACTTGGGGTTGATTATTAAATAATAAAATAGGCACCAACTATGTTTACTAATACTTTCTAATCATTTGTAAAGTAAACCTGAGTAAACTTGGGATAGGAATGCTGTACGATTAGTTGAGTAGTCTGCTGGCAGCGAGTGAACTGAGGGAGGAGAGTGGAGATGCTCTCTCTCTGGCTGGCATTCGTGGTGTCGAGATCTCCTCTGAGCTGCTTTGCAACCCTCTACCTTTTCTCCTCCTCCTTCCTTCCCTTACTTATTTCCCTTACCTTAAGTTAAGTATATCCTGTGTTGTAAGTGTGCCTACTCTGGTAATAAAGATTGGTGAGACCTGTGGGTAGTATTTGCCAGTGTTTTGGGTTCCCCTAAGTGTTGTGTTGTGTTGTATTAGGGTACCACGTGGTCTCGCTACCCTAAGCTGCATCAAGCTTCAGTTCTTAACCAGTAGTACTTTACCCTAGCTTGTTCACTGTGTAAACCTTGTATCCTGCTTATGTGGACCAAGGCTTTTAACGTAAAATAGTGTGGTAAAGTAAATATTATTATTGTTATTGGTGTGAATGTATATGGGGGGTTGTTAAGGGGTTAATAAATAAGTAAGTTAGTAAAGGAGTATCCATTCTTCCTGTGTAGGAGATCTATGATCAACCTCTAGACTGGCATTGTGTAGCCAATTCATATTCACTGTGGATATTCCACATGGGAGCCGGGCCTTTTGGATCTCCCATAGTTGATAACTCTTAATGCTAACTACTGCCCCTACATCCATGTTATACTAGACTCCCCATAGAACACTCTTTTGTATCAGTCCCGTACCACGTGGGTAGCCTAAGAGGCCAAGTTGAGTTGGGCGCCGATTCTAACACCGAATCAGAATTCATTATCCCTTTGATTTTAAGTAATTCCACACTTAACGTAAATCCAATTTCATATAGTACTAGTGGGTATCAAGCCCCAAGGTTTATTGATTAGCATGATCGATCAAGACCTCGGTTATTGCTCAGTGGTAATTGTCTGGTGGTGGCAGCGCAAGGCGATTCTATAGTTTTGCTAGAAGTCTAATTTACGTCATAAGGTTGTAGAATCTTAAGTCGGTCAACGGCTTAAGACCACGTGGCATGGGGTCGGCTCAAGTATAGCTCCGGGGGTCCCAATGTGATAGATACCAGTTGCATTGATGGGTTGCATTGATACCTGTAGATACCAGTTGCGTTGCTCCTGGGAGTATGGGTTCAAGTCACTTCTGGGGTGTGAGTTTTCAGTTGCATATAGTTCTGGGGACCATTCAGGCTTGCTCGCATTTGTGTTCCTCACATGTTCCCCAAAGAATGAGATGATTTGATAAAATGCTATGCCCAAGTCTACCATCCGAGTGCCGGTGGGGAAGTGGTTCAAATAGCTTTGGCTATCATTTCCTTATGTCCGGTCATGATGGTCAAGCGGATTAAGGCGTCCTGTAGATACCAGTTGCGTTGCTCCTGGGAGTATGGGTTCAAGTCACTTCTGGGGTGTGAGTTTTCAGTTGCATATAGTCCTTTGGACCATTCAGGCTTGTTCGTATTTGTGTTCCTCACGTGTGCCCCAAAGAATGAGGTGATTTGATAAAATGCTATGCCTAAGAATACCATCCGAGTGCCAGCGGGGAAGTGGTTCAAATAGCTTTGGCTATCACTTCCTTATGTCCGGTCGTGATGGTCAAGCGGATTAAGGCGTCCTGTAGAAACCAGTTCCATTGCTCCTGGGAGTATGGGTTCAATTCCCTTCTGGGGTGTGAGTTTTCAATAGCATATAGTCCTGGGCACCATTCAGGCTTGTTCGCATTTGTGTTCCTCACATGTGCCCCAAAGAATGAAGTGATTTGATAAAATGATATGCCCAAGATTACCATCCGAGTGCCGGCTGGCAAGTGGTTCAAATAGCTTTGGGTATCACTTCCTTATGTCCGTTCGTGATGGTGAAGCGGACTAAGGTTATTTATGCCCGAAACGCTTTGCGTAATAGTGGCTTTAGGCATTGTATGTACTAGCTCTACCTATAAGTCAACCAATCTTTGTAAAAATTTATTGTAAGTATGTTCCTTACCTAAATAAACATTTTATTTTATTTTATTTTAGGTGTCCTGTAGATACCAGTTGCGTTGCTCCTGGGAATATGGGTTCAAGTCACTTCTGGGGTGTGAGTTTCAGTTGCATATAGTCCTGGGGACCATTCAGGCTTGTTCGCATTTGTGTTCCTCATGTGTGCCACAAAGAATGAGGTGATTTGATAACATGCTATGCCCAAGATTACCCTCCGAGTGCCGGCGGGGAAGTGGTTCAAATAGCTTTGGCTATCACTTCCTTATGTCTGGTCGTGATGGTCAAGCGGATTAAGGCATCCTGTAGATACCAGTTGCGTTGCTCCTGGGAGTATGGGTTCACGTCACTTCTGGGATGTGAGTTTTCAGTTGCATATAGTCCTGGCGACCATTCAGGCTTGTTCACATTTGTGTTCCTCACATGTGCCCAAAAGAATGATGTGATTTGATAAAATGATATGCCCAAGATTACCATCCGAGTGCCAGCGGCGAAGTGGTTCAAAAAGCTTTGGCTATCACTTCCTTATGTTCGGTCGTGATGGTCAAGCAGATTAAGGCGTCCTGTAGATACCAGTTGCTTTGCTCCTTGTACGACATATATATGTGTATATATATATATATATATATATATATATATATATATATATATATATATATATATATATATATATATATATATATATATATATATATATATATATATATATATATATATATATATATATATATATATATATATATATATATATATATATATATATATATATATATTATTAAATATGACCGAAAAAGTAAGATTAATAATTCTAACACGAATTTTCTCAATCTTTCGTACATTACGCTTCACTGTTGGAGGTAAATCAAAAATCACTTCTCCAAAATTCATTTTTATTTCTAGTCTGACGCGATACGGGCGCGTTTCGTAAAACTTATTACATTTTCAAAGACTTCACAAATACACAACTGATTAGAACTTACGTATCTCTGATTTTATATCTACATTTGAGTGAGGTGGGAGGGGTGATGTGGCATTAACACAAGACAGAACAAGAGGGGATATTAATAGGGTATTAAAAGTATCAACACAAGACAGAACAGAAACAATGGGTATTGAATAGAAGTGTTTGTAGAAAGCCTATTGGTCCATATTTCTTGATGCTTCTATATTGGAGCGGAGTCTTGAGGTGGGTAGAATATAGTTGTGCAATAATTGGCTGTTGATTGCTGGTGTTGACTTCTTGATGTGTAGTGCCTCGCAAACGTCAAGCCGCCTGCTATCACTGTATCTATCGATGATTTCTGTGTTGTTTACTAGGATTTCTCTGGCCATGGTTTGGTTATGGGAAGAGATTATATGTTCCTTAATGGAGCCCTGTTGCTTATGCATCGTTAAACGCCTAGAAAGAGATGTTGTTGTCTTGCCTATATACTGGGTTTTTTGGAGCTTACAGTCCCCAAGTGGGCATTTGAAGGCATAGACGACGTTAGTCTCTTTTAAAGCGTTCTGTTTTGTGTCTGGAGAGTTTCTCATGAGTAGGCTGGCCGTTTTTCTGGTTTTATAGTAAATCGTCAGTTGTATCCTCTGATTTTTGTCTGTAGGGATAACGTTTCTATTAACAATATCTTTCAGGACCCTTTCCTCCGTTTTATGAGCTGTGGAAAAGAAGTTCCTGTAAAATAGTCTAATAGGGGGTATAGGTGTTGTGTTAGTTGTCTCTTCAGAGGTTGCATGGCTTTTCACTTTCCTTCTTATAATGTCTTCGATGAAACCTTTGGAGAAGCCGTTATTGACTAGGACCTGCCTTACCCTACAGAGTTCTTCGTCGACTTGCTTCCATTCTGAGCTGTGGCTGAGAGCACGGTCGACGTATGCGTTAACAACACTCCTCTTGTACCTGTCAGGGCAGTCGCTGTTGGCATTTAGGCACATTCCTATGTTTGTTTCCTTAGTGTAGACTGCAGTGTGGAAACCTCTGCCCTTTTCCATGACTATTACATCTAGAAAAGGCAGCTTCCCATCCTTTTCCGTCTCGTAAGTGAAACGCAGCACGGAACTCTGCTCAAATGCCTCCTTCAGCTCCTGCAGATGTCTGACATCAGGTACCTGTGTAAAAATGTCGTCAACATACCTGCAGTATATGGCCGGTTTCAAGTTCATGTCGACTAAGACTTTTTGCTCGATGGTACCCATGTAGAAGTTTGCAAACAGGACACCTAGGGGAGAACCCATGGCGACCCCATCTACTTGCTTATACATGTGCCCATCCGGGCTCAAGAAGGGTGCCTCTTTAGTACAAGCTTGGAGTAGTTTCCTCAGAATACTTTCTGGCATGTCAAGAGGAGTACAGGCTGGATCACGATACACTCTGTCGGCTATCATTCCGATTGTCTCGTCCACAGGTACGTTGGTAAACAGCGATTCTACGTCCAACGAGTGAGGGGTCATCATCTGGTGCCTTCGGGAGGTAGAGATGTTTGAGATATATATCTCGAACTATCTACTTCTTTTGTAAGGTCTGATGGCGTAGTGGGTTAAAGCATACTAGTTATGCCAGCTACTGGAAGGTAGTTGTGCTTTCTGGGTTCGAGTCCCACTGGTGGGTGTTGTCCAAAGATTGTTTATCTTCACTTGTGGTTTATGCAAGTATAGGCTTATAAGCTGGACACGAGTTCTCTCACATTGACAGTGGCTTGACGAAAAATGCAGACTGACCCCTCACTCATCTGGTGCCTTCGGGAGGTAGAGATGTTTGAGATATATATCTCGAACTATCTACTTCTTTTGTAAGGTCTGATGGCGTAGTGGGTTAAAGCATACTAGTTATGCCAGCTACTGGAAGGTAGTTGTGCTTTCTGGGTTCGAGTCCCACTGGTGGGTGTTGTCCAAAGATTGTTTATCTTCACTTGTGGTTTATGCAAGTATAGGCTTATAAGCTGGACACGAGTTCTCTCACATTGACAGTGGCTTGACGAAAAATGCAGACTGACCCCTCACTCATCTGGTGCCTTCGGGAGGTAGAGATGTTTGAGATATATATCTCGAACTATCTACTTCTTTTGTAAGGTCTGATGGCGTAGTGGGTTAAAGCATACTAGTTATGCCAGCTACTGGAAGGTAGTTGTGCTTTCTGGGTTCGAGTCCCACTGGTGGGTGTTGTCCAAAGATTGTTTATCTTCACTTGTGGTTTATGCAAGTATAGGCTTATAAGCTGGACACGAGTTCTCTCACATTGACAGTGGCTTGACGAAAAATGCAGACTGACCCCTCACTCATCTGGTGCCTTCGGGAGGTAGAGATGTTTGAGATATATATCTCGAACTATCTACTTCTTTTGTAAGGTCTGATGGCGTAGTGGGTTAAAGCATACTAGTTATGCCAGCTACTGGAAGGTAGTTGTGCTTTCTGGGTTCGAGTCCCACTGGTGGGTGTTGTCCAAAGATTGTTTATCTTCACTTGTGGTTTATGCAAGTATAGGCTTATAAGCTGGACACGAGTTCTCTCACATTGACAGTGGCTTGACGAAAAATGCAGACTGACCCCTCACTCATCTGGTGCCTTCGGGAGGTAGAGATGTTTGAGATATATATCTCGAACTATCTACTTCTTTTGTAAGGTCTGATGGCGTAGTGGGTTAAAGCATACTAGTTATGCCAGCTACTGGAAGGTAGTTGTGCTTTCTGGGTTCGAGTCCCACTGGTGGGTGTTGTCCAAAGATTGTTTATCTTCACTTGTGGTTTATGCAAGTATAGGCTTATAAGCTGGACACGAGTTCTCTCACATTGACAGTGGCTTGACGAAAAATGCAGACTGACCCCTCACTCATCTGGTGCCTTCGGGAGGTAGAGATGTTTGAGATATATATCTCGAACTATCTACTTCTTTTGTAAGGTCTGATGGCGTAGTGGGTTAAAGCATACTAGTTATGCCAGCTACTGGAAGGTAGTTGTGCTTTCTGGGTTCGAGTCCCACTGGTGGGTGTTGTCCAAAGATTGTTTATCTTCACTTGTGGTTTATGCAAGTATAGGCTTATAAGCTGGACACGAGTTCTCTCACATTGACAGTGGCTTGACGAAAAATGCAGACTGACCCCTCACTCATCTGGTGCCTTCGGGAGGTAGAGATGTTTGAGATATATATCTCGAACTATCTACTTCTTTTGTAAGGTCTGATGGCGTAGTGGGTTAAAGCATACTAGTTATGCCAGCTACTGGAAGGTAGTTGTGCTTTCTGGGTTCGAGTCCCACTGGTGGGTGTTGTCCAAAGATTGTTTATCTTCACTTGTGGTTTATGCAAGTATAGGCTTATAAGCTGGACACGAGTTCTCTCACATTGACAGTGGCTTGACGAAAAATGCAGACTGACCCCTCACTCATCTGGTGCCTTCGGGAGGTAGAGATGTTTGAGATATATATCTCGAACTATCTACTTCTTTTGTAAGGTCTGATGGCGTAGTGGGTTAAAGCATACTAGTTATGCCAGCTACTGGAAGGTAGTTGTGCTTTCTGGGTTCGAGTCCCACTGGTGGGTGTTGTCCAAAGATTGTTTATCTTCACTTGTGGTTTATGCAAGTATAGGCTTATAAGCTGGACACGAGTTCTCTCACATTGACAGTGGCTTGACGAAAAATGCAGACTGACCCCTCACTCATCTGGTGCCTTCGGGAGGTAGAGATGTTTGAGATATATATCTCGAACTATCTACTTCTTTTGTAAGGTCTGATGGCGTAGTGGGTTAAAGCATACTAGTTATGCCAGCTACTGGAAGGTAGTTGTGCTTTCTGGGTTCGAGTCCCACTGGTGGGTGTTGTCCAAAGATTGTTTATCTTCACTTGTGGTTTATGCAAGTATAGGCATATATATATATATATATATATATATATATATATATATATATATATATATATATATATATATATATATATATATATATATATATATATATATATATATATATATATATATATATATATATATATATATATATATATATATATATATATACACATATATATGTCGTACAAGGAGCAAAGCAACTGGTATCTACAGGACGCCTTAATCTGCTTGACCATCACGACCGAACATAAGGAAGTGATAGCCAAAGCTTTTTGAACCACTTCGCCGCTGGCACTCGGATGGTAATCTTGGGCATATCATTTTATCAAATCACATCATTCTTTTGGGCACATGTGAGGAACACAAATGTGAACAAGCCTGAATGGTCCCCAGGACTATATGCAACTGAAAACTCACATCCCAGAAGTGACGTGAACCCATACTCCCAGGAGTAACGCAACTGGTATCTACAGGATGCCTTAATCCGCTTGACCATCACGACCAGACATAAGGAAGTGATAGCCAAAGCTATTTGAACCACTTCCCCGCCGGCACTCGGAGGGTAGTCTTGGGCATAGCATGTTATCAAATCACCTCATTCTTTGTGGCACACATGAGAAACACAAATGCGAAAAAGCCTGAATGGTCCCCAGGACTATATGCAGCTGAAAACTCACACCCCAGAAGTGACTTGAACCCAAATTCCCAGGAGCAACGCAACTGGTATCTACAGGACACCTTAATCCGCTTGACCATCACGAACGGACATAAGGAAGTGATATCCAAAGCTATTTGAACCACTTCCCCGCCGGCACTCGGATGGTTATCATGGGCATAGCATTTTATCAAATCATCTTATTCATTGGGGCACACGTGAGGAACACAAATGCGACACAAATACACAAATAGCAGCTCAGTACAGATGAATGTGGCTTTGCTGTAGAGGCTGACCCCACCCTGAAGCCGGTGTTTCCTATCACATCTGAAGAGATTTTACTCTGAGATCCATATTTCACCATCAAGGTAGTCCTTTGTGTGAGTTTCCGTTAGGGCTGCAAACACTGCATTTGCATCATGAAGGAGACCATCTATAAAATGAGCTTTGTTGGATTTGCGTGTTTTTATACCCTGGATGTTGGCAAATATAAATGATGTTATCGTGTTAGTGGAAGTGCTGGATGCTTTACTTGGTGTTAATATCTGAGGCTCTGGTAAGGAAGCCACTGTGTTTGCGTCCTCTCTAGCATTTGACCGAGTTGGTGGTAGAGTCTGGTCATTTTTAGCCATTCTTCTCCTCCTCCTCCTCTTGCTAAAAAATTATCCCGGTCGATGGAGTAGTGGCTGTTTTCATAGTGGTAGTCTGTCGGTTTTATTCGCCTGGTACCTCTTATATGAAAAGTTGGACATTCAGCATTGAAGCACTCTTTCCTGTCCAAAGAGTTCTTGCAAATTTCTGGGTGAAAGAATTCACAGCTTTTGGTACAATTACCTGTATTGAGGAGGTTTCTGTACTTTCTAGGGTGATCGTATGTACATGTTCCATTTGTTCTTCCCGATTCCCAATGCTTACAGGTTGCCCATTTGTAATGCCAACAGATTTTGGGGCCTTGTTTTGTTTGTTTCCCTTTGCCAGGGATCGTACTCTGCTGCGGCGTCCCCGACACTGTGCCCTGCTCCGGGGCCTGTGACACCGCGCTCTGCTCCGGGGCCTTTGACACCACGCTCCGCTCAGGGGTCCCCGACTCCGTGCCCTGCTCAGGCGTCCACGACTCTGCGCCGTGCTCAGGCTTCCTCGACTCCGCACCCTGCTCAGGCGTCCCCAACTCCACTCCCTGCTCAGGCGTCCTCAACTCCGCGCTCCCCTCAAACGTCCCCGACTCCGCGCCCTGCTCAGACATCCCCGACTCTGCGCCCTGCTCAGGCATCCCCGACTCCACGCCCTGCTCAGGCGCCACTGCCACCGAGCTCTGTGCCACATCTGGTTGTACCTTGGTGTCATGTACAGTTTGTTTGAAGACGTTAGAAATTGCTATGCAGGCATTAATTAGTAATTCTCTGTTTTCGGCGGGAGTTTTATCCAGGATTTCCATCCACTTCAAAAAAGTTACATCATCCTTTTAGCAGAGGAAGTACACTCTGTAGAGGTAGAAGTAGAGTAGAGGTAGATTCTAAAATAGGGGATTTGGCCAAGATGGCAGAAAACCACCAGTTGGTGGGCAAAAGGCCCAATAAAAATAATTATACCCCACAGAGTAGCAAAACTTGTACCCACAGCCAGTCCAGACTAGCTCATTCTAACCCTTTACCTAACGCATCTTCTGTTTCAGACATAACTAACCCTGTTAAATTGTCTAACCCCACGACACCTAAGAGTGAACCGAAGGGTAACTCTGTTAGTAATGTCTCTTCTCCCCAACGTATCTGTGGTCACTGTAAACGTCCAAACCACGTTATTAGCCATTGTTGGTAACTGTACCCGGAAAAAAGACCCAATGCTCTAGTTGTGACACAGGGCTTGAGGCCTTCGGAAGGGTTAGGGAGTATGACCTCCAACCCGCAATGGTTGGACTTGCTTACCCCATTCTTATCGAAATAGAGACTACTTTTGTTTGAGGGTTCTTTCTGGAAAGACGTGGTGATCTTCTGAGACACCAGTGCCATCCAGACTTTAATTTTAGAGAGTGCTTTGCAAGGTGCCGACACTCTCGACACTGGAGAGGTGGTACTGGTCGAGGGTGTCACTAGTGATACTCGAGGAGTACCCATCCATAAGGTTACCCTGGAATCTGATTTCCACAAGGGTGTTTGTACAATCGGAGTCACTTTGTACCTACCTTTCCCTAATGTTGATGTAATAGTTGGTAATGATTTAGCAAGGGATAAGGTAGGAGACTCCAGACTGCCTATTATGTTGCCTACCCCTAAGGTTTGCCTGGATCCACCTGCCGCAGAGGATAATGTTGTGTACCCTGTGTGCGCGGTGACCCGGTCTATGGGACTTAAATGTAAGGGCAGCCCTGTGCTTGCCAAGGTGGTAAATCCTGAGGACACGAGGAACTTTCCGAGTGGTGAAAGTCAAGTGGACCTTGCGGACACATTCATGGCCCGTCTCGATGACATAGCCGAGGACATTGTGGAGAGCCTGCCACCGCCGCCTACCGAGAGTAGTGGGGAGGTGGAGGAGAACATGGTTGAGCCTCGGCCAATGGCATCTGACCAAGGCCTGGATGCCTCCTTGAGTGAGTTACAGAAAGCTGACCCCAGTCTTGCAGATTGTCATGAGGCAGCCTATGGAGGAAATTGTAGATGCAGCAACTGAGTACTACTACAATGATCTGATTTTGATGAGAAAATGGAGACCACAGAGTGCTCCCTTGTCAAATGAGTGGGAGGTAGTCCACCAGGTTATGTTGCCGACCTGCTATAGAGAAAGAGTTTTGGCAGCTGCTCATGATGATCCTATGGGGGGACATCAGAGTATTAATATTACGTATCACAAAATCTTAAAGTATTTTTTCTGGCCCAAGCTGAAAAGCGATGTGGCAAAATTTTGTAATGCATGTATTGCTTGTCAACTTGTTGGGAAACAAAACCAGACTCCACCTAAAGCTCTTCTAAGGCCTATTGTCGTGCTGGAGGAACCATTTTCTCATGTGGTAATGGACTGTGTTGGTCCATTACCTAGAACTAAGTCTGGTAATATTTACCTAATCACGATGATGTGTATCACTACTCGTTACCCAGAGGCTTTTGCTGTAAGGAACATCCGAGCAAAGACTGTTGTTGCTCGTACGTTGCAATTTTTTCCACTTTTGGACTGTTACGGACCCTGATCCAGCGTCCAATCTCGAAACAGTGACGGCCGCGCCATCTATGGGTCAGCTCCCGAAACCCCCTCCAAACCGACGACGTGTACTAGCTACGAGGGCCAGTTTCCAGCCTCGTTCAGCGCTCATCACTGCCGCCGCTGACCTCTGGTGAGGTGGTGCTCAGACTACAACGCCATCTATGGAGTTGATATGTCGGGCGTTTGTGTCTGAGCCTGTAAGTGTGGTGTTTTAGTGTCCCTGTTATTGATGACGTGTCTGCTTACAGAGCCGACCTGGGACCACTGTGATGGAAGTGGAGTCAGTCTACCCGAGGCAGCCAGTCTCCATACTGTGAAGTTTGCTGCAGCTGTTGTGACGTCGTCCCCCCCGGAAGAACACTGTGGTTTGTTAGCCTGCCAGTGGAGTGGCAGTGAAAGGATTTACCCGGGACCGACTGTTGGAGACGATAATCCACTGGGGTATTGAGGACAGGAGGGTGATTTGTGATATCACACGAGACTCCTGTCTAGGGCGTACCCCTTATATCGTTCGTGGAGTGGCCGTACCAGCCTTGGTGGCTCAGTACCTGCCAGCAGACCAGCTGGACGTGTGGTTGACGGCCTCCACGATGGTGCCCCCAGTGGACCTGTGTTGTGGCTGACCTGTGGCCAGGGTAGGCTCGGCATTCTCAGAGGACACGTCTTGAGGCCACGAAGAAAGCACCGCGGACTCAGCACCTAGCTTCTTGATCCAGTCTTCAGCAGAAGACTAGATTGTGCATGATCCCCTTGTAAAGTGTTAATACCCCTCCCCCTTGTGTACTCTTTTATTCTATATATTTAATCGGTGATGGTGAACATTATAATATTAAGTTCTTAACTTTCTTTCCCTACTCCCTTTTAAGTTACTTGCGTCACGGATCTCATCCCTTGATAGCCACTACTGGCTTGGGAACGGATACATATATCTTCCTCTAACAACATCAGAGTGAGAACCCCGTTGCGTCCCGAGAGGGCCGTAACATAATTGGCATCCCCAGCGGGATCCGTCCCCTTGTTAAGTATGTTTGACAGGGGTGGTGAAGTGGCGTAATCCCTGTAAATAATTCCCCCTGTGTGTGACGATTGTGACGTTATACGTCCTGTGCGGTGCTCAGAGTGACTAAGTGCGATATTGTGCAGTGCGGTGCTCGCTGTGATTAAGCGATTAAGTGCAATATTGACTAGTGCGGTGCTCAGTGATTCGGTGCAATATGGTAGAGCGAAGTGTTCGCTTGGACTCAGTGCAATATTGGGTAGTGCGGTGCCCGGAGTGATTACGTGCAATATTGGCAAGTGCAGTGTTTGGTGCGATAAAGTGCAATATTGGCGTAGAACAGTGCTCGGTGTGTTAAGTGCTAACGTGTAAGCAGTGTGTTAAGTGCTAAGTGTTCCATCTGTGACAATGGCAGACAAATCTACCATCGATGATCTGGACGAGGTTCAGGCTTTTCTGAACAGAGAAGATTGTCTTGCCAGATTAAAATATCTAAGTAAACCAGAGCTTGTACTAGTGAGCGCCTACCTGGAGATCAAGATCCGTGCCAGTGATTCCCGTGTGGAGATCTTGTCCAAAGTACACCGGCACCTGAAGGCAGAAGAGAAACAGGAAGGCGAGACTCCTAGTACAAAGGAAAGTGCAGACATAGCTTCCACGGAAAAGGAAGATAAGGGCAGTGACGTTGACAGTGATGCAGGTGAGCTTAATATCAGCTTCCTAACAGTCAAGATGCGTGCCCTGGAAATTAATCGGGAAATTGAATGGAAGAAGTTAGAAATGGAACGAGAATTAAAAGATAAAGAAATGGAGATGAAAGAAAAAGAATTGGCGATGAGGCGTTTAGAATTAGAAAGAGAAGAGAAACGAGAGAGACAAGATAAAGAATTAGAGATGAGACGTTTAGAATTAGAAGAAAGGAAAGCAGAGAGAGAAAGAGAAGAGAAACGAGAGAGAGAAGAACGAGAAAGAGAAGAGAAACGAGAACGAGAAGAACGAGACAGAGAAAAAGAAGAGAGAGAAAGAGAAGAGAAACGAGAAAGAGAAGAGCGAGAAAGAGAAGAGAGACGAGAGAGGGAAGAACGAAAAAGAGAGAGAGAAGAACGAGACAGGCAAGAACGACAGGACAAAGAGGAAAGAGAGAGACAACATGAACTAGAAGTTTTGCGATTAGGTGGTGGTCGGAGGCAAACAACGGACACCAGTAGCTTCGATCCGGTACGCAACATCAAAATGGTCCCCAAATTCCATGAGAAGGAAGTGTCAAAATTCTTTGCAGCCTTCGAGAAAGTCGCTGCCTCTTTGGAGTGGCCAAGGGAGAATTGGGCCATCATGATACAGTCAGTCTTGACTGGGAAGGCCCAAATCGCCTACTCTACGTTATCCCTTGACGACTCCAGCGATTATGACAAGGTGAAGAAGGTTGTGCTCATGGCGTACCAATTGGTACCTGAGGCGTACAGGCAGAAATTTAGAAACCTGAAGAAGACCTCAGAGCACACTTTTACCGAATTCGCCACGATCAAGGAGCGACTTTTCCAGGAATGGTGTGCCTCTCGGAAGGTGGAGACCAAGGAAGACCTCGAGCAGCTGATTCTGCTGGAGGACTTCAAGGATTGTTTGACTGGAGACCTGAAGACGTACCTAGAGGAACAGCAGGTAGAGACCTTGAGTGCAGCAGCCACAATGGCTGAGGAATACATCCTGACTCATAGGCCATCTGCTAGGTACGTCCCGAAGACCTATTCAAGATATCCAGCCAAACATAAACCGGAAGATAGAACTGCCCCTCGTAGTGCCGCCAAGTCAACCTCGGATAGTCCTCGGAGGTTTAGTCCGAAGAGGGATGTATTGTGTTGGACCTGCGGTAAGAGAGGACATATTGCTGCGAAGTGTCGTAGCAGTTCAGGTAATAATCCCCGTAGGGAAGTCATGCTGATGAACAGTATAGTACCACCGACATCCACCCTAGAGAAGAGGAAAGGATTGTTCGCCCCATATACCTCCCAAGGATATGTAGCCAGTGGCCTTGCAAGTACGCCTGTGGTAATACTTAGAGACAGTGGAGCGGCCCAGTCTCTAATTCTGGAAACATCATTACCCGAAGGTATATCGGCGGATGAGATGCAGAAGGTAATCCTGGGTGGATTCCCTTCCACCTTGTACGTTGCCCCATTGGTACAAGTGCATCTGGACTCTCAGCACTTCAAAGGTGAGTGTCGGTTGGCCGTGGTGGATAGTCTTCCCATAAAGGGGATTGACGTGATATTAGCCAATGACTTAGCCCTAGGATTGTTACCCAACTGTCCCCTGGTAATGGATAATCCAGGACGTGAAGAGACCAGTCCCATCGCAGAAGTGCAAACCAGGTCTCAGGCGCACCTCCATGCACCACTAGATCTAAACACTTTGTTTGACTCTCCTCCTATCCCACAGGTTACAAGTAGCCATACACCAGTCCCGCCCGTCCAGATGCCGGTTCCTGAACACTGGACTCGAGCCCATCTGATAGAGGAACAGAAGAAGGACCCTCAGGTACGGAAGTTGGCCGACACCGTAGACTCTCCTGCGAAAGGAGGGGATCTATATGTGTGGTCAAGTGGTGTACTGTGTCGCCGGCATCCTCCGAAATACCCCCAGTCAAGTGCGGTAGGTGATCAGATAGTCGTCCCAGCCGTGTTCAGATCTAAGCTGTTAGAAACAGCCCATGCTAATAGATTTGCTGGACATGGTGGGATCTCTAAGACTTTCCACCGCCTAGCCAAAGGTTTCTACTGGCCGCATATGAAGGAGGACGTACGTCATTTCTGCAAGACCTGCCATGCCTGCCAAGTGGCCGGAAAAGCAAACCAGCCTGTCCCCAAAGCCCCTTTATACCCCATTCCATCAATAGGTGAGCCCTTCGAACACCTCATCTTGGATATAGTAGGCCCTCTTCCACCTGCTACCTCAGGGGTGAAGTATTTGCTAACAATACTAGATCGGGTTAGTAGGTACCCAGAAGCGATCCCCCTTAAAACCATCACAGCTAAGGTTTTGGTGAAACAACTGCTCTGGTTCATCTCACGATACGGTCTTCCCAAGACCATTCAGACGGACCAGGGGTCTAATTTCATGTCCCATTTGTTTCGCCAACAGATCGCCGACCTGGGAATCCGACAGGTTACCTCTAGTGCCTACCATCCCGAGTCTCAAGGAGCTTTGGAACGTTTTCACCAGACGTTGAAGGGCATGCTTCGGAAGTTTTGCTACGACAGGCAGAGTAAGTGGGTTGAAGAACTGCCCTACCTCCTATTTGCGGTAAGATCAGTGCCCAATGAATCCCTAGGAATCTCCCCATTCGAGATGATCTTTGGTCACTCAGTAAGAGGTCCCTTAGAGGTGGCACGAGACCATTGGCTGGACGCAGAAACCAACGAGGATATTGTGGACTGGTTGTCTACCAATAAAGGACGGCTGTTCTCAGCCTGGGAGATGGCTACAAGGACCTTAGAAAGTACACAAAGAACTATCAAGAACAGGTATGATAGGAGGACCAAGCAGAGGGAGTTCAAAGTAGGAGATCTGGTTTTAGTATGTACTCCTACAATAACTGGGAGCTTGAGCGCCAGATTCGTAGGTCCCTACCCGGTTGTAAAGAAGGTTACTAACCTCAATTACCTTCTTAGTACTCCAGACCGCCGTAAGAAAGAAACTCTGGTTCATGTTAATATGATCAAGAAGTACGAGGGTCGGGATACACTCCCCGTAACCTTAGTGACCACTAATGACGACATTGAGGAGGAAGAGGAGGTGTTGACTAACTCGGACATTCTGTTAAACTTGCAGGCAAAGTTGACACACGTGGCCGAAGGACATCAATCATCATTGCTGCAGATGATCCGGCAATACAAGCCTATCTTCGACGATGTTCCAGGATTAACATCTGTCTTGAGGCATGATGTCGAGCTGGAGGAAGGCGTCCGACCTATAAAGCAACACCCGTACCGTCTCAACCCACTGAAGAAACGGGTGGTGAAAGAGGAGGTAGATTACATGCTGAAACACCATCTGATAGCCCCGAGCACGAGCCCATGGTCATCCCCGATACTACTAGTGCCCAAACCTGGTAAGAAATACCGTCTTTGTATTGATTATCGCCAGGTGAATAAGGTCACAGTAGCAGATACCTACCCTCTCCCCAGAATAGAGGAATGTCTGGATGCCATAGGTAAAGCCCGTTACCTGACGAAGTTTGACCTGTTCAAAGGCTACTGGCAAGTTCCCCTCACGGAAAAGGCCAAACCCATATCAGCATTTGTGACACCCGACGGGCTGTTTGAATGTCAGGTGATGCCATTCGGGATGAAAAATGCGGCCTCCACTTTCCAGAGACTGATGGGTACTGTGTTGCGTGACGTAGAAAACACCTTAGTCTACATCGATGATGTATTAATATATGATGTAGATTGGCAGGATCATCTGCGTCACATAGAGAATTTCTTCAAGGCTATGCTCCAGTCAGGATTAGTGGTCAACCTGCATAAATCCGAGTTTGCCCGGACCTCTGTCATCTTCTTGGGTCATAAGGTTGGAGGAGGATGGATTGCGCCGAAGGCCAGCAAGATAGAGGCAATAATCCAGTATCCTACGCCAGCTACCAGGAAGGACATCTTGCGTTTCCTTGGTATGGCTGGTTTTTATCCTAAGTTTGTCCCTAATTTTTCCTCCATCGCCGCCCCCCTGACCAATCTGTTGAAGAAGGGGGTGAAATTAATATGGGATGAGAATTGCCAGAAGGCATTTGAGAGTCTCAAAGCAATTCTAATCTCTTCTCCGATCCTCAGGTCCCCGAGCTTTGAGGATAGATTTATCCTGACGGTCGACGCTTCTGATTATGGCTTGGGGTCCGTTTTATCCCAGACGGACGAGAAGGGGGTAGAACACCCGGTGGCCTATCATTCTAAGAAGTTCACCCCCAGCCAGCTTAATTACTCGGTCATAGAAAAGGAAACGTTGGCCTTAATTAATTCCGTCCAGCACTTCGAGGTATATTTAACAAGCAATGGCCATCCTATATTAATACGGACCGACCATAACCCTCTGAAGTTCCTGGCTCAGTTTAAGCAAAAGAACCTCAGGCTCACCAGATGGAGTCTACATTTGCAGCAATATCCCCTCCAGATTGAACACATAAAAGGGGTGGACAACGTGGTAGCTGACGCATTATCTCGTATCTAGATCCACGTACTAATTTGGTTTGTCTTCTCTTTTTATAGGAACCCAAACCAAATTCTTTTGGTGGGGAGGTGTTACGGACCCTGATCCAGCGTCCAATCTCGAAACAGTGACGGCCGCGCCATCTATGGGTCAGCTCCCGAAACCCCCTCCAAACCGACGACGTGTACTAGCTACGAGGGCCAGTTTCCAGCCTCGTTCAGCGCTCAACACTGCCGCCGCTGACCTCTGGTGAGGTGGTGCTCAGACTACAACGCCATCTATGGAGTGGATATGTCGGGCGTTTGTGTCTGAGCCTGTAAGTGTGGTGTTTTAGTGTCCCTGTTATTGATGACGTGTCTGCTTACAGAGCCGACCTGGGACCACTGTGATGGAAGTGGAGTCAGTCTACCCGAGGCAGCCAGTCTCCATACTGTGAAGTTTGCTGCAGCTGTTGTGACGTCGTCCCCCCCGGAAGAACACTGTGGTGTGTTAGCCTGCCAGTGGAGTGGCAGTGAAAGGATTTACCCGGGACCGACTGTTGGAGACGATAATCCACTGGGGTATTGAGGACAGGAGGGTGATTTGTGATATCACACGAGACTCCTGTCTAGGGCGTACCCCTTATATCGTTCGTGGAGTGGCCGTACCAGCCTTGGTGGCTCAGTACCTGCCAGCAGACCAGCTGGACGTGTGGTTGACGGCCTCCACGACGGTGCCCCCAGTGGACCTGTGTTGTGGCTGACCTGTGGCCAGGGTAGGCTCGGCATTCTCAGAGGACACGTCTTGAGGCCACGAAGAAAGCACCGCGGACTCAGCACCTAGCTTCTTGATCCAGTCTTCAGCAGAAGACTAGATTGTGCATGATCCCCTTGTAAAGTGTTAATACCCCTCCCCTTTGTGTACTCTTTTATTCTATATATTTAATCGGTGATGGTGAACATTATAATATTAAGTTCTTAACTTTCTTTCCCTACTCCCTTTTAAGTTACTTGCGTCACGGATCTCATCCCTTGATAGCCACTACTGGCTTGGGAATGGATACATATATCTTCCTCTAACAACATCAGAGTGAGAACCCCGTTGCGTCCCGAGAGGGCCGTAACATGGACTGCCTCGGGTCGTGCAAACTGACAATGGTACTAACTTTAAGTCTGATATTTTTTAACAATTTTGTAAAGACCATGGAATAACTCATAAGGTTTCCAGCCCATACCATCCACAGAGTCAGGGGGTAATTGAACGTTTCCATCTAACTCTGAAGCAGATGTTGAAGACATCGTGCGAGTTTTCACACCTGGGATGAGAATTTACCATATGTTTTGTTTGCGGCTAGAGAGGGGTACAAAGTTCACTGGGTTGTTCTCCTTTTGAGTTAGTCTTTGGCCATAAAGTTCGTGGACCCTTGCAAATGTTACAGGAGAATTTGTTAGGGAACGTAACGTTAACCGAAGGTTCGGCTTTCTTTGCGCAACACCACCAGAGACTCAAGGACTGCAAGGCGGCGGCACTAAAGTATCTTGGGAAGGCCCAAGAAAAGATGAAAGAACGAAACGATGCTAAGGCTAAGTGGCGGGTGTTTCAGCCTGGCGACCCTGTCCTGGTATTAAAGCCTTGACTAGGGAACACAATGTCCCACAAGTCCGAAGGCCCCTACATTGTTACATAAAAGACTGGGGACCTCACGTACAAAATGAGGCACTCTGACACGCGTAACCAGGTAATGCTTGTACACGTAAATCGGCTGAAGAAGTTCCAGGGCGCCAGGCCCACTGCACTAACCAATGTTTCCATTTCCAGTGAGGGAAAGGATGATTGTTCTGGAGACCCAACTAATCTCAGTCTCAATAATTCTAGTTCTGTGAATGCTGTGGAGGAGGGACTGTCCCATTTGCGGGTGGCCCAACATGAAGAGGTGCTGTCATTGCTTGATGAATTCTCCAGTCTGTTCGGGGAGATCCCGACCCAGACTGATGCCATTTGCCATGATATCAAGTTGACGGACTACACCCCCATTCACCTTCAACCCTATCGGATGAGTCCAGAAAAGAAGGCCATCGTACGGAAGGAGGTCAACTTCTTGCTCCATCACGGCCTCATCCGGCCGAGCCAGGGCTCTTGGTGCTCGCCCTGCCTTTTGGTCCCGAAACCAGACAGCTCCTGGCGATTGTGCACGACTGTCGGCAGCTCAACAAGGTGACCATTGTGGATGCCTACCCGCTGCCCCTCCTCGAGGACTGCATTGACGAGCTGGGAAACGCCAAGTACGTCTCGAAATTCGACCTCTCGAGGGGGTATTATCAAATCCCATTCACTGAACGTGCTAAACAACTAACTGCGTTCGTGACACCCGAGGGTGTTTTTGAGTATCAAGTGTTACCGTTCGGCTTGCGTAATGCCCCTGCCACGTTCCAGAGGCTAATGAACTCTTTGCTCGCTAATGTGCCAAATTGTCGGGCGTATTTGGATGATATTGTGCTCTTTGATAGTAATTGGGCTGACCACATAGTTAGGTTATGCCAGTTGTTTACAGTTTTGAAAAATGCAAATCTTACCTTAAATGCAGAAAAAGTGTCATTTTGGCCAAGGCACAGTGACGTACCTCGGTTATGAAGTGGGCCAAGGAAAAGTGTTACCACGGCAAGATAAAATCAGTGCCATTCTGGAGTATCCAGTGCTAAAGTCTAAAAAGGACGTTCAAAGATTTATCGGTATGTGTGCGTACTATCGACGCTTTTGTTAGAACTTTTCCAGTGTGGCCACTCCTCTCACAGACTTGTTGCGGAAGGCCGTTGAATTTAAGTGGTCATCAGACTGTGCAGAGGTATTTAAAAATTTGAAATTGATCTTAGCTTCCGCCCCAGTGCTCGCTAGTCCAAGGTTCAACAGACCATTTAAAATTCATATTGACGCGTCTGACTCGGGTGCTGGTGCAGTGTTGTTGCAAACTGGGGATGATTAAGTGGAACACCCAGTATACTATTACTGTGTGAAATTTGACAAGGCGCAACGCAATTATTCATTGGTAGAAAAAGAGGCGTTGGCGCTAGTGTTAACATGTAAAAAGTTCGAAGTTTACCTCACAGGTAATATAGTGGAAGTGTACACGGACCATAACCCACTAGTCTTCCTGACTCAGATGAAGGGGAAGAATAAACGCATCCTCAGGTGGGCATTGTACCTACAGGACTTCAATCTGTCTATTATCCACCTACCGGGCCGGCTCAATGTGATAGCCGATGCTCTGTCCCGGTTGCCTGAGTAACGTTCATCTGAGCCACAGGAAGCCATATACCAACTGTCATGCTTTAGTTATTTTTTTTTTTTTTGTAGGTTCTCCTGTGACATTAAATATTCCGTGTCCAATTTATTTACTTCCCTGTTTTTTTGTGTATTTATTCTCTCTCTTTCAGAGAATTCCTTTGTACTTTTCTTGCAGAGAAATTGTTGTTTTTGATTGATTTTTTTTGTCATAAATTTTCCTTTTTGTTCTCTGTATACTCTTACAAATAAAATATGACTACTATTCTAGTAGTCACATTTTTTTTTCTCTGAAGGGGGGAGGAGTGTTACGACCCTGGGTTCCTCAGTGGAAACCGGAGGTAAAAAATTGAGCTAAATAAACTACCTTATAGTATTGGACGCATCACGAGCTGCATTTGTTTGTATCTTCCCTGCCAGACGTAAGACTATTCTTGTTTCTCAAAGAGCTTTTAAAGACTGAACTTGGGGTTGATTATTAAATAATAAAATAGGCACCAACTATGTTTACTAATACTTTCTAATCATTTGTAAAGTAAACCTGAGTAAACTTGGGATAGGAATGCTGTACGATTAGTTGAGTAGTCTGCTGGCAGCGAGTGAACTGAGGGAGGAGAGTGGAGATGCTCTCTCTCTGGCTGGCATTCGTGGTGTCGAGATCTCCTCTGAGCTGCTTTGCAACCCTCTACCTTTTCTCCTCCTCCTTCCTTCCCTTACTTATTTCCCTTACCTTAAGTTAAGTATATCCTGTGTTGTAAGTGTGCCTACTCTGGTAATAAAGATTGGCGAGACCTGTGGGTAGTATTTGCCAGTGTTTTGGGTTCCCCTAAGTGTTGTGTTGTGTTGTATTAGGGTACCACGTGGTCTTGCTACCCTAAGCTGCATCAAGCTTCAGTTCTTAACCAGTAGTACTTTACCCTAGCTTGTTCACTGTGTAAACCTTGTATCCTGCTTATGTGGACCAAGGCTTTTAATGTAAAATAGTGTGGTAAAGTAAATATTATTATTGTTATTGGTGTGAATGTATATGGGGGGTTGTTAAGGGGTTAATAAATAAGTAAGTTAGTAAAGGAGTATCCATTCTTCCTGTGTAGGAGATCTATGATCAACCTCTAGACTGGCATTGTGTAGCCAATTCATATTCACTGTGGATATTCCACATGGGAGCCGGGCCTTTTGGATCTCCCATAGTTGATAACTCTTAATGCTAACTACTGCCCCTACATCCATGTTATACTAGACTCCCCATAGAACACTCTTTTGTATCAGTCCCGTACCACGTGGGTAGCCTAAGAGGCCAAGTTGAGTTGGGCGCCGATTCTAACACCGAATCAGAATTCATTATCCCTTTGATTTTAAGTAATTCCACACTTAACGTAAATCCAATTTCATATAGTACTAGTGGGTATCAAGCCCCAAGGTTTATTGATTAGCATGATCGATCATGCTAATCAATTTTAATTGATTATAAAAATATCAAAGCAATAAAAATAATTATTGCTCAGTGGTAATTGTATGGTGGTGGCAGCGCAAGGCGATTCTATAGTTTTGCTAGAAGTCTAATTTACGTCATAAGGTTGTAGAATCTTAAGTCGGTCAACGGCTTAAGACCACGTGGCATGGGGTCGGCTCAAGTATAGCTCCGGGGGTCCCAATGTGATAGATACCAGTTGCATTGATGGGTTGCATTGATACCTGTAGATACCAGTTGCGTTGCTCCTGGGAGTATGGGTTCAAGTCACTTCTGGGGTGTGAGTTTTCAGTTGCATATAGTTCTGGGGACCATTCAGGCTTGCTCGCATTTGTGTTCCTCACATGTTCCCCAAAGAATGAGATGATTTGATAAAATGCTATGCCCAAGATTACCATCCGAGTGCCGGTGGGGAAGTGGTTCAAATAGCTTTGGCTATCATTTCCTTATGTCCGGTCATGATGGTCAAGCGGATTAAGGCGTCCTGTAGATACCAGTTGCGTTGCTCCTGGGAGTATGGGTTCAAGTCACTTCTGGGGTGTGAGTTTTCAGTTGCATATAGTCCTTTGGACCATTCAGGCTTGTTCGTATTTGTGTTCCTCATGTGTGCCCCAAAGAATGAGGTGATTTGATAAAATGCTATGCCTAAGAATACCATCCGAGTGCCAGCGGGGAAGTGGTTCAAATAGCTTTGGCTATCACTTCCTTATGTCCGGTCGTGATGGTCAAGCGGATTAAGACGTCCTGTAGAAACCAGTTCCGTTGCTCCTGGGAGTATGGGTTCAATTCCCTTCTGGGGTGTGAGTTTTCAGTAGCATATAGTCCTGGGGACCATTCAGGCTTGTTCGCATTTGTGTTCCTCACATGTGCCCCAAAGAATGAAGTGATTTGATAAAATGATATGCCCAAGATTACCATCCGAGTGCCGGCTGGCAAGTGGTTCAAATAGCTTTGGGTATCACTTCCTTATGTCCGTTCGTGATGGTGAAGCGGACTAAGGTTATTTATGCCCGAAACGCTTTGCGTAATAGTGGCTTTAGGCATTGTATGTACTAGCTCTACCTATAAGTCAACCAATCTTTGTAAAAATTTATTGTAAGTATGTACCTTACCTAAATAAACATTTTATTTTATTTTATTTAAGGTGTCCTGTAGATAACAGTTGCGTTGCTCCTGGGAAAATGGGTTCAAGTCACTTCTGGGGTGTGAGTTTCAGTTGCATATAGTCCTGGGGACCATTCAGGCTTGTTCGCATTTGTGTTCCTCACGTGTGCCCCAATGAATAAGATGATTTGATAAAATGCTATGCCCAAGATAACCATCCGAGTGCCGGCGGGGAAGTGGTTCAAATAGCTTTGGATATCACTTCCTTATGTCCGTTCGTGATGGTCAAGCGGATTAAGGTGTCCTGTAGATACCAGTTGCGTTGCTCCTGGGAATTTGGGTTCAAGTCACTTCTGGGGAGTGAGTTTTCAGCTGCATATAGTCCTGGGGACCATTCAGGTTTTTTTGCATTTGTGTTTCTCATGTGTGCCACAAAGAATGAGGTGATTTGATAACATGCTATGCCCAAGATTACCCTCCGAGTGCCGGCGGGTAAGTGGTTCAAATAGCTTTGGCTATCACTTCCTTATGTCTGGTCGTGATGGTCAAGCGGATTAAGGCATCCTGTAGATACCAGTTGCGTTGCTCCTGGGAGTATTGGTTCACGTCACTTCTGGGATGTGAGTTTTCAGTTGCATATAGTCCTGGGGACCATTCAGGCTTGTTCACATTTGTGTTCCTCACATGTGCCCAAAAGAATGATGTGATTTGATAAAATGATATGCCCAAGATTACCATCCGAGTGCCAGCGGCGAAGTGGTTCAAAAAGCTTTGGCTATCACTTCCTTATGTTCGGTCGTGATGGTCAAGCAGATTAAGGCGTCCTGTAGATACCAGTTGCTTTGCTCCTTGTACGACATATATATGTATATATATATATATATATATATATATATATATATATATATATATATATATATATATATATATATATATATATATATATATATATATATATATATATATATTCTGGGGTGTGAGTTTTCAGTTGCATATTGTCCTGGGGACCATTCAGGCTTGTTCGCATATATATATATATATATATATATATATATATATATATATATATATATATATATATATATATATATATAAATATATATATATATATATATATAAATATATATATATATATATATATATATATATATATATATATATATAAATAAATATATATATATATATATATATATATATATATATATATATATATATATATATATATATATATATATATATATATATATATATATATATATATATATATGTGTCGTACCTAGTAGCCAGAACGCACTTCTCAGCCTACTATGCAAGGCTTGATTTGCCTAATAAGCCAAGTTTTCCTGAATTAATTTATTTGCTCTAATTTTTTTCTTATGAAATGATAAAGGTACTCATTTCATTATGTATGAGGTAAAAAAAAATTATTGGAGTTAAAATTACCGTAGATATATGACCGAACCTAACCAACCCTACCTAACCTATCTTTATAGGTTAGGTTTGGTTAGGTAGCCGAAAAAGTTAGGTTAGGTTAGGTTAGGTAGGTTAGGTAGTCGAAAAACCATTAATTCATGAAAACTTGGCTTATTAGGCAAATCGGGCCTTGCATAGTAGGCTGAGAAGTGCGTTCTGGCTACTAGGTACGACATATATATATATATGTGTGTGTGTATATCACGAAAATAAACACGTGATTAAGAATGTGACAATGTCAGACCACGGAGGAAAATGAAACAGGAATTTCCTTAAGTACTTTCGTATATTAAATACATCTTCAGAAGGAATGAAGAAGGAATCAGAAGGAATCTTCCTTCTGAAGACGTATTTAATATACGAAAGTACTTAAGGAAATTCCTGTTTCATTTTCCTCCGTGGTCTGACATTGTCATATACATATATATATATATATATATATATATATATATATATATATATATATATATATATATATATATATATATATATATATATATATATATATATATATATATATATATATATATATATATATATATATATATATATATATATATATATATATATATATATATATGTATATGTATTTTATGCGGAAAATCCACAGAGAAATATGAAATGAGGTGAACGTTTCGGCTTTGTTAAAGCCTTTGTCAACACCAGACTGACTAAGGAGAAGGGAGAAGAGGGGAAGATATATAGGCCGACACCTGACCAACCCATCCCAAGGGTTGGTCAGGTGTAATTAACCAAAAACAGGTATAGCTTAGCTTAGAATGGTCAAAGAGGATTAAGCGGTCAGAGAATAAGGATAAAAGATTAAAGAAAAGCCTCATGAACACACAATATATGAATATACAATTAAAATGAGACATTGTAAGCCTCTATATCAGAGTTGTTTCTTAAACTGTTGTGCAATATTATAACTTAAAAATGGATCAAGTTTGTACATTCCAGTACTAACATTAAGAAGATTTGGACACTGACTGATTAGAGCAAACTCAATCAAATTCCGTTCCACGAAATCCCCACAATTGGTAATGCTTTTTGCCCCATTCCAGTTAATATTGTGATCGCATAAACTCGTATGTAGATACAATGCATTAGACGTTTGGGCAGTTCTAATACTATAAGCATGTTGTGACAACCGCAATTGTAAGGACTTTCCTGTTTGTCCAAGGTACACAGAATCACAATCATTGCAGGGAATCGAATACACACAACCTGCTGTATCAGGGGAGTTTTTTATTAAATTGGATTTGATCGTACTATTAGTGAACACCATATTTATATTAAGTTTCTTAAAAATCAGAGACAATTTTTCAAGTCCACTCTTGAAATTTTGATTGAGGAATTTGATTGAGTCTGCTCTAATCAGTCAGTGTCCAAATCTTCTTAATGTTAGTACTGGAATGTACAAACTTGATCCATTTTTAAGTTATAATATTGCACAACAGTTTAAGAAACAACTCTGATAGAGAGGCTTACAATGTCTCATTTTAATTGTATATTCATATATTGTGTGTTCATGAGGCTTTTCTTTAATCTTTTATCCTTATTCTCTGACCGCTTAATCCTCTTTGACCATTCTAAGCTAAGCAATACCTGTTTTTGGTTAATTACACCTGACCAACCCTTGGGATGGGTTGGTCAGGTGTCGGCCTATATATCTTCCCCTCTTCTCCCTTCTCCTTAGTCAGTCTGGTGTTGACAAAGGCTTTAACAAAGCCGAAACGTTCACCTCATTTCATATTTCTCTGTGGATTTTCCGCATATATATATATATATATATATATATATATATATATATATATATATATATATATATATATATATATATATATATATATATATATATATATATATATATATATATATATATATATATATATATATATGTCGTACCTAGTAGCCAGAACGCACTTCTCAGCCTACTATGCAAGACCCGATTTGCCTAATAAGCCAAGTTTGCATGAATTAATATATTTTCTCTAATATTTTTCTTATGAAATGATAACGCTTCCCATTTCATTATGTATGAGGTCAATTTTTTTATTGGAGTTAAAATTAACGTAGATATATGACCGAACCTAACCAACCCTACCTAACATAACCTAACCTATCTTTATAGGTTAGGTTAGGTAGCCGAAAAAGTTAGGTAAGGTTAGGTAGTCGAAAAACAAATAATTCATGAAAACTTGGCTTATTAGGCAAATCGGGCCTTGCATAGTAGGCTGAGAAGTGCGTTCTGGCTACTAGGTACGACATATATATATATATATATATATATATATATATATATATATATATATATATATATATATATATATATATTTATATATATATATATATATATATATATATATATATATATATATATATATCGTACCTAGTAGCCAGAACGCAATTCTCAGCCTACTATGCAAGGCCCGATTTGCCAAATAAGCCACGTTTTCATGAATTAATTGGTTTTCGACTACCTAACCTACCTAACCTAACCTAACCTAACTTTTTCGGCTACCTAACCTAGCCTAACCTATAAAGATAGGTTAGGTTAGGTTAGGTAGGGTTGGTTAGGTTTGGTCATATATCTACGTTAATTTTAACTCCAATAAAAAAAATTGACCTCATGCATAATGAAATGGGTAGCTTTATCATTTCATAAAAAAAAATTTGAGAAAATATAATAAATCCGGAAAACTTGGCTTATTAGGCAAATCGGGCCTTGCATAGTAGGCTGAGAAGTGCGTTCTGGCTATTAGGTACGACATATATATATATATATATATATATATATATATGTCGTACCTAGTAGCCAGAACTAACTTCTCAGCCTACTATGCAAGGCTCGATTTGCCTAATAAGCCAAGATTTCCTGAATTAATATATTTTCTCTAATTTTTTTCTGATGAAATGATAAAGCTACCAATTTCATTATGTACGAGGTCAATTTTTATTATTGGAGATAAAATTAACGTAGATATATGACCGAACCTAACCAACCCTACCTAACCTAACCTAACCTATCTTTATAGGTTAGGTTAGGTTAGGTAGCCGAAAAAGTTAGGTTAGGTTAGGTTAGGTAGGTTAGGTTGTCGAAAAACAATTAATTCATGAAATCTTGGCTTATTAGGCAAATCGGGCCTTGCATAGTAGGCTGAGAAGTGCGTTCTGGCTACTAGGTACGACATATATATATATATATATATATATATATATATATATATATATATATATATATATATATATATATATATATACATATATATATATATATATATATATATATATATATATATATATATATATATATATATATGTCGTACCTAGTAGCCAGAACTCACTTTTTGGCCTACTATTCAAGGCCCGATTTGCCTAATAAGCCAAGTTTTCCTGAATTAATATATTTTTTCTAATTTTTTTCTTATGAAATGATAAAGCTACCCATTTCATTATGTATGAGGTCAATTTTTTTTTATTGGAGTTAAAATTAACGTAGATATATGACTGAACCTAACCAACCCTACCTAACCTAACCTAACCTATCTTTATAGGTTAGGTTTGGTTAGGTAGCCGAAAAAGTTAGGTTAGGTTAGGTTAGGTAGGTTAGGTAGTCGAAAAACAATTAATTCATGAAAACTTGGCTTATTAGGCAAATCGGGCCTTGCAAAGTAGGCTGAGAAGTGCGTTCTGGCTACTAGGTACGACATATATACATATATATATATATATATATATATATATATATATATATATATATATATATATATATATATATATATATATATATATATATATATATATATATATATATATACAAAATTGTAGATGACAAGTGAATACAAAATGAAAATAGCATTACTAATATATTTTTATTTTTGCCTCTTTACAATAAAGAGTGAATAGTGACAAATAAACAATAAGTAATAAACTGAGTGGAATACATTAAGCAGGTAGTGCTTGTGCATCAGTAAATTACAGTTACATTATAATCGCAGAAATCGCTTGTTAAACTATATATATCTTCAATGCAGAAATTTGTGCAAATCATATTCTATTGAACTCCTCTCCACTGTGTTACCTGACAAGGATAAAGCAATCTCTCCATGTCTAGGAAAAACAAAGAACTTCTAGATGATTTTTTTCATTGTTTCTTTCAAGAGGTCTGGCCAGCCGAACCAGATATCATTACCGTGGACACGAAGTGTAGTGTATCCTTGTTTACTCATATACTCTAAAAGACCTTCCCTTCCCTCAGGAGTGTGTATGTACTCTACACATAGGAGACGAATCTTGATCTTGTCCCAGGGAATCGTCAGCAAAACCTGCCACCAGAAATATGTCTTATTGCAATGATCATAAATGTTAACGCGACTGACTCAGCTCCGCTACCAGCATCTGTTGATTAACATACATCATTGTGAGAAGTAATATTTATATTCCTCATATGTTAATAAATGTATGAGAACAATATGTTAAAGAGGAGTAAAGTTTCTTAAAATTTATGACCGTACTCACTTTCACACTCACTCGCTCACTCACTCACTCATGCACTCACTGAATTACTCACGCACACAAACACACTCACTTATGCACACACACACACTCACACACACACACACGCACACACACACACACACACACACATACACATACACACACACACACACACACACACATACACACACACACACACACACAAGCCGCCGGGTTGGACCTTACAATTGTACCAAGAATAGACCTGTTCTGGTGCAATTCTCCAATGAGGAGGCTGTGGAGTACATAATGAGGAACAAGCATTTACTCAGTGGAAGTGAAACCCATTACAATGTGTTTATAGAGAGGTTTATGACGAAAGATGAGCAAATAGCCCACAAGAATAGATGGCAACAACGAAAAGATCCAATTAAGCACTGTCGGCTGTATGGCCTTCTCCATTGAAAATGAGGGGGGAATAAGAATCAGGGGTGAACCCATAGCCATCTCAAACTCCAACACAGTGCTCGGGTACAACTTCAACAGGCTACTCAACTCCTCCCAGTAAGACAGCGATGGCCCGGGGCTCACTGGCGAGGCTCTTCCGTTTCAAGCAAGCCCCATCCCACATCAAGCTCCACCTGTACAGAATGATCATAAGGCCTAGCTTGGAATACCCCTACGTTCCCCTGAACCTCACCAACAAATCCAACATGCTGAAGATTCAACGAGTACAAAACAAAGCACTTCGCTTTGCAGAGGGCCTGACTCTGAGGGACAGGGTAAGAACTGACCAAATCCATGAGACGCTCAACATGAAGCCAATGAACATTAGGCTTAGCTACCTGGCCAGAAGATAGCTGTACCGTATGAAGAACATGTATGTCCCAGACCCAGAAAATCCCTTCGTAGCAGAAAACACCACCAGCGACTAAGAGATCCACGAACCACCACACAGAACCAAAAGAATCACTCTCCAACAAAAAGTGATCAGACATATCCATGATGAGGCCTTCCCAAGCCCTCAGATACTAAGCGGTCTGCCAGACGATCCAGATGAGTGGCCCATCCCGGACCCAATCTACACCAAATGAAGAATAAAGAAATAAAAAAAAAAAATAAATAAATAAATAAATAAATAAAAAAAAAAAAAAAAAAAAAAAAAAAAAAAAAAAAAAAATACATAAATAAATAAAACACCTACAAAAAAAATATAAAACCAAAAAACCATTTGTCGTGGCGTCAGAAGTGTAACTACCCTGATGTTTCTAAGATTAGCCTCCTTCAGCGAACTCCATCGGCTCTAGTGCTTTAGGACACCAACAAGGTCACAAACACTAGCCCCCCCAGCCAATGTACTGACAACCCAACATAACACATACGCAAACAAACAACACATACAAAAATGTCAACCCATGGTGGACAGGCCACCGAACTTTCAAACCTCCTCTCTCTCTACACCCGCATCCTCTTCCTGAATTTCATCTCCCCATCCCTCTACCTCCCCCATCCTTTCCATTCCCTATGGACATCAAAGCAAAGACACCGAACTAGCCTCTCAGGTAGTCTCACCTCCCAGGTCACATCCCAGGTCACCTCCCAGGTCACCTCCCAGGTCGCATCCTCCCCAACTCAGCCCTCCTATACCTCCCCCCTGCCTCAGCCTCCCAAAACCCCCCTGTCCCTTCCACATATGCACCTCCTTAACGATTCCCCTGCCCCTGCTACATCACACCTGTCAACGACCCCAGTGGGTCAAGCCATGCCCTCCCCAAACCCACCTTCCCATCCCCCCTCCCCAACTACCCCTTCCTACTCCCCTGCCCCTTCTACCCCATTGACTTCAATTCCATCTACTCCATCCCAGCTTCCACTGCACCCCTCTTCCACTCACCCCCAAACCCCACCCAACCCTCACCCCTCCTATGCACCTCCAGCCCACATTTAACCCCCTCACCTTGTGACCCCCTAACACCTTCCCCCATCTCCCGCTTCCCCTCTTCTACCCAAAACCCCCACCTACCCCCGATTCCCCCCTAACTAATACACCCTCTCTTCCACTCCCAGCACCCATGCTCCATTCTCATCTCAGCCCTCTCCCCTCAGTATCCCTCTCCCCCCCAACCTCCCAACCTCTATCTGACTCTCAGTCTTACTCTATTTCTCAACCCCCCCTATGCTATTCAGACCCCTAACTTTCAGACCCATTATGCCCTTCCTACCCCCCTAGATGCCCAGACCCCATTCGCCTACCAGGCACTCCCAGGCACCCCCCTAGCACCCCCCCACTCACCCCCACAGCCCCCACTTGCCCCCCAGACACCCCCCAGTTCCCCCCAGACCCCTGGTGAAAGGGGGAACTCTGACACCCGAGTTTCCAAGAAGAGTCTCAGGGTTTGGTACACCAATGCTGATGGGGTAGCCAATAAAGCAGAAGAGATAAAAGAAAGAGTTAGTGAGGCAGACCCAGACATAGTGGCAATAGTGGAAACTAAAATAAATGGCATGATCTCGTATGCAATCTTTCCAGAGGGGTACCAGGTGATAAGAAAAGAAAGGACACAGAGACAGGGAGGAGGAGTGGCACTACTAATAAAGCGGAAATGGAAGTTTGATGAGCTGGAAAATCCGGGTACCAATGAAAGCACGAGCTTCATACATGGAACTCTGACAGTGGATGGGAAGAAGATTGTAATCTTGATACTCTACAATCCCCCACCAAACAGTAGAAGGCCCAGGCAGGAGTACGAGGACAGCAACAAGACATGTATAGATGAACTGCAGAGGGCTGCAACTTTAGCGCATAGAATGAGAGCGAAGCTGCTGGTCATGGGGGACCTAAATCACGGAGAGATAGATTGGGAAACGAGGAATCCCCATGGCGGGGAGGAGACCTGGGGAGAGAAGCTGGTAGACGTTATTGACAGGAATTTCCTAACACAGCATGTGAAAGAAGATACTAGGGAAAGAGAGGGGATACGCCCAGCCTATTAGATCTCATTTTCACCCAGAATGTAGAAGACATCGAGCAGTTGGAACATGAAATACCACTAGGAGCTAGTGACCATTGTGTCCTAGTCTTTGACTACATGATGGAGCTTAAAATTGTGACCAAAGGACAAGAGGTCCGGGAAAGGAGACTTGATTACAGAAAAGGGGACTACAGAAGGATAAGGGACTACCTGGGAGAAGTGCAGTGGGAGGAAGAACTTAGAGGAAAAACAGTGCAAGGTATGATGAATCAAGTCATACTGAAATGGAAGGAGGCTGAAGAGAGATTTATTCCAACAATAAAGGAAAAAGCAGGAGGGAATATAATAACCCATGGTTTAATAGACAGTGTCAGGAAGCAAAGGTGAGAAGCAGGAGGGAGTGGAGGAAGTACAGAAGACAAAGGACAGAGGACAACAGGATTAGATGTAACAGAGCTAGGAATGATTACATTAACATAAGACGAGTGTTGGAAAGAAATTATGAGAATGATATTGCAGTCAAAGTGAAAAAGCAACCAAAATTACTACATAACCATATAAGAAGGAAGATGTCGGTAAATGACCAAGTGACAAGACTGAGGAAAACAGAAGGGGCATATACAGAAAGCGACAAGGAAATCTGCGAGGTACTGAATGCAAAATTCCATGGAGTGTTCACAACCGAGCCTGAGCAGCTCCCATTGTTAGAAGAGATTACCCTAGATGAAAGACTATCTGATATAGAGGTGACAGCAGAGGATGTAATGAAACAGTTGACAACACTGGATGCAAATGAAGCTGTTGGACCAGACAAAGTATCACCGTGGATACTTAAAGAGGCAGCGCAGGCTCTCAGCGTGCCTCTGGCAATGATCTTTAATGAGTCACTTATGTCGGGAGAATTGCCCAGTTGCTGGAAGGAGGCAAATGTCGTACCGATTTTCAAAAAAGGTGATAGGGAGGAGGCACTTAACTACAGATCCGTATCACTGACAAGCATCCCCTGCAAAATACTTGAAAGAATAATTAGGCTAAGACTTGTTGAGCACCTCGAGAGCATTGGGTTTGTAAACAAGCACCAACATGGGTTCTGGACAGGGAAATTATGCCTAACAAACCTTTTAGAATTCCATGATAAAGTAACAAGGATAAGGCAGGACAGAGAAGGCTGGGCAGACTGCATATTTCTTGACTGCCAAAAGGCCTTTGATACGGTACCGCACATGAGACTGCTATACAAACTTGAGAGGCAGGCAGGAGTAAGCGGAAAGGCCCTAGTATGGGTGAAGAACTACCTAACAGGAAGGAGCCAGAGGGTAATGGTAAGGGGCGAGAAGTCGGACTGGCGAACAGTAACAAGTGGAGTACCTCAAGGATCGGTGCTGTGACCAATCCTCTTTCTAATTTACGAAAATGATATGTTTACAGGAGTGGAATCATACATGTCAATGTTTGCGGATGACGCAAAATTAATGAGAAGAGTTGTGACAGACAGGGATTGCAGGATTCTCCAAGAGGACCTGAACAGATTGCAGAGATGGTCAGAGAAATGGCTACTAGAATTCAACACGAGCAAATGTAAAGTTATGGAAATGGGATCAGGTGACAGGAGACCAAAGGGACAGTACACAATGAAGGGGGAACAGCCTACCTGTAATGACTCGAGAAAGAGACCTGGGAGTGGATGTGACACCTAATCTAACTCCTGAGGCACATATAAATAGGATAACGACAGCAGCGTACTCTACACTGGCGAAAATTAGAACTTCATTCAGAAACCTAAATGAGGAGGCTTTTAGGGCGCTTTACACTGCCTACGTAAGACCCGTCTTAGAGTATGCCGCCTCATCATGGAGTCCCCATCTGAAGAAGCATATAATGAAACTGGAAAAGGTTCAGAGGTTTGCGACGAGACTCGTCCCAGAGCTACGAGGGATGGGGTATGAAGAGCGCCTGAGGGAACTGTGCCTTACGACACTAGAAAGAAGAAGGGAGAGGGGGGACATGATAGGAACGTATAAGATACTCAGAGGAATTGACAGAGTGGACATAGACGAAATGTTCACACGGAATAGTAACAGAACGAGAGGACATGGATGGAAGCTTGAAACTCAGATGAGTCACAGAGATGTTAGGAAGTTTTCTTTTAGCGTGAGAGTAGTGGGGAAATGGAATGCACTTCAGGAACAGGTTGTGGAAGCAAATACTATTCATAATTTTAAAACCAGGTATGATAGGGAAATGGGACAGGAGTCATTGCTGTAAACAACCGATAGCTGGAAAGGCGGGATCCAAGAGTCAATGCTCGATCCTGCAGACACAACTAGGTGAGTACAACTAGGTGAGTACACACACACACACACACACACACACACACACACACACACAATCTTTAGGGATTAGAAGGGTGTAAGGAACTTTCAGAACATTATATACCACATATGTCAGACCAATCCTGGAGTATGCGGCTCCAGCATGGAGTCCATATCTAGTCAAACATAAGACTAAACTGGAAAAAGTTCAAAGGTTTGCCACCAGACTAGTACCAGAACGGAGAGGCATGAGCTTCGAGGAGAGACTACGGGAATTAAACCTCACGTCACTACGAGACAGAGGAGTTAGAGGGAACATGATCACCAGATACAAGATAATCAGAGGAATTGATAGGGTAGATAAAGACAGACTTTTTAACACAAGGGGGCACACGCACTAGGGGACACAGGTGGAAATTGAGTCCCCAAATGAGCCATAGAGAAGTTAGAAAGAATTTTTTTAGTGTCAGAGTAGTAGACAAATGGAATGCATTAGAAAGTGATGTGGTAGAGGCTGACTCCATACACAGCTTCAAGTGTAGATATGATAGAGCCCAATTGGCTCAGGAACCTGTACACCTGTTGATTGACGGTTGAGAGGCGGGACCAAAGAGCCAGAGCTCAACCCCCGCGAGCACAATTAGGTAAATTAGGCAATTAGGTAAGTACACACACACACACACACACACACACACACACACACACACACACACACACACACACACACTCTCACTCACACACACACACACTCACACACACACACACACACACACACATACACACACACACACTCATACTCACACTCACACACACACACACACAAACACACACACACACACACACACACACACACACACACACACACACACACACACACACACACACACACACACACACACACACACACACACACACACACACACACACACACACACACACACACACACACACACACACACACAGTCTTGGGTCAGCTTTGATCGTGAGCAGACGTGTAGGGTCAGCTGTCCGCGTTAACCGAGGGAGCAATAGGGTTCAAGGGAGCGGGTGTACTGTGCAGTGAGAATCGGGACAGTGTAAATTGAACAGTGGCATTGTAATGCAACACATTGTTCACATCTCGTGGTGAATTAACTTAGTGAATTTAGAGAAGATAGCTAGTGAAGATCGACTTCTTGAGGCAACATCAGTCGCATCAACAGGGACCCACGTGGAGACCTAAAGACCTCACAGGATTACCGACGACACGCCGTGTATTCACCTGGAATGCTTGTGGGGGGCTGGCTGGTAAGTGTCTCTCATAAGTCTCCAACAGTGTGCAAGGTTTATATAATATCATATCATAGACACTATTGCATTCCATTCAATAATACAATTGTAATAATACAATCGTGGTAGACAGGTAACAGGGACAGCAACTGTGAGCTCACTGGGAACCCAGATAAGCCGCTAATCCTCCCCCCCCACCACCCGCCTTAATCTGAAGACTACACCTCACCCACCTCTTAACCCCCCATTTCACTCTCCCAACACACTTCCCCCCCACAACCCCCCCACTCCCACTCTCCCAAAACACTCCCCCCCCCCCTACCACACCCACTCACACTAGGACTATTCTTGCTCTCTCTTTCTCTTGCTCTCTCTCTCTTGACAAGGGCAAAATAGAAGGTGGATGCAACAGGGACACAGGGAACAGCCAAAGTGACCAAACGAGGGACATGTTAACCCAAGTTCTGGAGGAATTCACGAAGGAGATGCAGGAAATGAGGATTACAATTAACAACCTGCAAAGTGAGCTGACATCAGCAAGGGAGGAGATCAAATCCCTCACAGAGAAAAATAAAAAGACCGACCATCAGATTATCATCCAAAGGGAAGGTGGGAATGTTACATTGGAAGGAAATGCCTCTGTACATGAAACATTTGCAGACATACTGAAAAAGAGCTCAGAAGCTATGGACACAGTGAGGGAGGTAGCCATGCAAGCAGCCACCTCACAGGAAGCAGCAAGGTGCATCACTCAGCTGCTGGAGAGAAAAAGATCAGTGGTAGTTGTAGGCATCAAAGAACAGGAAGGATCCAACAGGCAAGAATGGAATAGCAAGGATAGAGAGGCAGTACAGGGGCTACTGAAGGGGTTACAGATGGAAGGGGCTTAACGAAACATTGAAAGGTTTTCAGGTTGGGCTGGTACAACAAGGACAGAAACCGACTTGTAAAGGTGGTGTTTACAAACGAAACCACGAAGGAGGATATTCTCGAAAGGAAGAGTCAACTGCAGCATGTGGAGGGATACAAGAAAGTATTCCTGCAGAGGGACAGGACGAAGAAGGAGAGAGCCAGGGCAGCAGAGGCAAGGAGGAAGCGCAGGGAGAGAGGAGCAAACCAGGAAATCACAGCCCCCAACACAACAGTCCTAGAGACAAGAGGCGAACCCAAAACCAGCATCCCAGCAACATCAGAGGGGAGGACAACACCACCACCCCCCTCTGCATAGAAACCCTCCCTTCCCCTCACCCTACCTGCCCCCACCCAACCCTCCCTCCCCCCCACCCCATTCTTACCCTGTCATCCCTTCCCCATTCCCATCATGTCCCCCCTTTCACCTTTCCCCCCCCTGTCCCCCCTCCCTCTTCATCCCATACCCTCCCTATTCCTCCTCACCACGTATCCTCCATGTCCCCCCTATCTCCTTAACCCACACCCTACCTGTCCCCACTTCCCTGAAACCCCCACCCCTCACCCCAAACTCCTCTGAGACCCTGCAAACCACCTCACAGATCATCTCACCCACTGAAAAGCTTCCCACACCAGCAGAATGCTCGCCAAGAAAGGGACAAGAAAATGAACTGAAGAAAGTGAGCTTCAAGGCAATGTACACTAACATAGATGGAATTACAAATAAAACAAGTGAACTCGGAGAATGGGCACTAGAAGAAAACCCAGACATAATAGCACTCACAGAAACAAAGCTAACAAACACCATAACAAACACAGTGTTTCCACAGAGCTACTATGTAGTGAGGAAAGAGAGAGAAGGGAGAGGAGAAGGGGGTGTAACTTTGCTACTAAGAGAAGGTTGGAGTTTCGAAGAGATGGTAATTCAGAACTGTGAAGGTTTCAGTGACTACATATCAGGCACCATAGCAACTGGAGGACAGAAAATTATAGTAGTAGTCATATATAACCCCCCCCTTCCCCGAATGTCAGAAGACCCAGACAGGAATATGATAGAAACAACTTGGCCACCATCAATATAATAGAGAGAGCAGCATCTGTGGCAAGCAGGAACGGATCCCGGCTACTAATCATGGGAGACTTCAACCATGGAAAGATAGATTGGGGGAACAGAGACCCACATGGAGACCCAGACACATGGAGAGCTAAGCTGCTGGATGTGGCAACAAGAAACTTTTTAAGTCAACACTTCAAGGGACCGACAAGAATGAGAGGAGGGGATGAACCAGCCTTGCTTGATCTGATATTTACCCTAAATGAGTCGGAAATAAGGGAAGTTAAGTTGGAAGCCCCCTTGGGAATGAGTGATCATAGTGTATTGAGCTTCGAGTACCTGGTTGAGCTAGGAATTATCACCCCCAAAAAAGAACTGGGACACAAAGGGCTGACGTACCGAAAGGGAAACTATGAGGAGATGAATAAATTCCTATGGGATATACATTGGGACACAGAACTCGGAACCAAGTCCGTACAAGACATGATGGACTATGTCACCCAAAAATGTCATGAGGATGTAAGCAGGTTTGTCCCAGCCCAACAGGAAAAAACAGAGAAGCAAAGGAAGAATCCGTGGTTTAATAGGGAATGTATGAAAGCAAAGGAGCTGAACAAAAAGGCATGGAGGAACTTCCGTAATAACAGAACACCAGAAAGTAGAGAGAGATACCAGAGAACCAGGAACGAGTATGTTAGTGTGAGAAGAGCAGCTGAGAAAAGGTATGAAAATGATATAGCTAATAAAGCCAAGACCGAACCAAAACTACTACACAGTCACATCAGGAGGAAGACAACAGTGAAGGAACAGGTGATGAAACTTAGGGTGGGGGAGGACAGGTACACAGAGAATGACAAAGAGGTGTGTGAAGAACTCAACAAAAGGTTCCAGGATGTCTTTACAATAGAACAGGGAGAAGTCATGGCGCTAGGAGAGGTGGCAGCAAACCAGGTGACCTTGGAAAGGTTCGAAATTACAAGAGATGAGGTCAAGAAGCACCTATTGCAGCTGGATGTGAGAAAAGCTGTTGGGCCGGATGGAATCTCACCATGGGTATTGAAAGAGTGTGCAGGAGCACTTTGCTTGCCACTCTCCAAAGTGTATAGTAGGTCACTGGAAACGGGAGACCTACCAGATATAAGGAAAACTGCTAATGTAGTACCAATATACATAAAGGGTGATAGACAACAGGCACTGAACTACAGGCCAGTGTCCTTAACTTGTATACCATGCAAGGTGATGGAGAAGATTGTGCGAAAAAACCTAGTAACACATCTGGAGAGAAGAGACTTCGTGACAACCCATCAACATGGGTTCAGGGAGGGTAAATCTTGCCTTACAGGCTTGATAGAATTCTATGATCAGGTGACAAAGATTAAGCAAAAAAGAGAAGGATGGGCGGACTGCATTTTTTTGGACTGTCGGAAAGCCTTTGACACAGTACCCCATAAAAGGTTGATGCATAAGCTGGAGAAACAGGCAGGAGTAACTCGTAGGGCGCTCCAGTGGATAAGGGAGTACCTAAGCAATAGGAAGCAGAGAGTTATAGTGAGGGGTGAGACATCAGAATGGCGTGAAGTCACCAGTGGAGTCCCACAGGGCTCTGTGCTTGGACCTATCCTGTTTCTGATATACGTAAATGATCTCCCAGAGGGTATAGACTCATTCCTCTCAATGTTTGCTGACGACGCCAAAATTATGAGAAGGATTAAGACAGAGGAGGACAGCTTGAGGCTTCAAGAAGACCTGGACAAGCTGCAGGAATGGTCGAACAAATGGCTGTTAGAGTTTAACCCAACCAAATGAAATGTAATGAAGATAGGGGTAGGAAGCAGGAGACCAGATACAAGGTACCATTTGGGAGATGAAATACTTCAAGAGTCAGAGAGAGAGAAAGACCTGGGGGGTTGATATCATGCCAGTCCTGTCCCTTGAAGCTCATATCAAGAGGATAACATCAGCAGCATATGCCAGGTTGGCTAACATAAGAACGGCCTTTAGAAACTTGTGTAAGGAATCTTTCAGAACAGTATATACCACATATGTCGGACCAATCCTGGAGTATGCGGCTCCAGCATGGAGTCCATATCTAGCCAAGCATAAGACTAAACAGGAAAAGGTTCAAAGGTTTGCCACCAGACTAGTACCCGAGCTGAGAGGTATGAGCTACGAGGAGAGACTACGGGAATTAAACCTCACTTCGTTGGAAGACAGAAGAGTTAGGGGGGGACATGATCACCACATTCAAGATTCTCAAGGGAATTGATAGGGTTGATAAAGACAGGCTGTTTGACACAAGGGGCACATGCACTAGGGGACACAGGTGGAAACTGATTGCCCAAATGAGCCACAGAGATATCAGAAAGAACTTTTTTTTAGTGTCAGAGTGGTTGACAAATGGAATGCATTAGGAAGTGATGTGGTGGAGGCTGACGCCATACACAGTTTCAAGTGTTTCCACCATGCAGTTTCCACCATGCAGTCTCCGTGGTGTAGTGGTAAGACACTCGCCTGGCGTTCCGCGAGCGCTATGTCATGGGTTCGTATCCTGGCCGGGGAGGATTTACTGGGCGCAATTCCTTAACTGTAGCCTCTGTTTAACGCAACAGTAAAATGTGTACTTGGATGAAAAAACGATTCTTCGCGGCAGGGAATCGTATTCCAGGGACCTGCCCGAAACGCTACGCGTACTAGTGGCTGTACAAGAATGTAACAACTCTTGTATATATCTCAAAAAAAAAAAAAAAAAGTGTAGATATAATAGAGCCCAATAGCCTCAGAAACCTGTACACCTGTTGATTGACGGTTGAGAGGCAGGACCAAAGAGGCAGAGCTCAACCCCTGAAAGCACAACTAGGTGAGTACAACTAGATGAGTACACAAACACAGCTTCAAGTGTAGATATGATAGAGCCCAATAGGCTCAGGAACCTGTACACCTGTTGATTGACGGTGGAGAGGCGGGACCAAAGAGCTAAAGCTCAACCCCCCCAAACACAACTAGGTGAGTACACACACACACACACACACACACACACACACACACACACACACACACACACACACATACACACACACATGGATGATGAGAGAATGTTCAGCCAAATCTCCCTCCCCCCACACCCAATCCCCACCCATCTACCCCTCCCCTCCTCCCGCCGAGTCCCCCCCTCCCCTCCTCCCGCCGAGTCCCCCCCTCCCCTCTTTCCTTCCTGTCCTCCCTCCTTTTTCACCCCATACCCTCCCTGTCCCTCCCCCTTCACTGGATCCCCCGCCCCTCATCCCAGTATCCCCTGAGACCTTGTTATCCACCTCACAGGTCCTCACTCCCATGGAAACGCTTCTCCCACCAGCAGTACACTCACCAAGGAGGAGATTTGAGAAGGGACAGAAGAAAGTGAGCCTCAAGGCAATGTAAACTAACATAGATGGAATTACAAATAAAGCAAATGAGCTTGGAGAACGGGTACTAGAGGAAAACCCAGACATAATAGCCCTCACAGAAACAAAGCTAACGAAAACGATAACAAATGCAGTGTTCCCACAGGAATATTATGTTATGAGGAAAGAGAGGGAAGGAAGAGGTGGGGGTGGTGTAGCTCTGATGGTAAGAAAAGGCTGGGATATTGAGGAGATGGTTATTCAGGGCTGTGAAGGTTTCAGTGACTACATAGCAGGTACCATAACAACTGGAGGGAAAAAAATTATAGTCGTAGTCATATATAATCCACCACTAAATGACAGATGACCCAGGCAGGAATATGATAGTAAAAACATGGCCACCATTAACATAATAGAAAGAGCAGCTTCTCTTTGCTAGCAGGAATGGATCTGAACTACTAATTATGATAAACTTCAACCATGGGAAGATAGATTGGGAGAACAGAGACCCGCATGGAGGAACAGAAACATGGAGAGCTAAGCTGCTGGACGTGGCAACAAGAAACTTTCTAAACCAGCACAACAAGGAACCAACAAGAATGAGAGAAGACGAACCAGCAAGGTTTGATCTGATATTTACCCTAGATGAGTGGATATATGGGAAGTTAAGATGGAAGCGCCCTTGGGAATGAGTGATCACAGTGAATTGTATTGTATTAAATTTTGAGTTCCTGGTAGAGCTAGGAATTCCCCCCCCCCCCCCCCGAAAAAGAACTAAGAATCAAAAGGCTGGCATACCGAAAGGTTAATTACGAACAGATGAGAAGTTTCCTAAGGGAAATACCTTGGGACACAGACCTCAGAGATAAGTCTGTACAAGGTATGATGGACTATGTTACCCAAAAGTGTAAGGAGGCAGTAAACAGGTTCATCCCGGCCCAAAGGGAAAAATCCGAGAAGCAACAGAAGAATCCATGGTATAATAGGACATGTATGGAAGCGAAGAAACTGAACTAAAGGGCGTGGAGGAACTTCCGGAATAATAGAACACCAGAAAGCAGAGAGAGATACCAGAGAACCAGGAATGAGTACGTCAGGGTGAGAAGAAAAGCAGAGAAAAGTTTTGAAAATGATATAGCAAACAAAGCCAAGACCGAACCAAAGCTACTCCACAGTCACATCAGAAGGAACACAACAGTGAAAAAACAGGTATTGTAATTTAGAATAGGCGAGGACAGGTATACAGAGAATGACAAAGAGGTGTGTGAAGAACTCAACAAGAGGTTCCAGGAGGTCTTCACAATAGAACAAGGTGAGGTCACTGTGCTAGGAGAAAGGGAGGTAAACCAGGCGGCCTTGGAAGAGTTCGAAATTACGAGAGAGGAGGTCAAGAGACACCTGCTGGATCTGGATGTTATAAAGGCTGTTGGTCCAGACGGGATCTCACCATGGGTACTGAAAGAGTGTGCAGAGGCACTTTGCTTGCCACTCTCCATAGTGTATAGTAAGTCACTGGAGACGGGAGACCTACCAGAAATATGGAAGATAGCGAATGTGGTCCCAATATGCAAAAGGGGCGACAGGCAAGAGGCACTGAACTACAGGCCAGTGTCCTTGACTTGTATACCATGCAAGATGATGCAGAAGATCAGAGAAAAAACCTGGTAACACATCTGGAGAGAAGGGACTTCGTGACAAATCGCCAACATGGGTTCAGGGAGGGTAAATCTTGCCTGACTAGCTTAATAGAACTCTACGACCAGGTGACAAAGATTAAATAAGAAAGAGAGGGCTGGGCGGACTGCATTTTCTTGGATTGTCGGAAGGCCTTTGATACAGTACCGCATAAGAGGCTGGTACATAAGCTGGAGAGACAGGCAGGTGTAGCTGGTAAGGTGCTCCAGTGGATAAGGGAGTATCTAAGCAATAGGAAGCAGAGAGTTACGGTGAGGGGTGAGACCTCCGATTGGCATGAAGTTACCTGTGGAGTCCCACAGGGCTCTGTACTCGGTCCTATCTTGTTTCTGATATATGTAAATGATCTCCCGGAGGGTACCGATTCATTTCTCGCAATGTTTGCGGACGATGCCAAAATTATGAGAAGGATTAGGACAGAAGAGGACTGTTTGAGGCTTCAAGAAGACCTAGACAAGCTGAAGGAATGGTCGAACAAATGGTTGTTAGAGTTTAACCCAACCAAATGTAATGTATTGAAGATATGTGTAGAGAGCAGGAGGCCAGATACATAGTATCATCTGGGAGAGGAAATTCTTCAGGAGTCAGAGAAAGAAAAAGACTTTGGGGTTGATATCACGACAGACCTGTCTCCTGCAGCACATATCAAGAGGATAACATCAGCGGCATATTCCAGGCTGGCCAACATACGAACAGCATTCAGAAACTTGTGTATAGAATCATTCAAAACTTTGTATACCACATATGTCAGGCCAATCCTGGAGTATGCAGCCCCAGCATGGAGTCCATATCTAGTCAAGGATAAGACTAAACTGGAAAAGGTCCAAAGGTTTGCCACCAGACTAGTAATCGAGCTGAGAGGTATGAGCTACGAGGAGAGACTACGGGAATTAAACCTCACTTCGCTGGAAGACAGAAGAGTTGGGGGGACATGATCACCACATTCAAGATTCTGAAGGGAATTGATAGGGTAGATAAAGACAGGCTATTTAACACAAGGGGCACACGCACAAGGGAACACAGGTGGAAATTGAGTGCCCAAATGAGCCACAGAGATATTAGAAAGAACTTTTTTAGTGTCAGAGTGGTTGACAAATGGAATGCATTAGGAAGTGATGTGGTGGAGGCTAACTCCATACACAGTTTCAAGTGTAGATATGATAGAGCCCAATAGCCTCAGGAACCTGTACACCTGTTGATTGACGGTTGAGAGGCGGGACCAAAGGGGCAGAGCTCAACCCCTGCAAACACAACTAGGTGAGTACAACAAGGTGAGCACACACACACACACACGCACACACACACACACACACACACACACACACACACACACACACACACACACACACACACACACACACACACACACACACACACACACACACACACACACACACACACACACACACACACACACACACACACAGTGTCCTTAACCTGCATACCATGCAAGCTGATGGAGAAGATTGTGCGAAGAAAGGTAGTGGAACATCTGGAGCGAAAGAACTTTGTGACACAGCATCAACATGAGTTCAGGGATGGCAAGTCCCTGCCTCACAAGGCTAATTGAATTCTACGACTAGGCAACAAAAATCAGGCAAAAAAAGAGAGGGGTGGGCAGACTGCATATTTTTCAATTGCCAGAAAGCCTTTGATTCAGTACCACACAAGAGCCTAGTGAAAAAGCTGAAGATGCTGGCTGGAGTGAAAGGAAAGGTACTCCATTGGATAAGGGAGTACCAAAGTAACAGAAGACAACGAGTCACTGTGAGGGGTGAGGTCTCGGATTGGCGTGACGTCACAAGTGGAGTAACGCAGGGGGTCAGTCCTTGGACCTATACTGTTTCTGATATATGTAAATGATCTCCCTGAGGGTATAGAATCATTTCTCTCAATGTTTGCTGATGATGCATAAATTATGAGGAGGAATGAAACAGAGGATAATAGTAGGAGGCTACAGAACGACCTAGACAGACTGAATGAATGGTCAAACAAATGGCTGCTAAAGTTTAACCCGAGTAAATGTAAAGTAATAAAACTAGGTGGTGAAAACAGCAGGTCAAATACAGGCTACAGAATTGGAGATGAAGTACTTAATGAAATGGAAAGAGAGAAAGATCTAGGAATTGTTATCACACCAAACCTGTCTCCTGAAGCCCACGTAAAAAGAGTTACGTCTGCGGCATATGCGAGGCTGGCTAACAGCAGAACAACCTTAAGGAACCTGTGTAAGGAATCATTCAGAATCTTGTATACCACATACGTAAGACCAATCCTGGAGTATGCGGCCCCAGCATGGAGCCCGTACCCTGTCAAGCACAGGACTAAGATGGAAAAAGTTCAGAGGTATGCCACTAGACTAGTCCCAGAACTAAGAGGTATGAGTTATAAGGAAAGGCAACGTGAAATGCACCTCACGTCGCCGGAAGACAGAGAAGCTTGGGGAGACATGATCACTACCTACCTATATTCTAAGAGGAATCGACAGGGTAGATGAAGATAAATTGTTTAACAAGGGGGGGAGGGTATGCGAACAAGGGGACACAGGTTGAAACTGAGTATCTAAATGAGCCACAGGGACGTTAGAAAAAACTTATTCAGTGTCAGAGTAGTTAAAAGATGGAATTCATTAGGCAGTGATATGATGGAGGCAGGCTCCATACACAGTTTCATGTGTAGATATGATAGAATCCAATAGGCTCAGGAACCTGTACACCAATTGATTGACAGATGGGAGGCAGGACCAAAGTGCCAGAGCTCAACGCCCGCAAGCACAACTAAGTGAGTACAACTAGATGAGTACGCACACACAAGGATCAAGGAGCTCACAGAGGGAGTAGATAGGACTGTAGAGATATCTATGAGGGAATGGGATGAGAGGGATAAACTCTGGCTCGAGGAGATAATCCTGGAACAGAAGTAGTTACTGGACATAAAATGGGAATGTGAGATGAATGAACAAAAGCAGTGGATAGAGGAATATTATAAAGGGAAAATTAGAAGGATGCAAAAAAGGGTGGGTAAAACAGCTGAAAGGTTGATGAGAAAAATAACCACCTTAGAATCAATCATAGTCGGAGGGGGTTGTGGGATAGGGAGACATAATCTTGGCCAACGTAGCGGAAGTAGGAACTGAGGTTCAAGTTCAAGCACGTTTGTTGAGACAATAATATACATCACAAAACGATATAATAGCTTAGGTTATTACTACTCTCCTCTACTTCAGGTCCCTCAAGGGGCTCAATTTCAGTGAGTACAAATCTACAAATCACAATACAAGAAACATATTTTACTTTACAAATTAAAATAGTAAACACAGCATTTAGGTGTTACACTATTGGGACAAAGTGCTTGTTTCTCCTAAGTATTTTGTCTATCATTCGCGGCATACTACATAATAATGCTACTATCATTTGCGGCATACTGCATAATTTACACTCCTTATCTTTGACACTGACATCAACACCGTTGATGTCAGCAATCAAGTGCGACTTCGCAGGAAGTGCGTATTTTCTGGAATGGAAGAGAAAACGTGGTATATGGCAACTTGTGTGCGTGCGCAGACGGCCACCTGCAGGTATATCCAGGGGAAGGGAAAATGCTTAAATATCTACACACATATATTATTAAATATGACCGAAAAAGTAAGATTAATAATTCTAACACGAATTTTCTCAATCTTTCGTACATTTCGTTTCACTGTTGGAGGTAAATCAAAAATCAATTCTCCAAAATTCATTATTATTTCTAGTCTGACGCGACACGAGCGCGTTTCGTAAAACTTATTACATTTTCAAAGACTTTAGTTCACAAATACACAACTGAATAGAACTTACGCATCTCCGATTTTATATCTACATTTGAGTGAGGTGGAAGGGGTGATGTGGCATTAACATAAGACAGAACAAGGTGTGGTATTAATAGGGTATTAATTTCATCAACACAAGACAGAACAAGAGTATTAATAGGGTATTAATTTCATCAACACAAGACAGAACACGAAACAATGGATATAGAATAGAAGTGTTTGTAGAAAGCCTATTGGTCCATATTTCTTGATGCTTCTATATTGGAGCGGAGTCTTGAGGTGGGTAGAATATAGTTGTGCAATAATTGGCTGTTGATTGCTGGTGTTGACTTCTTGATGTGTAGTGCCTCGCAAACGTCAAGCCGCCTGCTATCGCTGTATCTATCGATGATTTCTGTGTTGTTTACTAGGATTTCTCTGGCGATGGTTTGGTTGTGGGAAGAGATTATATGTTCCTTAATGGAGCCCTGTTGCTTATGCATCGTTAAACGCCTAGAAAGAGATGTTGTTGTCTTGCCTATATACTGGGATTTTTAAAAATATACTAATATTAAAGCACACGACCCAGCAGCAAGGAATCAAGCCTTCACGATAAAATATCGCCAGGATCTGATTCGTGATCAGATATACAAGGCAGAGAATGAAATCAAAGACAACAAAACGCAACTACTTCATGCTACAAACGAGTGGAGAAATAGCAACATCGACGATAGTATCCGTACCCGCATTGAACAACACCTCGACATCCTCACAGACCAACATCACCTCAGCACTGAAACAAGGATTATCAAGAAACTAACAACATTATATGGAGGACCTATGGCAATTCCACGACCAAGAGATGGCTTCCTGAACCTTGCAGGAATTAACCTCACTGAGGACCAAGTCACTCTCGACTAAATCTGGGCATAAACTGTCATGTTATGTCCAGACCGAGTGAGATGGCCCGGAAAGTAGAGTTGGAAATTCTGTTGGACGACATATTCGATCTCGAGACACAAAAGAAGGTCACTACCAAAGATACCTTACAAGCAGAACTTATTGCAGAAGGAGGAAAGAATCGAGGCAACTACAGAAGCACCATACTGTCCCCCGAGCTTAAAGCGGCAGCTAAAAGCCTTCGTGAGAACAAGGAGATAGTTGTCAGGAGAGGTGACAAGTCGCCAATATATGTCATTCTTAAAAAAGACGAATATCTGGCGAAAATGAACATCATACTCTCTGACCAAACTAAGTTCCAAAGGGTAACGAAGGACACTACAGCCGAATTAAAAGCAAAGGTCAACAAACTGATCGAAACTGTGAACGCCAAGAAATCCGGACTCCGCCTGCCAAAGATCATTGGGGAATATAAACCTGGATATGCGTATGGAAATGTCAAGACGCACAAGCCTGGAAACCCACTTCGGCCAATCATTAGCCAGATACCCACACCCACGTACAGACTGGCGAAGCGACTCAACGGCCTGCTGACTCCTTATGTTCCTTGCGCCTTCAGCCTGAAGTCTCCAAAGGAATTTGTTGACTTACTGCGGGGCACACGGGCCACAGGGATAAGAGCCTCGTTGGACGTAGAATCTCTGTTTACCAACGTACCTGTGGACGAGACAATCGGAATGATAGCCGACAGAGTGTATCGTAATCCAGCCTGTACTCCTCTTGACATACCAGAAAATATTCTGAGGAAACTACTCCAAGCTTGTACTAAAGAGGCACCCTTCTTGAGCCCGGATGGGCACATGTATAAGCAAGTAGATGGGGTCGCCATGGGTTCTCCCCTAGGTGTCCTGTTTGCAAACTTCTACATGGGTACCATCGAGCAAAAAGTCTTAGTCGACATGAACTTGAAACCGGCCATATACTGCAGGTATGTTGACGACATTTTTACACAGGTACCTGATGTCAGACATCTGCAGGAGCTGAAGGAGGCATTTGAGCAGAGTTCCGTGCTGCGTTTCACTTACGAGATGGAAAAGGATGGGAAGCTGCCCTTTCTAGATGTAACAGTCATGGAAAAGGGCGGAGGTTTCCACACTGCAGTCTACACTAAGGAAACAAACATAGGAATGTGCCTAAATGCCAACAGCGACTGCCCAGACAGGTACAAGAGGAGTGTTGTTAACGCATATGTCGACCGTGCTCTCAGCCACAGCTCAGAATGGAAGCAAGTCGACGAAGAACTCTGTAGGGTAAGGCAGGTCCTAGTCAATAACGGCTTCTCCAATGGTTTCGTCGAAGACATCATAAGAAGGAAAGTGAAATGCCATGCAACCTCTGAAGAGACAACTAACACAACACCTATACCCCCTATTAGACTATTTTACAGGAACTTCTTTTCCACAGCTCATAAAACGGAGGAAAGGGTCCTGAAAGATATTGTTAATAGAAACGTTATCCCTACAGACAAAAATCAGAGGATACAACTGATGATTTACTATAAAACCAGAAAAACGGCCAGCCTACTCATGAGAAACTCTCCAGACACAAAACAGAACGCTTTAAAAGAGACTAACGTCGTCTATGCCTTCAAATGCCCTCTTGGGGACTGTAAGCTCCAAAAAACCCAGTATATAGGCAAGACAACAACATCTCTTTCTAGGCGTTTAACGATGCATAAGCAACAGGGCTCCATTAAGGAACATATAATCTCTTCCCACAACCAAACCATCGCCAGAGAAATCCTAGTAAACAACACAGAAATCATCGATAGATACAGCGATAGCAGGCGGCTTGACGTTTGCGAGGCACTACACATCAAGAAGTCAACACCAGCAATCAACAGCCAATTATTGCACAACTATATTCTACCCACCTCAAGACTCCGCTCCAATATAGAAGCATCAAGAAATATGGACCAATAGGCTTTCTACAAACACTTCTATTCAATATCCATTGTTTCGTGTTCTGTCTTGTGTTGATGAAATTAATACCCTATTAATACTCTTGTTCTGTCTTGTGTTGATGAAATTAATACCCTATTAATACCACACCTTGTTCTGTCTTGTGTTAATGCCACATCACCCCTTCCACCTCACTCAAATGTAGATATAAAATCGGAGATGCGTAATTCTATTCAGTTGTGTATTTGTGAACTAAAGTCTTTGAAAATGTAATAAGTTTTATGAAACGTGCTCGTGTCGCGTCAGCTAAGAAATAAAAATGAATTTTGGAGAATTGATTTTTGATTTACCTCCAACAGTGAAACGAAATGTACGAAAGATTGAGAAAATTCGTGTTAGAATTATTAATCTTACTTTTTCGGTCATATTTAATAATATATGTCTACAGGAAAGACTGCTACCAAAATATACTAATATCTATACACATATATATATCACCAACACACAGTCCCAGAACACACACATCTGCAGTAAGTAGGCACTTTTCTGCACAGTACGATCTCATTCCCAGGCACATCCGTGACAGTGTTAAATGTTAATTCGTTTATGAGGCACGTTGCTCCGTGTCTTTAGTCCAACAGTACCGAAAGTATTGATGGATACCGACATGGCTGAGAGCGAGGGACGGTGTAGTGAGCGTGAACCAACGTTGCTGCTTCCAGTTCCAAATGGAAGATTCTCTTTAGTTCCGACAGTGATGGCGATTACACGCCTGTGACAGGAAGAATCACTCCAATAGGATCCATCGAGAAAAGATGCCTCTATAGATAAACTCTGCAATTACTCTGACAAAATTTCCACTGCCAATATTTAAGGTACAGCATGCTGAGGGCAAGAGCTCGTATGCCACAGTATTGAACCTTGAAAAAAGTATCTTCACTTCAAGGTCACGGCAAAGCTAAACCACAGGAGTGAATACATTCTGAGGTCCGAAGTTGAAACAGGTGTGAATATTCTTATGAATCACGGGGAATGCGACGAACTCAAGCACGAGGACAAAATAAAGAAAATCATTGTCCTCCACTACCCCCTTGCACATGGCCCTAACTCATTTAGAATAGCTGAATTATGTGGTGTCAGCACAAGATACCAGGTAAAATCTACGAAGCAGGAAATCCGAGACGTCCTTCTCACTGTAAAAGTATAACATCCATAGAAGCTTGATCTTGGCATTTGGGACGTATTTCAACACAGGCCTTACACCCCAGAGTCCTGCAGATGCTTCAGATGTCAGAGATTTGGACATCACAAGGATGGCAACGCCCATCCAAACCAAACCAGGTATGCTGTTGTATAGTCTGCAGCCAGCCACATGACAACAAAATGTGCATTGATAAACACACGGCTAACCCTCTAGTTTAAGCAAAGTTCTCAAATTGTTCCAAGGCACACCACGACTGAGAATGAAAGGCTTAAAAGTATCCAAACGAACCCCCTTCCCCTTCCCACGCCCACAGCAGCAGAGCAGAAGTGTCAAATCAAATATATACCAGCTCCCCTGCCCACAAAAGTAGCGTGGAGCTTACGAAGACAAATCAGGTGGAGGAGGTAAATAATAGCCGTCTTTCGGCATGGGTCCTATGGGCCCTTGCCGGGGGTTGGAACCCCACGAGTATGGGGCATGTTCATTATCGAAGCAGAGAATATAAATATTTAGGTCTTGTTGCAAGCACATTTATATAATATAACCCTACATCCTGGTATGGGACTAAATACTAAATATTTAAGATATATATTTCCAGGTGAATAACCCTTATAGCAGAAATGAAACGTAATGGTTTGAATGGAACACAGAAGAAGAAGAGAGCTGCGGAGAAGAAGAAAATAGGAAAAATTAACATCGTGGCTAAACCCCATAATTAACATCGTGGCTAAACCCCATAATTAACATCGTGGCTAAACCCCATAATTAACATCGTGGCTCAACACAGGTTCAACGACAGCCACTCATTCTTTTCCTTCAGGTATAGCATCCACATCAGCATCCACTCATGCAATGTCAGCTACTAGTACTATTCCTTCAGATATAGCATGAACATCTTCATCCATTCCTGCTACCAATATCTTGAGGTATATCTTGAGATGATTTAGGGGCTTTTTAGTGTCCCCGCGGCCCGGTCCTAGACCAGGCCTCCACCCCCAGGAAGCAGCCCGTGACAGCTGACTAACACCCAGGTACGTATTTTACTGCTAAAATCATCCAGTTTCATCAGACATACCATAATCTGACAGCTGGGTGGACAGCGCTTCGGATTCGTAGTCCTGAGGTTCTGGGTTCGATCCCCGGTGGAGGCAGAGACAAATGGGCAAAATGTTTCTTTCACCCTGATGCCCCTGTTACCTAGCAGTAAATAGGTACCTGGGAGTTAGTCAGCTGCTACGGGCTGCTTCCTGGGGGGTGGGGGGGGTGTTACAAAAGGGAGGCCTGGTCGAGGACCGGGCCGCGGGGACGCTAAGCCCCGAAATCATCTCATCTTATTAAGAATAATTGCCTGTTGCTGGTGACACTTTACAAGAAGAAATACCCAAATCTGTAACACTAAAGGAGTTTGCAATCCAAGAAACAGATCCGAGGCTATGGAACATTAATGATACTAACACAATAGCTTACTGGATTCGTAGTGGGCCCTTATCATGTCAGAATTATGATAGCAACCTTTCAAACTCACCAAGAGTGTATAAAACAACTGGAGTAGAGAATATGAAGGCGAGGTATTTATAAAACAATGTGTTCGAACATGAACTGCGGAATAAACATGTAAATGAATATGTAAAACGTGAATGGCTACTCTATTCACCATCCCAAGGTCGTTTGTACTGGTTTGTATGTCGCCTATTGTCCAAGAAAGAACCTCCCATTGCCACATTGGGGTTCAATGACTGGAAACAAAACAATGTTATGTTACTGACAATGTTACTGTCTTAAATGTTATTATAGAACATGAAAATGGAGAACATCGAAAGTGCATGACAGCATATTTGATAAGCCATAAACAAACTGAAAGTGTAGATTCTTTATTACTTGACCAACATTGCTCAGAGCAGGAATATTGGCATAAAGTGTTGACACGTGTGCTTTCTGTAATTTGCTTTCTTGACTCTAAACTTTTGCAATTTCATGGAGAAAATCAGATTATTGGGTCAGCAAAAAATGGACACTAATCAGGTATACTAGAACTGCTGAGTGAATTTGTTTCTCTTGGAAGAACATCTCAAAATGTATGGAAATCCTGAAAAAGGTAATCAGTCATTTTTATTTGCAAATATTTGTAAGTAATTTATTGACTTAACGGGAAAACAAGTACTATTGTACCTGTTGTCCCGTTAAGGGTCATTTTACTATTCTTAATGAAGTAAAAAGAGTCAAAGTATCATTTAATATGTTTAGATTCCAAACCAGAAATCTCACACACAGATCAACTGATATTTACTGTCCGATACATTAAAGGTTGTGATATAAAGTATATGTCCAGATACAGATTACAGTGATGGGAAAAAACAGGAGTGAAATCAAAGTGTGCGTCTTAGGGGGCATTAGATCCTGATTTCCCCAAAAAATGCATTTAATGAAAACTGGTTCGATTTCAATTAAACTTTTTTGACGACTTGTACATGAAAAGAGTTTCATCTGGACCAAGTCTCAGCATCGTAGCATAAATAGGAAGGGAGAAAAAATATTGAAGATGGTGTCAAAATTATTCCAAAATGATCAAAAACGATTATTAAACACAAGTGTCAACTGAAATCATATCTATGACTCTCAGCTATCACAATAGCATATATTAAAAAAATATTATAAATAGTTTTATTTGAAAAAAAATTATTATAATTTTTTTTTTCAATTTTTTTTTTGTTTTTTTTATCGGACGATTTGCATGAAACTTATACACCTAACGGCACATGAGACTATCTGTAAGGGTGCCAATTTTGGAGAAAACTGGTTGATGTCAACCTCAGCCACAGATGGGAGAATCTTAGACTTTACTATTTTCTTTTTTATTTTCGATGTTTTCAACTATGTTTGTTTGTATGTTTTAACTAACATAAAAGTTTGAATAACTCTTTTTTATTTTTTTATTTAATTTACATGAAACTTACACTTTATATGTAAAGAGTATGTCTCTAAACTCCCAACTTATCGTTTTTTCCTAAGTTCATTTATTGATTTTATAATACTTAGTAAATATGATGGATCAGCAGAAGAAGTACTTCGCATTAAAACCGAAAAAATCAAGATGTAAATTTTTCTCCCTATTCTGGGCACTCTAATCTTTGAGCTGACAAAACATTCAGAGGTTTATTTACAAATTGGAAGTCTGTTTTTTTTCTTCAGAGATTTGAAAATTATTGCTTCTGATGCATTGTAGAAAATGTGTGAACATTTAACTAATATGTGTCACAAAGATCTGAATTAAGACGACCTTTTAAATGAATGTGAGCATCTCAAGCCCTACATGGCTCTTGGTGAAAATTGTGAGACTCTCCCTGCACTGTACAGAAAAATATTTTCCGACAATTTTAAATCTGTATTCCCTAATGCTTAAATTGTACTCAGAGTGTTCATATGCATGATGGTGACCAACTGTACAGGAGAACGTTCTTTTTCAAGACTGAAACATATAAAAAATCTGCGTTGTAGCACATGGGCAGCATCGTTTGGACTGGCTTTCACTCATGTGCATGGAAAATGACATCCTGAAGACCAGTGACTTCAACACAATAATAAAGCAATTCTCTGAAAAAAGTGCTACAAATGCTAGTTATAATAAGAAGTTCGTAGTAATTTCATACTGTGCCATCTAAATCTGTGTAGCTTACTGAGTAGTATTGTGTTTTTCAAGCCTTATAGTTTAAATGTTTATTATGTTGATAAGTTGCTGCTCTACAGCATGTTTTTATTGTTTAAACACTAGGTTTGTTGAAGTGAAGTGAAAATATGTTTAATATTATCGACCATTCACTTTTTATTCCTGTGAGTGGTTGTCGAAGGGGTCCCCAACACACTGGTTTGCCCAGGGATCCATAATGCTGTTAAGACGGCCCTGAGTTCATTCCAGCTGTTGTGACCTTGTTGCTGTGAGTTCATCCCATCTGTTGTATCTGTGAGTTCATCCCGTCTGTTGTGTCCTTGTTGCTGTGAGTTCATCCCATCTGTTGTGTCCTTGTTTCTGTGAGTTCATCCCATCTGTTATTTCCTTGTTGCTGTGAGTTCATCCCATCTGTTATTTCCTTGTTGCTGTAAGTTCATCCCATTTGCTGTGTCCTTGTTGCCATGAGCTCATCATATCTGCTGTGACCTTGTTGCTGCAAGTTCATCCCAACTGTTGTTTCCTTGTTGCTGTGAGTTCATCCCATTTGTTGCGTCCTTGTTGCTGTTAGATCACACCAACTGTTCTGCCCTAGTAACTTATTAGTTCATCCGATCTGTGACCTTGATGCTGTTAGTTCTTACCATCCGTGGTAACCTTAGTAGGAGAAATTATGACTATGACTGACCCCTCGAATTTAGTTGCAATGTTGCATATCAATGGCAGAGAATGTAGCATAACAATGGCAGAGGATGTTGCAATGCATTGCAAGATATTAAAATGTTGCAAACCATAGAAAACTTTAATGTTGCGAGAATTTGCAAGGCATAGAAAATGGGAATTTTGGAAGTGAACGAAGGTAAAAGGGAAAATCTTAATGTTTTGTACAGTTCACAACATGTTTTGTTCAGTGATATTTCCAAAAAGCTTCGTTCAGGGAACAAAAATATTTTTTCTCTATAGATTTTTACCTACCAATATGAGGTTCCTATTTTGGGTAAGAGGTTCCTCACTAGTTCCTCATAGTTAGAAGATCCATACAAGTATGAGGTTTGTTACGAACCCCAGGTAGCCTAGTGAGGTGGATCTACCCTGTGAGAGTTATTCTACACACCTGACTGGAGGTAGGAGTCAGGGGAGGTTATCTTGAGATGATTTCCGGGCCTAGCGTTCCCGCTGCCCGGTCCTCGACCAGGCCTCCCTTTTGTTACACATTCCCATGAAGCAGCCTGTAGCAGGTGTCAAACTCAAAGGTACCTATTTACTGCTAGGTGAATATGGGCATCAGGGAGAAAGAAACTCTGCCCATTTATTTCCGCCGCCACTGGGGATCGAAACCGGAACCTCAGGACTACGAATCCGAAGCGCTGTCTACTCAGCTGTCGGGCCCCTACGAAGGAAGGGAAGGAAGTAATTAAGCAAATGTCAGTAAATTATGACTAAATTGAGATGAGCATAGGACAAGCATCTTATAGATGCGGGTTGAGATGAGATGTCGACATTTTGTTACGTGATATAACGTAGGCGGAGGTCATAACACGTCACTTGAGTTGTGAGAGTCGTCCAGGATAGACATACGTCGGTGCCTCCTGGGGAAGAAAGAAGATATGGTTCCCAGTTTAGTGCTTGAGTGAAGGCTACATGAACAACGTGTGAGAAAGCTGCCGAGGACGACGTACGACGTTTCTATGTGATCGTGAATGATATTAGGGGCAGCATGAAGTCTACAATGGTAGTCGTGACCCATGTGGACTCTACAGTGAGATATCCTTTGAGTGGAAGACATTGTACAGATTTTTTTGTGTGAAACTTGCAAGCGACTTCGCGTACTCAAGTCAGAACTGTAAGAAGCATCAACAGACAGTCCAAGAGTATTTTGGTGGACGACCAGGAGTAGCACCATTTTGGAGCACCAGTGGGCAAGAGTCATACCATCATCCCGACTGCAGTAAGCGTACTTAATTATATGTTAAATTGCATATAAATGCTTGATCATATGCCCAGCAATCATTGAGAACGTTAGTGGATATAGGTTAGATATCACTAAGCTTAGAAGAGCTTTAAAAGTCCTTGAATCTTGCAGTAACCAGCCTGAAGCTATCAACACTGCCATTCTTCTGGTCATGAAAGGTGTCCATCAGCTGGACACCCATATAAATACAGTTAAGTTGTATCCTCCCCGCGATAGCAGCCACATAATAAGGACTGGCGATTTAAATGCAAGCTCAGCACAGAGTATATCCTTTCACGACCAAAGGCCACATTTACTCCAAAAATTGACTACTTACAGGCATAATGCCTGTGCCAACTCTTGGGTAACTTAATCTTCATCAGTCAATACATCCCCTCTCCCTAACACACGAGTTGAGAATGATCCAGGACGGACTGAAAAGTCGTCGTTTCTTCATCTTCTGATGTGTGGTTTGATCTTCATATCTTCAGCCACGTTATTGTGACTCATCGTTTGCAATTATTCTTATACTTTACTCTAATAATAATAATAAAATAATTTGGTTATGGTAATGATAATTTATTATTTATCGAAATATACTTCTAAATATAAACGTTTTGTGAGCAACTAATGCAATATTTGTGTATGTTACAGTTTCATTATGCCTGTGGGAAAAACCTGCTGGGATTGATATAAGAGGAGACTACTAGAGACTTGGACTGAACTAAATTAAAAAATTACTGTCTGCAAATTAATTCCAAGAATCTCTAGCTAGGGTCGTAAATCCTAGCTCCTCTTTTCCTAATGATAGATTGTGGGCTGTAAGGGACAGGTGGGATGAATGGATTAGTTGATAGAAGTTCCAGTCCACCTGTAGACAGGGATCTCACATCAGCTTGTATATTATACAAGGATAAGATTTGATAAATTCAGTTATATGACTGAACACTGGCTCTGTTTAAATCAGAGATTTAAACATACATAGTCTAACCTAGCACCATAACTAACAGCCATTAGGTTCTTATACTATAAACAAATTAAACTGCAAAAGTATAATAAATGACTTTAAATGTAGTCTAAGCACTTAACTAAGTACTAGATATTATTCAATTAAATGAACTTGTATGATAACTTATAAATTAACTAAGCAAGCAATTGTTAACTTTATTTATATATTCAAATATATATGCAGACATATTTATATTCAATTTATATGATTATGTAGTCAGCTTGACTGAATCCTTTTCCACACAATGGACACTCATGAGACTTTATTTACGCATTGCGACTGAATCTTTTTCTGACAACTGGACACTCATGAGGTCTTAGTGCCTGGACAAGGAACTGCTGCTGATCTACAATATTAATAAACTTACTGAAATGTGAGGCTTAGCCTCGCTTTTTAACCAACAGACAGATTTATAGAATATTAAAGTCACACAAGCATACAATTGGCCAATCATATACCAAATAACCTTCAATATACTTCTCTGCCAGTCAGGGTGCCTGTCTGACAAGGTGCCAGACTGATTAACTCTCTCTTGTTGAGTTTAGGCACGATATTTTGTCACAGCGTTGCTGTATGATGTACTGGTAGCGTTGCTACGTGATTGACCCTGCAGTTGCAGAAGAATGATAGTTGCCGAAGATTTTGAATGAAGGTGGTGGAAACCGTGTCACTATGAGCTCCACTATACACTCCTATTTTATATAAATGTTCTAGGATTTTCCTTGTAGATATTGTCCAGGTACTCCCCCAATTCTAGAGAGTGTTCACTGGTGATAAAGATATTAGATAAGGTGTCCTTGAGCTGGTAATGTTCGCTAAGGATCCGTCACACGTGTTCACAGTTGTCAACAAACGCGCGGTCCTCCTCGGCTCTCGTGGACGCTTCTCCCCCAGATCCCTTCCCATGCTCCCCGAGCATGGAAGTCTTCTATGAATATTGATTGATTATTTTTACAGTCTAGACTTATGATTGAGATAAGCTGTAATTATAATATAATTTGATATAGGATATAAAGATTATAAGTAGTACTTGATAGTACCACTGATTCTTATTAAGGATTCGATTTTTATCCCTACCGGATATTGAATCAATGTTCCAATAATTTTTTAATTATAAAATCCTTCTAGAAGTTTCTGGATTTATAAGAGATCATGCACAAAGTCACGTAGGCATCTATAGGGCCCTATGCGTACGGGATCCAAGTGGCATTATCTTCTAGGATCAAACTGTATAATGAATCTATAATGATTCTGATATGATTTTAGATATGATTTTGATATGATACAGAAATTATACATTTCTTAGATGATAATTAGATATGGTGGGTAAAAATTTCCCACATCTTCCAGAGGGAGAGAACTGGCACAGAGTCCAATACTAAAGACAGTAGTAACCAGCTGTATTTATTTACTCTCCATCGGATTGATAATACAAGTGCAAATTTTGCTTGCACTTTTGTGCTGCTGTCCGTTGTGGACGATTGTGTCTGTTAGGAGTCTGTGGGTCATGTGGAGTTAGAGTGTCTTGAGGTCTCTCAGGATCTAACTGCAGCTGGCTCACTGATTCCATGTGGATGAGTTTGTCCAATGTCTTCAGGGAAGTTGTTCCTTTAGACAGGATTTTGACTATTCTCAAAATCCCCTGACTATCTGGATGGACTCAGACAACTTTACCTAATGGCCAGTCAGCCCTAGGGCCATCACTGTCTACCAAGACAATATCGCCAGGTTGGAGATTAGATATATTATGTGGGACATTGGCCCCATAGTGATGTTCTCGTAGAGATGTAAGATATTCTTTTGTCCAAACATCATTCCATTTTTGGATTATGCTGGACAGATGCTTATACCCCTGAACCAACTCGCTCTGACCCACATATGAGGGATCTCTGATCTCACCATCCACTAGAGATGGTACTGGAGTCAGAAGTCTTCCATACATTAGGTGTGCAGGACTTAATGGCTCATGTTGAGTAGGATCATCAGACAAGTAAGTCAACGGCCGGTTATTAACCCTTGATTCTATTTCCGTGATTACTGCCTGGAGTTCTTGAAGATTGATTTTCTGACGGTGTAGAGATTTTCTCAAGGATCTTTTGACAGTTCCTATTAACCGTTCATAAAATCCTCCATGCCATGGGGCTCTCGTAGGGATAAATTTCCATCTGCAATGACGCTGTTCCAGTGTGGAAGTAACTGCAGGATGGGAACAAATTTCCCGTAGACATACTTCTCCAGCTACCAAGTTTGCTCCGTTGTCTGAAATCATCAGCTTAGGGCATGAACGGCGTGCTGCGAATCTGCGGAAAGCTTGTATAAATGATTGAGCAGTCATATCGGATGTTACCTCTAAATGTACTGCCCTGGTGGTAGCACAGGTGAACAGACAGATGTATGCCTTGATAGGTTGCTTATCTGGAGTCCCTGTTAGATATATTGCTCCTGTATAATCTACTCCTGTCGTTTCGAAAGGATGTAGATGGACCACTCGTTCCTTTGGTATAGGTGGTGGCCCTGGATAAGAGCAAGTTCTTGCATCGTACCTTCGGCATATCATGCAATTCTTCAAGATTGATTTGACTGACTGTCTTCCCTGAGGAATCCAGTACTGCTGTCTGATTTGTGTGAGTGTGTCTAACACTCCTCCATGTTTGATGATTTGTTGATGTGTGTGTATCACAATCAACCTGGTGATCCAATGATTTTTTGGTAAAAACCATGGATGCACAGTATCTAGATTGATATCTGCGTGTTTAAGTCTCCCTCCACAACGCAGAATGTTGTGATTTTCTTGGTCTATCCACAGACCGAGATTGTGTTTTAACTTATGCGGAAGATTTTCATAGTTATTCCCATAAGTTTCTCTCTGGGCTTGTCTTATCCAATAGATAAGTGCATCAGGAAAAGTGTATTTTATACCTTTTTTCCTGAGATAATGAAACACGTTCTGTGTTACATTGATTAATTTGATGAGCGAGGAGTAACGAGTACAATCCAAGACTGATATTTGAGCTTGCTGCCTGGTAGTAGTTATGGTTTGTGTCGAGATGACGTGTGGCTTTTGTTCAGGCCAACTACCATTCACTAACCATCGAGGCCCATGAAACCAAATATCTGCCTTTGCAAATTGTTTAAATGTCATACCTCTTGATAAAAGATCAGCTGGATTATCTTTTGTTGGTACATGCAACAATTGAAAGCCTGCGGAAATTTCTTAAATTTCCGAGACGCGATTTTTTACATATGGAGTTGGACAGTTGTCGTTTCGTACCCATTGTAATACAGCTTCATTGTCAGACCATATAATGACATCTTTGATGTTCATGGTAGACAAGACTTGTTTGATATGCACTGCCAAGCGTGTGCCAGTTAGCAATGCAGTTAGTTCCATCTGAGGCAAAGTCCTTTTTTTTAATGGAGCAACTCTGGCCTTAGAGGTGATAAGATGTGATTGATTAGAAGTCACTAAGTAAGCACAAGCTCCAAAGGCTTTGGCTGACGAGTCTGCGAATACATGTAGTGATACTTCATCATTTTCCTCGACTATGTGTCTTGGAAAGATTATCTTTTCGACTAAAGTTTGTTTTTGAGCCACTTCCATCCAAGCTTTTTGTAACTGGAGTGGTAGTGGATCATTCCAACCAATTTTAGTCTTCCAAGCTTCTTGCACCAATAAACGCCACTTGATAGTTAACGGATTTAATAGACCAAGTGGGTCGAATACTTTGCTAACTTGTGAAAGCAAATCCCTTTTTGTAGCAATGCAATAATTTACTGGTACAGCTCTGATTTGAATTGTGTCCGAGATTAAATCCCACTCCATGCCTAACACCTTTTGTGATTCTGGTACATGATATTCAGGGTAATCTCTTGCTATTTGATTATTCAATGTTGTATTATTAGAGGCCCAAGACTGTAGTGGCATGTTGGCACCTTGTAGTTCCTTGTTGGCCTCTTGATATAATTGTAACAGTTCAGTAGTACTGTTAACTGTCCCTTGAAAATTATCTACATATAGATTCTGACTGATTTCAGCCTTATAGGGACTTGATGATTTCTTCAGATGAGTATCTAGAGTTGCTTGCAATAGAAATGGACTACTTGTCGCGCCAAAAAGAACTGATGAGAATCTGTAAGTCACTATAGGACTATTGATATCTTCTGGGTTCTCTACCCATAGAAACTTAGTGAAGTCTCTATCTTCTTCCTGCAAGCCAACTCTTAGAAAGGCCTTACTAATATCTGCTGAATAAGCGTATTTGTTAAGTCTAAACTTCAACAGTATGTCATACAATTTCTGAGTTAGACTTGGACCTGTTTGCAAACAATCATTTAGACTAGTTCTTTGGAGTCCAGATTTAGCGCTACAATTAAAAACTATCCGTAAAGGAGTCGTTTTTTAATCTCTCATTACAGCCATGTGTGGTAAAAAATGGCCTGTTTGCTTATTGTAGTGTTTCACGACTTCGATGAATTTATTCTTTAATTGTTGAGCTATAATCTCATGATAGAGTTTTAAATGCTCAGGCCTTTTTCTTAGCTTTGCTAATTGAGATTTAAATTGGCTATAAGCCATATGATAATTGGTAGGTAAGGTTTTATGGTTGATTTTCCATGGTAGTCTTACCCAGTATTGTCCATCATGATACTGTACAGTTTCTAAGTACTGATTGTATGCACAGACATCATCAGGACTTGGTTGTTCAGGAATTATTCCTATGGCATCAAGTTCCCACAATTGATGTACAGATTCCAATCCATCATCAATCATGTGGGGGATATTAAGTGGTGACTGTTCTTTGCCTAGCCATGCCACGATTACAGTTTCTATATGATGTGATTTTACAGGAGTTGAAGGTTCAAGATCTAGTATAGGTCCTGTCATCAATATGCCTCCTGCCGATTTGAGTATATTCATACCCATACATTCCTCTGATCCCAGAATGAATCGATGATAGTAGTCAGCTCCAATCAGGATTCCGATATCCCCTATGTAGTCAGAATCGAGTAGAGGATCTGCTAATTGGATTCCTTTTTCTTTTAGGAATTTAATTGTTGCTGCCAGACCAGTCACTTCCATTTCAGTAGGAATTTCATCAACTACTATGGCTTCGACTGTCCTTTGGGATGTACTTAGACAGACAATGAGTTGTACTACCGGAAAAGTTCTACGACCTGAACTGGTAAAAAACCCTGATATGGATGTAGATATTTGCTTTGAAGATTTAAGGTGTAAATCTTCTGCCATCTTTTTACTGATAAAGGTTTTCTGAGAACCTTGATCAAAAAAGCCTCTTGTTTGAATACAAATTCCTTGATTGCATAGTTCTTGCTGTGCAGTAGGCAATATGGCTGTTGTAACAATTTCTGTATCTAAGGCATTGACATTACTCATTACTGTACAGTATTGTACGGCTGTTGTGTTATTATCATCTTTGGGTTTTGCCTGAGATGCAGGTTGATTATTGGATGTATGTGATCTGGATTGAGTGTTGATATCACCACAGAGTGCTGTGTGATGTACACTTATATGACAATATTGGCAGTTCTGCAATTGAGTATTACATTCACTTGTATCATGCTTCCGTAAACAATGGATGCACCTGTTCAGAGATTTCAGTCGATTGATTCGACTGGCACGACCTTCATAAACTGTGCATTGATAAATGGTATGTGCTTCTTGAGAGAATAAACATTTTAGGGCACTTGCAGCTCCTTTTGTCTTATCGGTCTTGGGAGTTTTATTTCCTACAGTTCTGTTAACTGTGGGGGATATAGCATAAGAGCCAACATCACTCTGTTTCCACTTTGCAGAAGAGGAGTTTTGTTGCCTGGATTTTTGACTGCCAGTTTGGACACTTTTGTTTTTGTCCATGGATTCACTTTTAGTGATTTTTTCTTGTGATCTAAGTTTTCCTCGGCTTCGTAATCTTTGTACGTAAGCTCGAAGTCCATCAAAGATTTGGCTCTGTGATAAGATGTTGGTGTTATAATGGGTGCATAGGCTGTCTATGACCCCATTAAGAAGTTTCCTTTGAATGATTAACTTTGTAAGCCACTCTGCATTTCCTACAGGTACTTTTGTACTAAGGGCTTTGATGATTGATTCTATAGACAATCGAAATGATTGTAGTGACTCATAACTTTTATTGGGAGAGGGTAAATCCAATAATTTGTATGCGAGACGAGCAATAGCTGTCTCCTTATCACTGTAGTTATCTTGTAACAACTGTAAGGCATGGTCGTAATCATCATCTGTTAATGACAAATTAGCAATGACCTGCCTTGCCTCTCCTCGTAACTGGCCTTGTAAATATTGAAACTTCGTCGCTTTTTTGAGAGAAGCGTTGGAGTTTATTATAGAATCAAAGGCTCTCCAGAAGGTATCCCAATCGTCTTCATCCTTGCCCTCAAAATATGGTAAATGTACCTTTGGGAGCTCTGTTGCTATATGTGGGATAGTTGCATTGCTCTCTTGAGTGGATGAGCTCACATTGGATTGGGTTCCTGCTTGAGATATTTGTTTGATTAAAGGATCAAGTTGATCTTGGATTTTATCTTCATACATTGTCATTTCAGCAATGATTTCCTGAAGTTCCCTTTGGGTTAAATCTGCAGTAGCCATTTCTGTTAGATAAATCTCTGCATGGCGTTTGATTTGTCCATACTTTTCAACAGCTGCTTTTACTCTGGTATTCAAAATTATTAAATCAGGAGATGGTTGTCTAGCCAACTTTTGACATTTGTCAATCAGTTGAGTTAGGTGATTTTGTAGACCAATAAGTGTCCTTCTATTTCCTGTTTCAGCTGCTGGTGGAATATTGTCAGCCATTTTGACCTTTTCCGAGTTTCGGAGATTCCGAGATATTTTCTTTTTTCTGATAAATATGTATGATGTTAATGTATTTTGATAAATGAGCTTTCCTGTCTACTTAGGTAATGATTCCAAAGATCATCCTTCATTTCCTCCCTGGAATCCGGATGTAGCAGGTTTTCAATTATCAAAAGTACTGTAATAATTTGATTTGTGATCCGAATGCACGAATGCGCCAAGTTGGTAAATCCTGTAATAATTTTTAAAAAATAGTAAATGGCACTATTTTTGCAAAGTTATTACAAGATCTGTTACCCTAATAGTTGCTTGATAAAATACAGTAGAATGTCTACTGTTTTTACCTGTAATAGGGTTTGATATAGTTAGATTGTAATGAAATGCTCTTTCAGTGATAAAACCCTTTTTTAAGGAATATTATGTAATGAGCAGCTCTGAAAATCAGTTGATTAGAGATAATGCTAGATAAAACACTTAAATATGTTTATAATGTTACCATAAGTGAGATAAATAACTGTGTTTATGATTAAGATGCAGTTGTGTCTTTGACACTGATATACTTAAGTACTGTGGTTTCTTAACACTGAAAAGTATTAGTATGCTATGAATGCTTACTAGTTAATGGATATGGTGGCTTAAGCCACTGCAAACAATATCTTGAGGTTATCTTGAGATGATTTCGGGACTTTAGTGTCCCAGCGGCCCGGTCCTCGACCAGGCCTCCACCCCCAGGAAGCAGCCCGTGACAGCTGACTAACTCCCAGGTACCAATTTACTGCTAGGTAACAGGGGCATTCAGGGTGAAAGAAACTTTGCCCGTTTGTTTCTGCCTCGTGCGGGAATCGAACCCGCGCCACAGAATTACGAGTCCTGCGCGCTATCCGGCTTACTTAAGATATATAGCTATGATAAATATTGGCTGATAGCTAGGTTAGGCTTAGTATATGTAAAAATTATTCCAATGCAAACTCAAGAAGTTTCTTATGTATTTGCTGGAATGTTATTTGGTAAACGAATGACCATAAATATCTAGGTTCAAAAGACCATTAATATCTGGTTCGAAGGACCATTAATATGGGAATAACCTGCTGGGATTGATATAAGAGGGGACTACTAGAGACTTGGACTGAACTAAATTAAAAAATTACTGTCTGCAAATTAATTCCAAGAATCTCTAGCTAGGGTCATAAATCCTAGCTCCTCTTTTCCTAATGATAGATTGTGGGCTGTAAGGGACAGGTGGGATGAATGGATTAGTTGATAGAAGTTCCAGTCCACCTGTAGACAGGGATCTCACATCAGCTTGTATATTATACAAGGATAAGATTTGATAAATTCAGTTATATGACTGAACACTGGCTCTGTTTAAATCAGAGATTTAAACATACATAGTCTAACCTAGCACCATAACTAACAGCCATTAGGTTCTTATACTATAAACAAATTAAACTGCAAAAGTATAATAAATGACTTTAAATGTAGTCTAAGCACTTAACTAAGTACTAGATATTATTCAATTAAATGAACTTGTATGATAACTTATAAATTAACTAAGCAAGCAATTGTTAACTTTATTTATATATTCAAATATATATGCAGACATATTTATATTCAATTTATATGATTATGTAGTCAGCTTGACTGAATCCTTTTCCACACAATGGACACTCATGAGACTTTATTTACGCATTGCGACTGAATCTTTTTCTGACAACTGGACACTCATGAGGTCTTAGTGCCTGGACAAGGAACTGCTGCTCATCTACAATATTAATAAACTTACTGAAATGTGAGGCTTAGCCTCGCTTTTTAACCAACAGACAGATTTATAGAATATTAAAGTCACACAAGCATACAATTGGCCAATCATATACCAAATAACCTTCAATATACTTCTCTGCCAGTCGGGGTGCCTTTCTGACAAGGTGCCAGACTGATTAACTCTCTCTTGTTGAGTTTAGGCACGATATTTTGTCACAGCGTTGCTGTATGATGTACTGGTAGCGTTGCTACATGATTGACCCTGCAGTTGCAGAAGAATGATAGTTGCTGAAGATTAGGAATGAAGGTGGTGGAAACCGTGTCACTATGAGCTCCACTATACACTCCTATTTTATATAAATGTTCTAGAATTTTCCTAGTAGATATTGTCCAGGTACTCCCCCAATTCTAGAGAGTGTTCACTGGTGATAAAGATATTAGATAAGGTGTCCTTGAGCTGGTAAAGTTCGCTAAGGATCCGTCACATGTGTTCACAGTTGTCAACAAACGCGCTCTCGGCTCTCGTGGACGCTTCTCCCCCAGATCCCTTCCCATGCTCCCCGAGCACGGAAGTCTTCTATGAATATTGATTGATTATTTTTACAGTCTAGACTTATGATTGAGATAAGCTGTAATTATAATATAATTTGATATAGGATATAAAGATTATAAGTAGTACTTGATAGTACCACTGATTCTTATTAAGGATTCAATTTTTATCCCTACCGGATATTGAATCAATGTTCCAATAATTTTTTAATTATAAAATCCTTCTAGAAGTTCTGGATCCATAAGAGATCATGCACAAAGTCACGTAGGCATCTATAGGGCCCTATGCGTATGGGATCCAAGTGGCATTATCTTCTAGGATCAAACTGTATAATGAATCTATAATGATTCTGATATGATTTTAGATATGATTTTGATATGATACAGAAATTATACATTTCTTAGATGATAATTAGATATGGTGGGTAAAAATTTCCCACATTGCCTATGTTAACCTCACCTTCAACTCAAATCCTTCAACGTCGAGGGAGAAGAAATCAATTTGTGTCACGTTGAGTGCCAGCAACAGGGAGTAGATTGGGAGAGCCTTGGATGTATATGTGCCGTTAGTGTTATTGCTGATTTGTCCTAGAACTCCTTTTCTTCCAGTCGAGCTAGAAGAAAAAATAAAAAAAAAGAAAAATTGAAAAATTGTGAAAAATTGAAAATATGGAATGATCACCATCTGAAATAACATTGTCCATGTCGAGTTAGGGAATCGGTGAAATCGTATACACACAAGAATGCACTTCATGGTACATGCAAAGGCTCCAGTAACACACTCGCATGCACTCGTCATTATACAGGCAACAGGCTGTTGTAATATATTCTCACATACAGAACTACTCACCTCATTACTTGGGCCGAAGACAGTAATAGTATTTCAAAAGAAAGTAATTCGTTGCATATACATCTTAAATAGACGTTATTGCCTGTAATAATACACAGTAAGGTACATAATATCCTAAAATTTTCCAATTAATTAATATTCAAAGATTTGTGAAAAGGAAATTTTATGTAAGCTATAGAAACGGGCAACTGAATATTCAATGTTTCGTCATTTGGATATCGTTCGTAAACCAGGAAGAATAATCCATTTATGAAAACTAGAGTCAACGGTAATCAAAGTTCATAATACACATTACTACGTGTTTAATATATTTAGGTCAACTAGGGCAGCCAGCATACGTTGTTTGATAAATATATCCCGAGAGCAGCAGTGCAAGTCAACACACATACATGAGTATCACGCTACACTTCTTTTCTAAATAACTGACAGGCCTCATAAACAATGTCCAAATGTTCATTAACCATTCAGCCAAACTCCCTAGTTATATATGAAAATCTGTTTAACACAAGACTTCAACCCGATCTCAGGCAATGCTTGCCAGTCTATCTGGTTCAACCCCATAGAAGCATTCATCAGTTTTAATGTTTGTTCATGTCAGACTTTTAAAGTCTGTTGGTAATGATTTTCATATACAGTACGTTTAAAATTCATCAATTTTAACATGATGTTGATTCCAAATAAGAATTTCAATATATATATATATATATATATATATATATATACAATCTTTGGACAACACCCACCAGTGGGACTCGAACCCAGAAAGCACAACTACCTTCCAGTAGCTGGCATAACTAGTATGCTTTAACCCACTACGCCATCAGACCTTACAAAAGAAGTAGATAGTTCGAGATATATATATCTCAAACATCTCTACCTCCCGAAGGCACCAGATGAGTGAGGGGTCAGTCTGCAATTTTCGTCAAGCCACTGTCAATGTGAGAGAACTCGTGTCCAGCTTATAAGCCTATACTTGCATAAACCACAAGTGAAGATAAACAATCTTTGGACAACACCCACCAGTGGGACTCGAACCCAGAAAGCACAACTACCTTCCAGTAGCTGGCATAACTAGTATGCTTTAACCCACTACGCCATCAGACCTTACAAAAGAAGTAGATAGTTCGAGATATATATATCTCAAACATCTCTACCTCCCGAAGGCACCAGATGAGTGAGGGGTCAGTCTGCAATTTTCGTCAAGCCACTGTCAATGTGAGAGAACTCGTGTCCAGCTTATAAGCCTATACTTGCATAAACCACAAGTGAAGATAAACAATCTTTGGACAACACCCACCAGTGGGACTCGAACCCAGAAAGCACAACTACCTTCCAGTAGCTGGCATAACTAGTATGCTTTAACCCACTACGCCATCAGACCTTACAAAAGAAGTAGATAGTTCGAGATATATATATCTCAAACATCTCTACCTCCCGAAGGCACCAGATGAGTGAGGGGTCAGTCTGCAATTTTCGTCAAGCCACTGTCAATGTGAGAGAACTCGTGTCCAGCTTATAAGCCTATACTTGCATAAACCACAAGTGAAGATAAACAATCTTTGGACAACACCCACCAGTGGGACTCGAACCCAGAAAGCACAACTACCTTCCAGTAGCTGGCATAACTAGTATGCTTTAACCCACTACGCCATCAGACCTTACAAAAGAAGTAGATAGTTCGAGATATATATATCTCAAACATCTCTACCTCCCGAAGGCACCAGATGAGTGAGGGGTCAGTCTGCAATTTTCGTCAAGCCACTGTCAATGTGAGAGAACTCGTGTCCAGCTTATAAGCCTATACTTGCATAAACCACAAGTGAAGATAAACAATCTTTGGACAACACCCACCAGTGGGACTCGAACCCAGAAAGCACAACTACCTTCCAGTAGCTGGCATAACTAGTATGCTTTAACCCACTACGCCATCAGACCTTACAAAAGAAGTAGATAGTTCGAGATATATATATCTCAAACATCTCTACCTCCCGAAGGCACCAGATGAGTGAGGGGTCAGTCTGCAATTTTCGTCAAGCCACTGTCAATGTGAGAGAACTCGTGTCCAGCTTATAAGCCTATACTTGCATAAACCACAAGTGAAGATAAACAATCTTTGGACAACACCCACCAGTGGGACTCGAACCCAGAAAGCACAACTACCTTCCAGTAGCTGGCATAACTAGTATGCTTTAACCCACTACGCCATCAGACCTTACAAAAGAAGTAGATAGTTCGAGATATATATATCTCAAACATCTCTACCTCCCGAAGGCACCAGATGAGTGAGGGGTCAGTCTGCAATTTTCGTCAAGCCACTGTCAATGTGAGAGAACTCGTGTCCAGCTTATAAGCCTATACTTGCATAAACCACAAGTGAAGATAAACAATCTTTGGACAACACCCACCAGTGGGACTCGAACCCAGAAAGCACAACTACCTTCCAGTAGCTGGCATAACTAGTATGCTTTAACCCACTACGCCATCAGACCTTACAAAAGAAGTAGATAGTTCGAGATATATATATCTCAAACATCTCTACCTCCCGAAGGCACCAGATGAGTGAGGGGTCAGTCTGCAATTTTCGTCAAGCCACTGTCAATGTGAGAGAACTCGTGTCCAGCTTATAAGCCTATACTTGCATAAACCACAAGTGAAGATAAACAATCTTTGGACAACACCCACCAGTGGGACTCGAACCCAGAAAGCACAACTACCTTCCAGTAGCTGGCATAACTAGTATGCTTTAACCCACTACGCCATCAGACCTTACAAAAGAAGTAGATAGTTCGAGATATATATATCTCAAACATCTCTACCTCCCGAAGGCACCAGATGAGTGAGGGGTCAGTCTGCAATTTTCGTCAAGCCACTGTCAATGTGAGAGAACTCGTGTCCAGCTTATAAGCCTATACTTGCATAAACCACAAGTGAAGATAAACAATCTTTGGACAACACCCACCAGTGGGACTCGAACCCAGAAAGCACAACTACCTTCCAGTAGCTGGCATAACTAGTATGCTTTAACCCACTACGCCATCAGACCTTACAAAAGAAGTAGATAGTTCGAGATATATATATCTCAAACATCTCTACCTCCCGAAGGCACCAGATGAGTGAGGGGTCAGTCTGCAATTTTCGTCAAGCCACTGTCAATGTGAGAGAACTCGTGTCCAGCTTATAAGCCTATACTTGCATAAACCACAAGTGAAGATAAACAATCTTTGGACAACACCCACCAGTGGGACTCGAACCCAGAAAGCACAACTACCTTCCAGTAGCTGGCATAACTAGTATGCTTTAACCCACTACGCCATCAGACCTTACAAAAGAAGTAGATAGTTCGAGATATATATATCTCAAACATCTCTACCTCCCGAAGGCACCAGATGAGTGAGGGGTCAGTCTGCAATTTTCGTCAAGCCACTGTCAATGTGAGAGAACTCGTGTCCAGCTTATAAGCCTATACTTGCATAAACCACAAGTGAAGATAAACAATCTTTGGACAACACCCACCAGTGGGACTCGAACCCAGAAAGCACAACTACCTTCCAGTAGCTGGCATAACTAGTATGCTTTAACCCACTACGCCATCAGACCTTACAAAAGAAGTAGATAGTTCGAGATATATATATCTCAAACATCTCTACCTCCCGAAGGCACCAGATGAGTGAGGGGTCAGTCTGCAATTTTCGTCAAGCCACTGTCAATGTGAGAGAACTCGTGTCCAGCTTATAAGCCTATACTTGCATAAACCACAAGTGAAGATAAACAATCTTTGGACAACACCCACCAGTGGGACTCGAACCCAGAAAGCACAACTACCTTCCAGTAGCTGGCATAACTAGTATGCTTTAACCCACTACGCCATCAGACCTTACAAAAGAAGTAGATAGTTCGAGATATATATATCTCAAACATCTCTACCTCCCGAAGGCACCAGATGAGTGAGGGGTCAGTCTGCAATTTTCGTCAAGCCACTGTCAATGTGAGAGAACTCGTGTCCAGCTTATAAGCCTATACTTGCATAAACCACAAGTGAAGATAAACAATCTTTGGACAACACCCACCAGTGGGACTCGAACCCAGAAAGCACAACTACCTTCCAGTAGCTGGCATAACTAGTATGCTTTAACCCACTACGCCATCAGACCTTACAAAAGAAGTAGATAGTTCGAGATATATATATCTCAAACATCTCTACCTCCCGAAGGCACCAGATGAGTGAGGGGTCAGTCTGCAATTTTCGTCAAGCCACTGTCAATGTGAGAGAACTCGTGTCCAGCTTATAAGCCTATACTTGCATAAACCACAAGTGAAGATAAACAATCTTTGGACAACACCCACCAGTGGGACTCGAACCCAGAAAGCACAACTACCTTCCAGTAGCTGGCATAACTAGTATGCTTTAACCCACTACGCCATCAGACCTTACAAAAGAAGTAGATAGTTCGAGATATATATATCTCAAACATCTCTACCTCCCGAAGGCACCAGATGAGTGAGGGGTCAGTCTGCAATTTTCGTCAAGCCACTGTCAATGTGAGAGAACTCGTGTCCAGCTTATAAGCCTATACTTGCATAAACCACAAGTGAAGATAAACAATCTTTGGACAACACCCACCAGTGGGACTCGAACCCAGAAAGCACAACTACCTTCCAGTAGCTGGCATAACTAGTATGCTTTAACCCACTACGCCATCAGACCTTACAAAAGAAGTAGATAGTTCGAGATATATATATCTCAAACATCTCTACCTCCCGAAGGCACCAGATGAGTGAGGGGTCAGTCTGCAATTTTCGTCAAGCCACTGTCAATGTGAGAGAACTCGTGTCCAGCTTATAAGCCTATACTTGCATAAACCACAAGTGAAGATAAACAATCTTTGGACAACACCCACCAGTGGGACTCGAACCCAGAAAGCACAACTACCTTCCAGTAGCTGGCATAACTAGTATGCTTTAACCCACTACGCCATCAGACCTTACAAAAGAAGTAGATAGTTCGAGATATATATATCTCAAACATCTCTACCTCCCGAAGGCACCAGATGAGTGAGGGGTCAGTCTGCAATTTTCGTCAAGCCACTGTCAATGTGAGAGAACTCGTGTCCAGCTTATAAGCCTATACTTGCATAAACCACAAGTGAAGATAAACAATCTTTGGACAACACCCACCAGTGGGACTCGAACCCAGAAAGCACAACTACCTTCCAGTAGCTGGCATAACTAGTATGCTTTAACCCACTACGCCATCAGACCTTACAAAAGAAGTAGATAGTTCGAGATATATATATCTCAAACATCTCTACCTCCCGAAGGCACCAGATGAGTGAGGGGTCAGTCTGCAATTTTCGTCAAGCCACTGTCAATGTGAGAGAACTCGTGTCCAGCTTATAAGCCTATACTTGCATAAACCACAAGTGAAGATAAACAATCTTTGGACAACACCCACCAGTGGGACTCGAACCCAGAAAGCACAACTACCTTCCAGTAGCTGGCATAACTAGTATGCTTTAACCCACTACGCCATCAGACCTTACAAAAGAAGTAGATAGTTCGAGATATATATATCTCAAACATCTCTACCTCCCGAAGGCACCAGATGAGTGAGGGGTCAGTCTGCAATTTTCGTCAAGCCACTGTCAATGTGAGAGAACTCGTGTCCAGCTTATAAGCCTATACTTGCATAAACCACAAGTGAAGATAAACAATCTTTGGACAACACCCACCAGTGGGACTCGAACCCAGAAAGCACAACTACCTTCCAGTAGCTGGCATAACTAGTATGCTTTAACCCACTACGCCATCAGACCTTACAAAAGAAGTAGATAGTTCGAGATATATATATCTCAAACATCTCTACCTCCCGAAGGCACCAGATGAGTGAGGGGTCAGTCTGCAATTTTCGTCAAGCCACTGTCAATGTGAGAGAACTCGTGTCCAGCTTATAAGCCTATACTTGCATAAACCACAAGTGAAGATAAACAATCTTTGGACAACACCCACCAGTGGGACTCGAACCCAGAAAGCACAACTACCTTCCAGTAGCTGGCATAACTAGTATGCTTTAACCCACTACGCCATCAGACCTTACAAAAGAAGTAGATAGTTCGAGATATATATATCTCAAACATCTCTACCTCCCGAAGGCACCAGATGAGTGAGGGGTCAGTCTGCAATTTTCGTCAAGCCACTGTCAATGTGAGAGAACTCGTGTCCAGCTTATAAGCCTATACTTGCATAAACCACAAGTGAAGATAAACAATCTTTGGACAACACCCACCAGTGGGACTCGAACCCAGAAAGCACAACTACCTTCCAGTAGCTGGCATAACTAGTATGCTTTAACCCACTACGCCATCAGACCTTACAAAAGAAGTAGATAGTTCGAGATATATATATCTCAAACATCTCTACCTCCCGAAGGCACCAGATGAGTGAGGGGTCAGTCTGCAATTTTCGTCAAGCCACTGTCAATGTGAGAGAACTCGTGTCCAGCTTATACCCTATACTTGCATAAACCACAAGTGAAGATAAACAATCTTTGGACAACACCCACCAGTGGGACTCGAACCCAGAAAGCACAACTACCTTCCAGTAGCTGGCATAACTAGTATGCTTTAACCCACTACGCCATCAGACCTTACAAAAGAAGTAGATAGTTCGAGATATATATATCTCAAACATCTCTACCTCCCGAAGGCACCAGATGAGTGAGGGGTCAGTCTGCAATTTTTCGTTGGTTTATGCAAGTATAGGCTTATAAGCTGGACACGAGTTCTCTCACATTGACAGTGGCTTGACGAAAATTGCAGACTGACCCCTCACTCATCTGGTGCCTTCGGGAGGTAGAGATGTTTGAGATATATATATCTCGAACTATCTACTTCTTTTGTAAGGTCTGATGGCGTAGTGGGTTAAAGCATACTAGTTATGCCAGCTACTGGAAGGTAGTTGTGCTTTCTGGGTTCGAGTCCCACTGGTGGGTGTTGTCCAAAGATTGTTTATCTTCACTTGTGGTTTATGCAAGTATAGGCTTATAAGCTGGACACGAGTTCTCTCACATTGACAGTGGCTTGACGAAAATTGCAGACTGACCCCTCACTCATCTGGTGCCTTCGGGAGGTAGAGATGTTTGAGATATATATATCTCGAACTATCTACTTCTTTTGTAAGGTCTGATGGCGTAGTGGGTTAAAGCATACTAGTTATGCCAGCTACTGGAAGGTAGTTGTGCTTTCTGGGTTCGAGTCCCACTGGTGGGTGTTGTCCAAAGATTGTTTATCTTCACTTGTGGTTTATGCAAGTATAGGCTTATAAGCTGGACACGAGTTCTCTCACATTGACAGTGGCTTGACGAAAATTGCAGACTGACCCCTCACTCATCTGGTGCCTTCGGGAGGTAGAGATGTTTGAGATATATATATCTCGAACTATCTACTTCTTTTGTAAGGTCTGATGGCGTAGTGGGTTAAAGCATACTAGTTATGCCAGCTACTGGAAGGTAGTTGTGCTTTCTGGGTTCGAGTCCCACTGGTGGGTGTTGTCCAAAGATTGTTTATCTTCACTTGTGGTTTATGCAAGTATAGGCTTATAAGCTGGACACGAGTTCTCTCACATTGACAGTGGCTTGACGAAAATTGCAGACTGACCCCTCACTCATCTGGTGCCTTCGGGAGGTAGAGATGTTTGAGATATATATATCTCGAACTATCTACTTCTTTTGTAAGGTCTGATGGCGTAGTGGGTTAAAGCATACTAGTTATGCCAGCTACTGGAAGGTAGTTGTGCTTTCTGGGTTCGAGTCCCACTGGTGGGTGTTGTCCAAAGATTGTTTATCTTCACTTGTGGTTTATGCAAGTATAGGCTTATAAGCTGGACACGAGTTCTCTCACATTGACAGTGGCTTGACGAAAATTGCAGACTGACCCCTCACTCATCTGGTGCCTTCGGGAGGTAGAGATGTTTGAGATATATATATCTCGAACTATCTACTTCTTTTGTAAGGTCTGATGGCGTAGTGGGTTAAAGCATACTAGTTATGCCAGCTACTGGAAGGTAGTTGTGCTTTCTGGGTTCGAGTCCCACTGGTGGGTGTTGTCCAAAGATTGTTTATCTTCACTTGTGGTTTATGCAAGTATAGGCTTATAAGCTGGACACGAGTTCTCTCACATTGACAGTGGCTTGACGAAAATTGCAGACTGACCCCTCACTCATCTGGTGCCTTCGGGAGGTAGAGATGTTTGAGATATATATATCTCGAACTATCTACTTCTTTTGTAAGGTCTGATGGCGTAGTGGGTTAAAGCATACTAGTTATGCCAGCTACTGGAAGGTAGTTGTGCTTTCTGGGTTCGAGTCCCACTGGTGGGTGTTGTCCAAAGATTGTTTATCTTCACTTGTGGTTTATGCAAGTATAGGCTTATAAGCTGGACACGAGTTCTCTCACATTGACAGTGGCTTGACGAAAATTGCAGACTGACCCCTCACTCATCTGGTGCCTTCGGGAGGTAGAGATGTTTGAGATATATATATCTCGAACTATCTACTTCTTTTGTAAGGTCTGATGGCGTAGTGGGTTAAAGCATACTAGTTATGCCAGCTACTGGAAGGTAGTTGTGCTTTCTGGGTTCGAGTCCCACTGGTGGGTGTTGTCCAAAGATTGTTTATCTTCACTTGTGGTTTATGCAAGTATAGGCTTATAAGCTGGACACGAGTTCTCTCACATTGACAGTGGCTTGACGAAAATTGCAGACTGACCCCTCACTCATCTGGTGCCTTCGGGAGGTAGAGATGTTTGAGATATATATATCTCGAACTATCTACTTCTTTTGTAAGGTCTGATGGCGTAGTGGGTTAAAGCATACTAGTTATGCCAGCTACTGGAAGGTAGTTGTGCTTTCTGGGTTCGAGTCCCACTGGTGGGTGTTGTCCAAAGATTGTTTATCTTCACTTGTGGTTTATGCAAGTATAGGCTTATAAGCTGGACACGAGTTCTCTCACATTGACAGTGGCTTGACGAAAATTGCAGACTGACCCCTCACTCATCTGGTGCCTTCGGGAGGTAGAGATGTTTGAGATATATATATCTCGAACTATCTACTTCTTTTGTAAGGTCTGATGGCGTAGTGGGTTAAAGCATACTAGTTATGCCAGCTACTGGAAGGTAGTTGTGCTTTCTGGGTTCGAGTCCCACTGGTGGGTGTTGTCCAAAGATTGTTTATCTTCACTTGTGGTTTATGCAAGTATAGGCTTATAAGCTGGACACGAGTTCTCTCACATTGACAGTGGCTTGACGAAAATTGCAGACTGACCCCTCACTCATCTGGTGCCTTCGGGAGGTAGAGATGTTTGAGATATATATATCTCGAACTATCTACTTCTTTTGTAAGGTCTGATGGCGTAGTGGGTTAAAGCATACTAGTTATGCCAGCTACTGGAAGGTAGTTGTGCTTTCTGGGTTCGAGTCCCACTGGTGGGTGTTGTCCAAAGATTGTTTATCTTCACTTGTGGTTTATGCAAGTATAGGCTTATAAGCTGGACACGAGTTCTCTCACATTGACAGTGGCTTGACGAAAATTGCAGACTGACCCCTCACTCATCTGGTGCCTTCGGGAGGTAGAGATGTTTGAGATATATATATCTCGAACTATCTACTTCTTTTGTAAGGTCTGATGGCGTAGTGGGTTAAAGCATACTAGTTATGCCAGCTACTGGAAGGTAGTTGTGCTTTCTGGGTTCGAGTCCCACTGGTGGGTGTTGTCCAAAGATTGTTTATCTTCACTTGTGGTTTATGCAAGTATAGGCTTATAAGCTGGACACGAGTTCTCTCACATTGACAGTGGCTTGACGAAAATTGCAGACTGACCCCTCACTCATCTGGTGCCTTCGGGAGGTAGAGATGTTTGAGATATATATATCTCGAACTATCTACTTCTTTTGTAAGGTCTGATGGCGTAGTGGGTTAAAGCATACTAGTTATGCCAGCTACTGGAAGGTAGTTGTGCTTTCTGGGTTCGAGTCCCACTGGTGGGTGTTGTCCAAAGATTGTTTATCTTCACTTGTGGTTTATGCAAGTATAGGCTTATATATATATATATATATATATATATATATATATATATATATATATATATATATATATATATATATATATATATATATATATATATATATATATATATATTAGTATATTTTGGTAGCAGTCTTTCCTGTACACATATATTATTAAATATGACCTGTAGGGTAATAATATGGTATATTATTAAATATGACTCTGTAGGGTAAGGCAGGTCCTAGTCAATAACGGCTTCTCCAATGGTTTCATCGAAGACATCATAAGAAGGAAAGTGAAAAGCCATGCAACCTCTGAAGAGACAAGTAACACAACACCTATACCCCCTATTAGACTATTTTACAGGAACTTCTTTTCCACAGCTCATAAAACGGAGGAAAGGGTCCTGAAAGATATTGTTAATAGAAACGTTATCCCTACAGACAAAAATCAGAGGATACAACTGACGATTTACTATAAAACCAGAAAAACGGCCAGCCTTCTCATAAGAAACTCTCCAGACACAAAACAGAACGCTTTAAAAGAGACTAACGTCGTCTATGCCTTCAAATGCCCACTTGGGGACTGTAAGCTCCAAAAAACCCAGTATATAGGCAAGACAACAACATCTCTTTCTAGGCGTTTAACGATGCATAAGCAACAGGGCTCCATTAAGGAACATATAATCTCTTCCCACAACCAAACCATCGCCAGAGAAATCCTAGTAAACAACACAGAAATCATCGATAGATACAGCGATAGCAGGCGGCTTGACGTTTGCGAGGCACTACACATCAAGAAGTCAACACCAGCAATCAACAGCCAATTATTGCACAACTATATTCTACCCACCTCAAGACTCCGCTCCAATATAGAAGCATCAAGAAATATGGACCAATAGGCTTTCTACAAACACTTCTATTCAATACCCATTGTTTGTGTTCTGTCTTGTGTTGATACTTTTAATACCCTATTAATATCCCCTCTTGTTCAGTCTTGTGTTAATGCCACATCACCCCTCCCACCTCACTCAAATGTAGATATAAAATCGGAGATACGTAAGTTCTAATCAGTTGTGTATTTGTGAACTAAAGTCTTTGAAAATGTAATAAGTTTTACGAAACGCGCCCGTGTCGCGTCAGACTAGAAATAAAAATGAATTTTGGAGAATTGATTTTTGATTTACCTCCAACAGTGAAGCGTAATGTACGAAAGATTGAGAAAATTCGTGTTAGAATTATTAATCTTACTTTTTCGGTCATATTTAATAATATATGTCTACAGGAAAGACTGCTACCAAAATATACTAATATATATATATATATATATATATATATATATATATATGTCGTACCTAGTAGCCAGAACGCACTTCTCAGCCTACTATGACGGCCGTGATGGTCAAGTGGATTAAGGCGCCCTGTAGTTACCAGTTGCGTTGCTCCTGGGAGTATGGGTTCGAGTCACTTCTGGGGTGTGAGTTTTCATTCGCATATAGTCCTGGGGACCATTCAGGCTTGTTCGCATTTGTGTTCCTCACATGTGCCCCAAAGAATGAGGTGATTTGGTGAAATGCTATGCCCAAGATTACCATCCGAGTTGCTGTCGGGGAAGTGGCTCAAATAGCCTCGGCTATCACTTCCTTTTGACGGCCGTGATGGTCAAGTGGATTAAGGCGCCCTGTAGTTACCAGTTGCGTTGCTCCTGGGAGTATGGGTTCGAGTCACTTCTGGGGTGTGAGTTTTCATTCGCATATAGTCCTGGGGACCATTCAGGCTTGTTCGCATTTGTGTTCCTCACGTGTGCCCCAAAGAATGAGGTGATTTGGTGAAATGCTATGCCCAAGATTACCATCCGAGTTGCTGTCGGGGAAGTGGCTCTAATAGCCTCGGCTATCACTTCCTTTTGACGGCCGTGATGGTCAAGTGGATTAAGGCGCCCTGTAGTTACCAGTTGCGTTGCTCCTGGGAGTATGGGTTCGAGTCACTTCTGGGGTGTGAGTTTTCATTCGCATATAGTCCTGGGGACCATTCAGGCTTGTTCGCATTTGTGTTCCTCACGTGTGCACCAAAGAATGAGGTGATTTGGTGAAATGCTATGCCCAAGATTACCATCCGAGTTGCCGTCGGGTAAGTGGCTCAAATAGCCTCGGCTATCACTTCCTTTTGACGGCCGTGATGGTCAAGTGGATTAAGGCGCCCTGTAGTTACCAGTTGCGTTGCTCCTGGGAGTATGGGTTCGAGTCACTTCTGGGGTGTGAGTTTTCATTCGCATATAGTCCTGGGGACCATTCAGGCTTGTTCGCATTTGTGTTCCTCACGTGTGCCCCAAAGAATGAGGTGATTTGGTGAAATGCTATGCGCAAGATTACCATCCGAGTTGCCGTCGGGGAAGTGGCTCAAATAGCCTCGGCTATCACTTCCTTTTGACGGCCGTGATGGTCAAGTGGATTAAGGCGCCCTGTAGTTACCAGTTGCGTTGCTCCTGGGAGTATGGGTTCGAGTCACTTCTGGGGTGTGAGTTTTCATTCGCATATAGTCCTGGGGACCATTCAGGCTTGTTCGCATTTGTGTTCCTCACGTGTGCACCAAAGAATGAGGTGATTTGGTGAAATGCTATGCCCAAGATTACCATCCGAGTTGCCGTCGGGGAAGTGGCTCAAATAGCCTCGGCTATCACTTCCTTTTGACGGCCATGATGGTCAAGTGGATTAAGGCGCCCTGTAGTTACCAGTTGCGTTGCTCCTGGGAGTATGGGTTCGAGTCACTTCTGGGGTGTGAGTTTTCATTCGCATATAGTCCTGGGGACCATTCAGGCTTGTTCGCATTTGTGTTCCTCACGTGTGCCCCAAAGAATGAGGTGATTTGGTGAAATGCTATGCCCAAGATTACCATCTGAGTTGCCGTCGGGGAAGTGGCTCAAATAGCCTCGGCTATCACTTCCTTTTGACGGCCGTGATGGTCAAGTGGATTAAGGCGCCCTGTAGTTACCAGTTGCGTTGCTCCTGGGAGTATGGGTTCGAGTCACTTCTGGGGTGTGAGTTTTCATTCGCATATAGTCCTGGGGACCATTCAGGCTTGTTCGCATTTGTGTTCCTCACGTGTGCACCAAAGAATGAGGTGATTTGGTGAAATGCTATGCCCAAGATTACCATCCGAGTTGCCGTCGGGGAAGTGGCTCAAATAGCCTCGGCTATCACTTCCTTTTGACGGCCGTGATGGTCAAGTGGATTAAGGCGCCCTGTAGTTACCAGTTGCGTTGCTCCTGGGAGTATGGGTTCGAGTCACTTCTGGGGTGTGAGTTTTCATTCGCATATAGTCCTGGGGACCATTCAGGCTTGTTCGCATTTGTGTTCCTCACGTGTGCCCCAAAGAATGAGGTGATTTGGTGAAATGCTATGCCCAAGATTACCATCCGAGTTGCCGTCCAACAACTCGTCCAACGTACCTGTCTCGTTCCGATTGTCTCGTCCAACGTACCTGTGGACGAGACAATCGGAATGATAGCCGACAGAGTGTATCGTGATCCAGCTTGTACTCATCTTGACATACCAGAAAATATTCTGAGGAAACTACTCCAAGCTTGTACTAAAGAGGCACCCTTCTTGAGCCCGGATGGGCACATGTATAAGCAAGTAGATGGGGTCGCCATGGGTTCTCCCCTAGGTGTCCTGTTTGCAAACTTCTACATGGGTACCATCGAGCAAAAAGTCTTAGTCGACATGAACTTGAAACCGGCCATATACTGCAGGTATGTTGACGACATTTTTACACAGGTACCTGATGTCAGACATCTGCAGGAGCTGAAGTAGGCGTTTGAGCAGAGTTCCGTGCTGCGTTTCACTTACGAGATGGAAAAGGATGGGAAGCTGCCCTTTCTAGATGTAACAGTCATGGAAAAAGGGCGGAGGTTTCAACACTGCAGTCTACACTAAGGAAACAAACATAGGAATGTGCCTAAATGCCAACAGCGACTGCCCAGACAGGTACAAGAGGAGTGTTGTTAACGCATATGTCGACCGTGCTCTCAGCCACAGCTCAGAATGGAAGCAAGTCGACGAAGAACTCTGTAGGGTAAGGCAGGTCCTAGTCAATAACGGCTTCTCCAATGGTTTCGTCGAAGACATCATAAGAAGGAAAGTGAAAAGCCATGCAACCTCTGAAGAGACAACTAACACAACACCTATACCCCCTATTAGACTATTTTACAGGAACTTCTTTTCCACAGCTCATAAAACGGAGGAAAGGGTCCTGAAAGATATTGTTAATAGAAACGTTATCCCTACAGACAAAAATCAGAGGATACAACTGACGATTTACTATAAAACCAGAAAAACGGCCAGCCTACTCATGAGAAACTCTCCAGACACAAAACAGAACGCTTAAAAAGAGACTAACGTCGTCTATGCCTTCAAATGCCCACTTGGGGACTGTAAGCTCCAAAAAACCCAGTATATAGGCAAGACAACAACATCTCTTTCTAGGCGTTTAACGATGCATAAGCAACAGGGCTCCATTAAGGAACATATAATCTCTTCCCACAACCAAACCATCGCCAGAGAAATCCTAGTAAACAACACAGAAATCATCGATAGATACAGCGATAGCAGGCGGCTTGACGTTTGCGAGGCACTACACATCAAGAAGTCAACACCAGGAATCAACAGCCAATTATTGCACAACTATATTCTACCCACCTCAAGACTCCGCTCCAATATAGAAGCATCAAGAAATATGGACCAATAGGCTTTCTACAAACACTTCTATTCAATATCCATTGTTTCGTGTTCTGTCTTGTGTTGATGAAATTAATACCCTATTAATACTCTTGTTCTGTCTTGTGTTGATGAAATTAATACCCTATTAATACCACATTTTGTTCTGCCTTGTGTTAATGCCACATCACCCCTTCCACCTCACTCAAATGTAGATATAAAATCGGAGATACGTAAGTTCTATTCAGTTGTGTATTTGTGAACTAAAGTCTTTGAAAATGTAATAAGTTTTACGAAACGCGCCCGTGTCGCGTCAGACTAGAAATAAAAATGAATTTTGGAGAATTGATTTTTGATTTACCTCCAACAGTGAAGCGTAATGTACGAAAGATTGAGAAAATTCGTGTTAGAATTATTAATCTTACTTTTTCGGTCATATTTAATAATATATATATATATATATATATATATATATATATATATATATATATATATATATATATATATATATATATATATATATATATATATATATATATATATATATATATATATATATATATATATATATATATATATATATAACTGAAAACTATATATATATATATATATATATATATATATATATATATATATATATATATATATATATATATATATATATATAACTGAAAACTGTCCTGGGGACCATTCAGGCTTGTTCGCATATATATATATATATATATATATATATATAATTTGTGAGGGTACCACCTCTGGGGCCAATGTGGGGACCCATAGCCTCGGAGAAGAAAATAAAAAGTATTCACAGGAGACCTTGTGGTTTCTCACTGAACACTAATATTATCTTCTCCTACCACCCCCATTCCTTTGTATGTACACATATATATATATGCTTTATTTGAACTTTGTTACAAAAAAGGAGTTACATATAGGTTACAAAGATGGTTGTCATAGGTTGTCGAGTTCCTCCAGCTCCTCAGATGGCGGGCAGGAACCCTGGATGCAGTGCGCATTTCCCCTCTGTATCGCCACGCTGAGGTGCTAGAAAAGAAAGCTGGCGCTCTAGGGTCCCTTGTTGTTTCAATGAGCCTAGAACCCAGTTCCTTCAAAAAACTGGTAGCACTTTTACCCCAGGCGCCGAGTGTCTCAGAAGCAATGGGGACAAAATTGTAGGCGTGATCCAGTTCTCCATACTTACGGGATTTGGCTGCTTCCCTGTGGGTGGCAGCGCCACCTGGTTGTGCAACACTGAGGTTAATGTAGGTATTAGCCAGGGTTGATACGCATGTGTAGTCCCATACCAACTGCTTGCCATTCTTCCAGGGGTTCTCTGTGATACCATCCGGGCGACCAATATGAGCATCAGAGTTACGGGGCGTTAGGTAACGGGGCTCTCTTTCAGCTGGCCATCCAGCTGTGGTGAGGCTCCTCTTGATGATGTCGTTAACTTCACTGTGCCTCCAGTGCCATCCCCCTGTGCTTTGGCCGAGTAGGCCATGGTAGCCGTACCTGTCAGCCACCACATCGCCTCAAATACACCTATATCTGGTGTGGATTGGGGCAGCAAGGCGAAGGGCCACAGCAATTCGGAGGGCGTATGGTGTGAGATGCGTGCCAGTTGCCGACATTGGGATTCGACAATCGACAAGGCCCGATTAGGCAAATCGGGCCTTGCATAGTAGGCTGAGAAGTGCGTTCTGGCTACTAGGTACGACATATATATATATATATATATATATATATATATATATATATATATATATATATATATATATATATATATATATATATATATATATATATATATATATATATATATATATATATATATATATATATATATATATATATATATATATATATATATATATATATATATATATCGAACCTATTAGCCAGAATGCAATTCTCAGCCTAATATGCAAGGCCCATTTTGCCTAATAAGACAAGTTTTCATGAATTAATGTTTTTTCGACTACCTAACCTATGGGGGCATATCAAACGCAAAAATTCGGAAAAATCGAATATTTTTGGAAAATTTATAAAAATACTACAACGTTCTGGCAACACTTTGGCGCAAACACGATAATGTTATGATATAAATTAAAGTATTTATGGTACATTTCCATGCGTAATTGTGCAGAATCCGGTGCCCCGCGGCTGTGGCGCGCCAAGAGTATTGCGTCGTACGTTCTAAACGTCAATTTTTTCGAAATAACGTCGGAAATAACTATGTATATATGACAACAAATATACACTAATTGGCAACCGTCTCCTAGTGAAGGTGAGTGAGGTACCCAGCTACAGTCACATGGTGTGTCCTGTTGAGAGTGGAGGTGTCGACGCGCGCTCCATTTTGGCTCCTGAAATCTCGCTTTAGTAGCGTCTAGTGCACAATGACCTATAAACGGAGGACTCGGAAGACAAAGGAAGCCAATTTGGCACGCGGTCGCCGTCTTTGGCAGGAAAAAGAGCCGCTGTAGCACAAGGGAGAGTTATATCAAGTGAGGATGTAGGCGGCCTCCCCGCCTCAGCTGTGAGAGGCCTGACGCCGCCGCCACACGCCTCGACCCTCCTCACACTCACTCCTCAGCCCCTCGATGTGTATGGACCGGCCACGACAGTGCCATCTACATCTACTGGTGTTGCAGTGCCATCTACATCTACTGATGTGGCAGTGCCATCTACATCTACTGGTGTGGCAGTGCCATCTACTGGTGTTGCAGTGCCATCTACTGCTGTGGCTGGTGTTGCAGTGCCACCTTGAGGACCCACAATTCGGACCAATTTCAATAGGTTAGTATCTTTTAGTGTTATAATTTGGCATTTTGTAATAATTGTAATATGTATGTGCAGGATATATATATGTATAATTTTTTATTTTTTTATTTTTTTTTTAATTTTTTTTTTTTCGTTTGTTATCAGGGGATGTGCATGGAACTTGCACACCTTGCTCAATGGATGCCTATCTGCAAGGGTGCCAATTATGAACAAAATCTGTCGAAGTCAAGCTCAGCAACAGGTGGCCGAACTTTGATCTTATTTTACTCAGGTAAGTAATTTACAACTTCAAAGTACTTCATAGCTTTCATTTATTAATCAATTTACATGCAAATTACACCTTATATGTAGAGTTTGTGCTCCTACAAAACCTAGTAGACATTTTAGTCCAAAGTCCATTTGTTGATTTTATAAAAATTTATAAACATCATATATTGCATATTTTTGGAAGGGTAACTTTGAAAAATTATATTATTGCACTAAACACTTTATTGATAAAACTGATCACTACAAACCTTTATTATGTGCTAATTTTAATATCTGAGTGTTATAGAAATGATTTTAGTTGACAAATGTGGTCCCTAAAATTATTTGACTATGTTGAAAATTCGTTGCATAATACGTTGTGTATTTTTTTTCTCCTCTTGACGATAATCTCCTTCAAGAGATTGAACCTGCTCTTCCCTCCACAAATACGTCGCAACAAATATATAAAACTACTATGGAAGAAATGTCCAACAACGACAACAACATCTCCAAGGTTTGCCAGAGAGCAAAACGTATGCAGCCAGGGACACCTGCTCAGACTCAAACCGCCAAACTACCCGTCTTGCTGCCAGCTCCTCTGATTGGTCGCCGGTCTGGCTGCAACTGCACTCGCCCCCCCATACTACTTGATGTCTGGGGCCGCCACGGCCTCAGTCCTCAGAATATTCCGTGCTTTCACAGTTAACACTTCTCCCTGCTAGACGTAAGCTTTAGCATACGTATACTGAGAGAGGTGATAGCTTAAAGCCAATATTCCAGCACCTTTCATATACTTGAATATTGCACTTCTTGTTATTTTGTCTTAACGTAACTTTTCATTGTGTCATTTAATTATTCTTATTATTTTGATTGATTGATTTTATTATACGAATTTGTTTGTCCATTTTATTCATGTTTGATTTCTTTAACGTAATTAAAATTACATTGTTAAAATTTACTTGTGTTTTGTGTGTCTTCTCCTTACCTTACCACAGACGAAGTTCCAGATTTTCTATTTTTTTTTATACTATGTGACGAGGCCATACCCCTAGCTTTGAACAGCCGAACACCAACGCGTTACCGTCACATATTATATGGGGGCCTGTCCTGGGAGCTTCACTCAGGTACTGGTGCCAAGTGGTAATTTATGGTAAGCGTATTTAACTTTGTTAACGTAGCTTTACTATTTTTCATATTCAATTTCATTTTTTATAAGGTGCGGTGTATTGTGCATTACGAGAGTAACATATGGTGAAGGTGAGACAACTTTGGATTACGTGGTGACTGTAGGCCGCAGTCATACTCTTAATTGGTCATCTCTCCCTCCGTGTTATTACTCGTGTTTACCATCTTTGCCCCTTGGATATTTCTCATTTTTGACAGATCATCATATTGGTACCCTGGTACTGTGGTCTGCCCCGGGTCAAGAGTACCCAATCTTCTGCAATCTGACTGTAGGAGGACAAAGAGGGCCATAGTTCCTCTCGCTCGAACTTTAGTTGCTGAATTGGGACCTCAGCAGCAGTTCTCGTCACCAGTTGACACCTCGCACCCCTACACGTCAGTCAGAGATGATGATACATACAACGGTAGGGAATTAGCTTACTTTTTCAGAGCACAAAAGTTCGCTAATTCTGTAAGTATCATATTAAATTCAGTAGGAAAAACTTGCTTTATGTCCTATAGAGAATTGGCAAGGTATGCCTACATCCTTGGACTACCAATTTTACTTTTGAGGCAATTTACTGTTTCATTTGTTTTCGAAACTCTGTTTCATTTGTTAGTAGGATTTTCTTGCCCTTATCCTCTTACATGAGTACCGGGTACAAGATTTCCTGCGCCCTTGATTTAATTTAATTATTTAACATCTTTTACTTAACTTTAATTGTTAAAGATCTCACAGGATAGGTATCAGTTGCCACGTTGTCCTGTTTCTGACATTCACTATTGAATATTCGTGTACCTTTATTTGCTAATTTCACCATGTTTCGTCTCCACGCTTTCCGTGCAAATCCAGCAGGTGAAATAGAGACTTTAAGTCGTGCCAAGAAGACTGAATTACAAACTCTTGCACATGAGTATCAACTAGAAGTTCCCTACCAAGCCAACAAAAATGACCTACACAACCTGTTGCTGGATTACTATTTAGAGCAAGGTAAGATAGACTCTGAAACTCATGAAACTTACTATATTACAGATAAAACTGATTTGGCGACGATGAAACTCAAACTAGAGCTGGCCAAGATTGAAGAACGAACAGCTGCCATACGGAGGGAAGAACAAGAACGAGAAATCACCCTCAGAGAACGCGAAGCTGCTTTGAGGAGAGACGAACAAGAACGCGAAGCTGCTTTGAGGAGAGACGAACAAGAACGCGAAGCTGCTTTGAGGAGAGACGAACAAGAACGTGAAGCTGCCTTGAGGAGAGAAGAACACGAACGTGGAATCGCCCTCCAGGAACGTGAGGTTGCACTACTCCGTGAACGTGAGAGAGTACAGCTCGAAACCAAACAACGCGAGTTAGAGATGCAACGCGAACATGACAAGCAACAAGCGACTCTGGCTCTAGAGTGTCGTCAACGTGAAATCGCCTTGGAAACTTCACACTTCACTCAACGCCAGCAAGCTACTGCCAATCTTCCCGTCAGTTTTAATATATCACATGCAAGTAAGTTAATGCCATCCTTTGTAGAAGCAGAAGTTGATGTGTTCTTTACCACCTTTGAAACCCTTGCTAATCAACTCAGTTGGCCTGTCAACCAATGGGCCACACTTCTCAGAGTTCATCTTACAGGTAGAGCTGCAGTCACACTCAGTACTTTGGCGTCTGAGAATGACTACCACACTCTGAAACAAGCAGTGTTGGACGCCTACCTCCTCTCTACTGAAAGTTATAGAAGGAAATTCCGTGACCACCTGAAGGCAAGTACCACTACCTTCCTCGAGTTTGCTAACACGAAACGGAGGTATTTCATGAAATGGCTGGAAGCAGCACATGTCTTTACTTTTACAGAACTCGTCAACCTGATGCTTGTTGAAGAATTCTTGAGACGTGTGCCGCCTCCTGTCCGCCTCTACTTAGCAGATAAAGAAGAAACCGACTACCTGAAGTGTGCTAAGTCGGCTGACACTTACAGCCTCATCCACCGGCTGACACCCGAACCATCCTCCAGTAAGAAGTCGTGGTACAGTTACGAGAAAGTGAGCCCCGATCAAGCTGGTTCACAACTGTACTGCAAGTATTGTAGACTCTATGGACATACCATAGACAAGTGTGGTAAGTCTCAATACAAGGGAACCACTGACCAACAAAAACCCAAACCAACTCCTCCTAAGTCCGGTAAGCCTCTGATGAATGTTGGTGTTAATGTTAATGATCTTTCTCTTTTCAGTAACCACCTGTATACTGGAACTGTCTCTGCCAACGGTTCAAATCCGGAGGGACGTTTCAAATTGAAGATCTTGAGGGACACAGCGGCTCTTCAATCGATCATCTTGAAGTCGGCTGTGCCCAACATCACCTACACCGGAGAAACTGTCTTCATCACTGACCTCACTGCTACCACTCCATACCCTCTCGCCAGAGTCCACCTGGATTGTCCCTACGTGAACGGGGAAGTCCAAGTCGCCGTCAGGGAAAAGCCTTTTCCCATGCCTGGAGTGCAACTTCTCCTAGGCAACGACTTGGCAGAAGACCTGCAACCGACCAACCTGATCGTCATGGACAAACCCCAGGTGTGTAACTCTGTGCCAAGTAACCCTATTCTAGAGTATGTTCCAGCAGAGGTTCAAGAGAGTGATGAAGTTTCTCCTCCGGTTCTCGTGACCACCCGTGCACAAGCCGCACGTCCACAGCCAGCTGACTCTACTGCTACCGCTGTCCCTCAAGACCCTCAGAAACTCCCCCCGCATCTGACCAAGTTGGAGTTCCGTAAGTTGCAGAGGGAAGATCTTACTTTAACACCATTGTTTTTCCAGGCTGAGACTCAACCCGACAGTATTCCTGGGTTCTTCCTAGAGAACGACTTGCTCTACCGCAGATATAGACCCAGTAAACTGAAGGAGGAGGACGATTGGGCCAACATCGAACAACTTGTGATTCCCACCAGCCTGCGGCCCACTATTCTACACCTGGCCCACGGAGCGCTCTCCCACTACGGCTTCAACAAGACTTACCATGGAATTCGTCAAGACTACTACTGGCCAGGTATGGTAAATAACGTCAAACAGTACGTAAAACAGTGTCATACATGTCAGATGGCAGGCAAACCGAACATCTCCATTCCCAGAGCGCCACTGATTCCCATACAGGTGCCTGCGGAACCTTTCCACAGACTCATAATAGACTGTGTCGGTCCTTTACCTCGGACCAGTTCAGGTAACGCCTACATCCTAACCATCCTGTGTCCTACCACCAGATTTCCCATAGCAGTTCCAGTGAAGAACATCACGGCTGCTACGGTTATAAAACATCTATTGAAGATCTTCACTCAATACGGATTTCCCAGGGAGATTCAGAGCGACTGTGGTACCAACTTCACCAGTGATCTCTTCAAAAGGACACTGGAGGAGTTCAACATCAAACAGGTATTGTCCAGCCCCTATCATCCTGCTTCACAGGGTTCTCTTGAACGTAGTCATCAGACAATCAAAGCACTCTTGAAAAAGTTTTGTAGTGAAACCTCGAAGGATTGGGATAAGCAGATTGACCTTATAATGTGTATTTACAGAAGTCTCCCCAATGAGTCCCTAGGAGAATCTCCTTATGAGATGCTCTACGGCCGTAAGAGCCGTACTCCCCTTAAGGCTTTCAAAGACTCTCTCAGAGATGCCACCTTCAGTGAGCATCAGAATGTGCCCCAGTTTCTTCAAAACCTTCAACACATTCTAGAGAGAGCCCACCGTTTTGCCCATGATAATCTATTGAAAGCCCAGGAGAGAATGAAGACTCATTACGACCAGACCAGCAAAGTACGAAAATTCAAGCCGGGAGACTTCGTCCTTGCATATTTCCCTATCCCAGGTTCACCTTTACAAAACAGGTTTTCAGGACCCTACTGCGTCAAAGAGTGCAGGAATAATAACAACTACGTAATAGAGACTCCAGATAGGCGGCGGAAGACCCAGCTGTGCCACGTCAACCTCCTGAAGCAATATAATGGTACTCCTCCCACTGTCCTGACTAACTGTTCTACCTTCACAGAACCCTACATCCACAGTGAGACCATCCCAGCTTCTCCTCCCGAAAGCACTGACAAGGAGTCAGCGCTTTCTAATTCCGAAATCCTTAATGATCTTCCCAAATGCTTTCAGGATAATAATCGTGCTCCTTTGCCCTATTCTAATTCCACTCTCACCTCGTCAGATAAGCCCTTCATCCTCCATGTCGACGCCAGTGGTACCGACGTTGGTGGTGTCGTGATGCAACAACGAGGCGAGGAGAATACACCTGTCAGCGACTACTGCTACAAGGAACTACGGAACAATTGGCAAGGAGCTACTCTTCATCATCCTGAAGCTCCAGCACTTCACTCCACACCTGAAAAGTGCTCGGTCCACCATCAACACGGACCACACCACCCTACACCTCCTGCAGCACGCCCACTTCTCATCGCAACGTCCTCTACTATGGGCTTGCTAACTGCAGAAATTCAACCTGGAGACACGCTATACCAAGAGTCTGACAACACCATAGCCGATGCTCTCTCCAGAGTTTATGAAGTAGAAGCGACTCCATCCATTACTCCACCACATAACGACGTACTTCTTCCAGAACCGCAGGCTTCGGGGGAGAGTTGTGACGATAATCTCCTTCAAGAGATTGAACCTGCTCTTCCCTCCACAAATACGTCGCAACAAATATATAAAACTACTATGGAAGAAATGTCCAACAACGACAACAACATCTCCAAGGTTTGCCAGAGAGCAAAACGTATGCAGCCAGGGACACCTGCTCAGACTCAAACCGCCAAACTACCCGTCTTGCTGCCAGCTCCTCTGATTGGTCGCCGGTCTGGCTGCAACTGCACTCGCCCCCCCATACTACTTGATGTCTGGGGCCGCCACGGCCTCAGTCCTCAGAATATTCCGTGCTTTCACAGTTAACACTTCTCCCTGCTAGACGTAAGCTTTAGCGTACGTATACTGAGAGAGGTGATAGCTTAAAGCCAATATTCCAGCACCTTTCATATACTTGAATATTGCACTTCTTGTTATTTTGTCTTAACGTAACTTTTCATTGTGTCATTTAATTATTCTTATTATTTTGATTGATTGATTTTATTATACGAATTTGTTTGTCCATTTTATTCATGTTTGATTTCTTTAACGTAATTAAAATTCCATTGTTAAAATTTACTTGTGTTTTGTGTGTCTTCTCCTTACCTTACCACAGACGAAGTTCCAGATTTTCTATTTTTTTTTAATACTATGTGACGAGGCCATACCCCTAGCTTTGAACAGCCGAACACCAACGCGTTACCGTCACAATCATATATTGCATATTTTTGGAAGGGTAACTTTGAAAAATTATATTATTGCACTAAACACTTTATTGATAAAACTGATCACTACAATCCTTTATTATGTGCTAATTTTAATATCTGAGTGTTATAGAAATGATTTTAGTTGACAAATGTGGTCCCTAAAATTATTTGAAAATGTTGAAAATTCGTTGCATAATACGTTGTGTATTTTTTTTCTCCTTTTATGTTTAGGGTGTGATGCTGAAACTTGGACCAGTTGCAGCCCTTTCTATAACCATTTCATAAATAAATTTATAAGCAAATTGAACAATTTTTAATTTCACCTTGATATGCCCCCTAACCTAACTTTTTTGGCTACTTAACCGAACCTAACCTATAAAGATAGGTTAGGTTAGGTTAGGTAGGGTTGGGTAGGTTCGGTCATATATCTATGTTAATTTTAACTCCAATAAAAAAAATATGACCTCATACATAATGAAATGGGTAGCTTTATCATTTCATAAGAAAAAAATTTGAAAAAATATATTAATTCAGGAAAACTTGGCTTATTAGGCAAATTGGGCCTTGCATAGTAGGCTGAGAAGTGCGTTCTGGCTACTAGGTATGACATATATATATATATATATATATATATATATATATATATATATATATATATATATATATATATATATATATATGTCGTACCTAGTAGCCAGAACTCACTTCTCAGCCTACTATTCAAGGCCCGATTTGCCTAATAAGCCAAGTTTTCGTGAATTAATATATTTACTATAATTTTTTTCTTATGAAATGATAAAGCAACCCTTTTCTCTATGTATGAGGTCAATTTTTTTTTATTGGAGTTAAAATTAACGTAGATATATGACCGAACCTAACCAACCCTACCTAACCTAACCTAACCTATATTTATAGGTAAGGTTAGGTTAGGTAGCCAAAAAAAGCTAGGTTAGGTTAGGTAGGTTAGGTAGACGAAAAAACATTAATTCATGAAAACTTGGCTTATTAGGCAAATCAGGCCTTGAATAGTAGGCTGAGAAGTGCGTTCTGGCTATTAGGTACGACATATATATATATATATATATATATATATATATATATATATATATATATATATATATATATATATATATATATATATATATATATATATATATATATATATGTCGTACCTAGTAGCCAGAACGCACTTATCAGCCTACTATGCAAGGCCCGATTTGCCTAATAAGCCAAGTTTTCATGAATTAATTGTTTTTCGACTACCTAACCTACCTAACCTAACCTAACCTAACTTTTTTGGCTACCTAACATAACCTAACCTATAAAGATAGGTTAGGTTAGGTTAGGTAGGGTTGGTTAGGTTTAGTCATATATCTACGTTAATTTTAACTCCAATAAAAAAAATTGACCTCATCCATAATGAAATGGGTAGCTTTATCATTTGATAAGAAAAAAATTAGAGAAAATATAATAATTCAGGAAAACTTGGCTTATTAGGCAAATCGGGCCTTGAATAGTAGGCTGAGAAGTGCGTTCTGGCTACTAGGTACGACATATATATATATATATATATATATATATATATATATATATATATATATATATATATATATATATATATATATATATATATGTCGTACCTAGTAGCCAGAACGCACTTCTCAGCCTACTATGCAAGGCCAAATTTGCCTAATAAGCCAAATTTTCCTGAATTAATATATTTTCTCTAATTTTTTTCTTATGAAATGATAAAGCTACCCATTTCATTATGTATGAGGTCAATTTTTTTTTATTGGAGGTAAAATTAACGTAGATATATGACCGAACCTAACCAGCCCTACCTAACCTGACCTAACCTATCTTTATAGGTTAGGTTAGGTTAGGTAGCCAAAAAAGTTAGGTTAGGTTAGGTTAGGTAGGTTAGGTTGATGAAAAACAATTAATTCATGAAAACTTGGCTTATTAGGCAAATCGGGCCTTGTATAGTAGGCTGAGAAGTGCGTTCTGGCTACTAGGTACGACATATATATATATATATATATATATATATATATATATATATATATATATATATATATATATATGTCGTACCTAGTAGCCAGAATGCACTTATCAGCCTACTATGCAGGGCCCGATTTGCCTAATAAGCCAAGTTTTCATGAATTAATTGTTTTTCGACAACCTAACCTACCTAACCTAACCTAACCTAACTTTTTCGGCTACCTAACCTAACCTAACCTATAAAGATAGGTTAGGTTAGGTTAGATAGGGTTGGTTAGGTTCGGTCATATATCTACGTTAATTTCAACTCCAATAAAAAAAAATTTACCTCATACATAATGAAATGGAGAGCTTTATCATTTCATAGGAAAAAAATTTGAAAAAATGTATTAATTCATGAAAACTTGGCTTATTAGGCAAATCGGGCCTTGCATAGTAGGCTGAGAAGGGAGTTCTGGCTACTAGGTACGACATATATATATATATCCACTGCCCCAATCCACACCAGATATAGGTGTATTTGCGGTGAGGTGGTGGCTGACAGGTACGGCCACCATGGCCTACTCTGCCAAAGCACAGGGGGATGGCACTCGAGGCACAGTGAAGTTAACGACATCATCAAGAGGAGCCTCACCACAGCTGGATGCCCAGCTGAAAGAGAGCCCCGTTACCTAACGCCCCGTAACTCTGATGCTCTTATTGGTCGCCCGGATGGTATCACAGTGAACCCCTGGAAGAATGGCAAGCAGTTGGTATGGGACTACACGTGCGTATCAACCCTGGCTAACACCTACATTAGCCTCAGTGTTGCACAACCAGGTGGCGCTGCCACCCACAGGGAAGCAGCCAAATCCCGTAAGTATAGAGAACTGGATCACCACTACAATTTTGTCCCCATTGCTTCTGAGACACTCGGCGCCTGGGGTAAAAGTGCTACCAGTTTTTTGAAGGAACTGGGTTCTAGGCTCATTGAAACAACAAGAGACCCGAGAGCTGCAAGCTTTCTTTTCCAGCGCCTCAGTGTGGCGATACAGAGGGGAAATGCGCACTGCATCCAGGGTTCCTGCCCGCCATCTGAGGAGCGGGAGGAACTCGACAACCTATGACAACCATCTTTGTAACCCATATGTAACTCCTTTTTTGTAACAAAGTTCAAATAAAGTAAATATATATGTGTACATACAAAAGAATGGGGGTGGTAGGAGAAGATAATATTAGTGTTCAGTGAGAAACCACAAGGCCTCCTTTGAATACTTTTTATTTTCTTCTCCGAGGCTATGGGTCCCCACATTGGCACCAGAGGTGGTACCCTCACAAACTTATATATATATATATATATATATTATATATATATATATATATATATATATATATATATATATATATATATATATATATATATATATATATATATATATATATATATATATATATATATATATATATATATATATATATATATATATATATATATATATATATATATATATATATATATATATATATATATATATATATATATATATATATATATCAATCGGCCTATTAACGACATATATATATATATATATGTCGTTAATAGGCCGATTGATTAACTTTATTTTCCATACATTGTTTCCAATTGGTTTATATGAATTATTATTATTGTATTTTAGTGGCTTCGTGTAGTTACGTGGTGTAGTGGCATGGTGTAGTGCCATGGTGTAAGACGTGGTATAGTGGCGAGATGTAGTGGCATGGTGTAAGACTTTCTGTAGTGGCGGGGTGTAAGGAGTTGTGTAGTGGCATGGTGTAAGATGTGGTATAGTGGTGTGGTTTGAGGCATGATGTAATGGTGAGGTGTAGTGGCGTGGTGTAGTGGCATGGTATAATGGCATAGTGTAAAGCATAGTGTAGTGGTGTGGTGTAGTGGAATGGTGTAGTGGCGTGGTGTAAGGTGTAGTGTTGCGGCGTGGTGTGAGGCGTTTTGTAGTTATATAGTGAATGGCGCGTAGTGGTTTGGTGTAGTAGCGTTGTGTAAGGTATGGTGAAGTAGCATGGTGTATTGGCGTGGTGAAGGCGTGGTGTAGTTGTGTGGTGTAGTGGCATGGTGTAGTGGAGTGGTGTAAGGCATGATTTAGTAGCCTGGTGTAGTGGCGTGGTGCAGTTGCATGGTTTAGTGGCATGGTGTAGTGGCGTGGAGGAGTAGTGTTGTGTAAGGGTTTGTGTAGTTACATGTTGTAGTGATATGGTGTAAAGCGTGGTGTAGTGGCTTGGTGTAGTGGCATAATGCAGTGGCATTATGTAAAGAGTGGTATAGTGACGTGGTATAGTGGTGTGGTATAAGGCATGGTGTAGTCGCGTGGTGTAAGGTGTGGTGTAGTAGCATGATGTAGTGGCGTGGAGTAAGATGGAGTGTCGTGGCATGGTGTAAGGTGGAATGTAGTGGCGTGGTGTAAGGCATGGTGTAGTTGTGTGATGTAGTGGCAAGGTGTAAGGTGTGTTGAAGTGGCGTGGTGTACGGCATGGTGTAGTGGTGTGGTGTAGTTGTGAGGTGTGAAGTGTGGTGTAGTGGCATGATTTAGTGGCATGGAATAGGGAGGAGTGTAATGGCGTTGTGTAACGCTTGGTATAGTGGCACTGTGTAGTGGTGTGGTGTAGTGGCATGGAGTAAGGCCGAGTGTATTGGCATGGTGTAGGGGATGGTGTAAGGCTTGGTGTAGTGGCGTGATATAAGGCATGGTGTAGTGGCTTGATGAAAGGAGAGGTGTAATGACGTGGTGTAGTTGCATGTTGTAAGGTGTGGTGTAGTGGAGTGGTGTAAGGAATGTTGTAGGGGCGTGGTGTAAGGCATGGTGTAGTTGCTTGGTGAAAGGCGTGGTATAATGGTGTAGAGAAGTGGTGTGATGTAGTGGCATGGTGTAGAGGAGGAAATAACATTCAAAGAGCCCACCAAGGGAGCCATTTTTCATACTGCAGAGCCGTGCTCTGATTAGTGGACGGCGGTCGTGTGCAGCTGGCCTGCGCAACGCCCTCGCGCAAGCCTGGAGATGACCAAGAGGGCCAGAGATGAACAGCACGTTACCCAGCATGGACAATGCCTGCCTGGCACCCACTTGTACTTAGGATATGCACTAACTGGCTGACTGGCGAGACTTTGCCACCCTTTACTCTACCTCCCCTGAGTAGCCAGGAATTGCTTCCCCCACCTTCCCCGACGAATACAGCTCAAGGTGAACTATGGTACTAGTATTATTTCACACCATTATCACACAACGTGGCGACCCCCTCCACATTGGCGCAGTGAGTAACCGTTCCTATGCAGTGATCTAGAAAACCTCGCCACGATATCTGCATTATCGCTCTGCCGACTTTAGTCAAGACGTCATAGTTTTAGACCCCCGCTGGGTGTCTTGTTCGCGAGCTTTTACATTGGTACTATTGAGCAGAGAGTTCTGGTTGGGTTAGACCTAAAACCCTCCATCTACTGCAGGTATGTCGACGATATATTTATACAAGTTCAGGATTCCGATCGACGGTTGCAGTTGAACGGGGCGTTATTCCCAAAATATGCAATAAATGAAAACTCGTTCAATTTCAATCAAACTTTTTTGACAAGTTGTATGTGAGAGGGGTTTCATTTGGTCCAAGCCTCAGCATCGTAGCATAAATAGGGAGAAAAAAAAATATTGAATTATGTGTCAAAAAATTTCCAAAATGGTCAAAAACGATTATCAAGCAAAAATGTCAACTGAAATCATGTCTATGACTCTCAGCTATCACAATAGCATATATTAAAAACAAATTATAATTAGTTTTATTAAACAAAATTTTAGTTAAAAAAAGGCAAATTTTACCTTTTTTTTAATTTTATCTCTCTCTTTTGTTTATAGGGCGATTTGCATGAAACTTATACACCTGACTGCACGTATGTCTATCTGTAAGGGTGCCAATTTTGGAGGAAATTGGTTGATGTCAACCTCAGCCACAGAGGGCAACACCTTAGACTTTATTTTTTACTTACTTGAATGTTTATATTACTTGAAAATGAATTTCTTTCATATTTTTATTCAATTTGCATGAAACTTACACATTATATGTAAAGTTTATGTCTCTAAAATCTTATAACAGCGTTTTTTTTCCTGAGTTCATTTATTGATTTTATAATAGCAGTAAACATGATATATTTTTATAATTTTTTTTTTTTTTTGGGGGGGGGGGAACTTAGACTATTTGTATTAGGAAAACTAGAGACGTTTTAGAACAGCCCTTACAATAGATCCTTTATTATATGCTAATGTGTCAGAAAAAATGTCATAGAATGATTATATCTGAAAGGTGTGGTTGTAAACTTACACTTGAAAATGTCGTTGAAAAAAATAAAAAAAATAAAAAATCTCCCATAGTATTTAGGCTACAGAACTGAAACTTGGAACAATTGCAGTCCTTTTCATATACAACTAGTCAAAAATAATGGTTGACACTGAACAACAACTTCAGTTTACCACAATGACGGCCCCTGAAGGAAGCTTTCAAGCAAAAGTCAGTTTTAAACTTCAGTGGGGGTAAGCAAGTAACAATTCATTATGGGCGTTGCAGTCACCCGACATGATAATAGGCATGGTGACTACTATTTCAAAGACTGCAGAGAGATGGATATCGTGTTCTCTATGGCTCCTGTATAGATTGAAGATGGACAGCATTGAGTTCCTCATAGTAAGATTAACTCACTTAATTTCGACGTCCTCACCACAGTAAGGCATGTCTGTGATTGGCGTGGTCTTGATATGATTTCTTACTAGTATTGAAATGCCTCTGATGATATCTTGTGCAATTGGGCTGTGATAACCTTGATACACTGGGATATTGATTGATACTACTTTCAGTCTTGGTAAGTGTTTCTAGAAGTAAAACATTATTAATGTGATCCCAGAGAAGCACTGCTCTGAGTGTTTAAGCTTTGTTTTTGAATCCTTGAATGTTTCATTGTATAATCTAGAATTCATGCAAAAACATAGACATTTATAAGTTTGAGTTCACGTCACTTTACGATTCATCTAACATTATTAATCGTAGGAAGTACCGAAGGATAGAGTAAGGTGATTGATGCGTGACATCTAGTAGTTCACTAGGTCTGCTCTCTTCCCCCTGGGCCTGCTCTCTTCCTTCTGGGTCTGCTATCTTCCCACTGGGTCAATGGAGGACCGTTAAACAGCTGCATGCTCAAAGTTAAATTCATCTGAATGCTGATTAATGGGGTCTGCTCCCGAATGAACACAGCCTAAGGCTTATGGAGCCTCCTTAAATTGTCGGTGTGAGTGAATATTGTAATTATCCTTCACTATTCCAGCAAACAATTTAAGGTAGCCACATCGTATCTGGAAAGTGTTTGAAGCAGTGGTAACGTTTGTTTTGTCGTATTAGCTACGTCATTATGTGTGATTGTAAATAGGTTGCCACAACTTACTGCACTAAACGTTGGCTAAACAAAATTTTAAACTTTGGGGCAACCTTAAATAATGCATAAAAGTAGTATTTGTGATTGATTGATAGTATATATAAATGTAGAAATATATAAACAATATATTTCTATATTTAGTAGAAATAAAACATGATGTGTATAATACAGTTCACATTTATTTTATTCAACATGAGTTCATCATGGTGGTGTAAGGGTGTGGTATGTGTGTAGTGTTATAGTGTGGTGTTGTAACGTGGTGTAGTGGCGTGGTGTAGGGGGCATTGTTGGAAATTTTCCGACACTAATACATCATTCTTGTATTATAATACATAATTATTGCATTAACCCATAGTAATTACTAACACTACTAATAGTAATATGTAGAATTAATTCAATTAATGTTTCCACTGCGAAGCCATATTTGCCAAAATCTTCCAAGTCAGAGTGACGACGCAAGAGTCGACAGGCTATAACATGAATCTCTCCACATTTAGTTGCATCTAAACAGAGTTTATTTAATTACGTATCTTTACTAAGGATAATCGTTTATTTAGTTGATTATTTACATAGCATATTATTGCTTACTAAATTCGTTAATTTAGGTGTATTAATACCTACAGTGGAAATTATTTTAGTATAAAACGATTCATACAATATTTCTTATCTTATCTTATATATGCAGTCTTAATAAGCTGACTTGCATTGTGCAAAAATATATTGCGCCTTAATACATTTATTAGTGACATACGCACTTGTCACCAGTCCTTACTTCCTTGATTAATTATAAGTAAAATACAATACTTTAAACTCGAGAATACTTTGAGCGGACTGCGAATGCGTATCGCAGCCAGGGATGGGAGGAAGGAGATGCCACTTGAGTGGACGACGCCATATTAGCGGCGTGTTACCAATGTGCAAGAGAAAAGCACCATTGCAAAGAACTTGAGTAGTATCTTTAATTTTCATTCCTACAGCCACGCTAGCGGTGCCACGTTAATTTCGGCACATCACGGCAGTGCCCAAGGAACTAATCAATTCTCCAGCCCGTAATTGACGTCTTATCACGGCAGCTGAAGACGAGGGACCTGGAATCGTTCCTACACCAACGGACACCTGGCCCGGCAACTATTAGTAACCTTTCTTGTAACACTATGATCACATGTTATAGTTTAGGAAATTTTAGGGTAATGTTGAGCCATTACTACAAAAATCCAGTACGTCACCTCTCCAGCAATATTTATTTCTAGCAATTTATATAGGAATATATTATATTAATGTTTGCAGAAGAATTCTGCAGTGATAGATATTTTAGGAAGAATTCCATATGTATTTGTAGCTAGTTACGTTGAAGAGTTCTATATTGCCTTTCAACTCCCGGGTCCACGTCAATCATTATCTTTAAGTGATTGTTAAATAATTTTAACATACATAGGCACTGGTTCTATAGTGTCAGTCTTATAAACCCTTTATTTGTTTTCCCTCTTTTCTCAAAAGTGGGTGGTAAGATCTTCGATTATATTAATTTTCATAATTATATAATTCTATATTTGAGTCAAAGCCCCAGATAACCAACAGGCATTGTGTGATGGTGTGGGGTTGTGTAGTGGCATGGTGTGGTGTAGCTGTGTAGCGTGGTGCAGTAGCATGGTGTAGTGGCCTGGTGTAGTGGTGTGGTGTAGTTAAATGATGTAGTGGTATTGTTTAGTAGCTTTATGTTGAGGTGTGGAATAGTGGCATGGTGTAGTTGTGTGGATTAGTAGCATGATGTAGTGGCATGGTGTAGTGGCGTGATGTAATGCCATGGGGTAGTTGCATTGAATAGTGGTGTGGTGTAGTGGTATGATAGAGTGGTGTGGTGTAGTGGCGTGATGTAGTTGCATGGAGAAGTAGCATGGTGTAGAGGCATGGTGTTGATGAGTGGTGTAAGGGCATAGTATAGTATTATTGTGAAGATGCGTAGAGTAGTAGCGTGGTGTAGTAGTTCAGTGTAATAGCATGGTGTAAGGCATGGTGTAGTGGCGTAGTGTACTAGCATGGTGTACGGTGTTATGTAGTGGCGTGGTGTAGTGGCGTGATGTAGTTGTGTGGTTTAGTAGCGTGAGGTAGTGGCGTAGTGTAGAAGCGTGTTGTAGTGGTGTGGTGTAGTAGTGTGGTATCATTGCATGGTGTAGTGGTGTCGTGTAGTGGCGTGGTGGAGTGGGGTGGTGTAGCAGTGTGGTGTAGGGGCGTTGTGTAGTTGGGTCGTGTAGAAGTGTGGTTTAGTAGCGTGGAGTAGTGCCGTGGTGTAGTAGCGTTGTGTAGTCGGAAGTGTAATGGTGTAGTGGCATTGTGTAGCAGCATGGTGTAGTGGTGTGGTGTGGTGAAGTGACATGGTGTACTGGCATCGTGTAGAAGCGTGGTGTAGTGGCACGTGTAATGGTGTAGTGGCAGGTGTAATGGTGTAGTGGCATGGTGTAATAGGATGGTATAGTGGTGTTGAGAGATGTAGTGGCATGGTGTAATAAGATGGTGTAGTGGTGTTGAGTGATGTAGTGCCATGGTGTACTTACGTGGTGTAATGGCTCGGTGTAGTTAGATTATGAAGTGGCATGGTGTAATTACTTGGTGTATTGGCATGGTATAAGTCATGGTTTAGTGACGAGATATAGTGGCATTGTGTAGTGGCGATGTGTAAGGAGCGTTATAGTGGAATGATGAAAGGCGTTGTGTAGTGGCGAGGTGTAAGGCGTTGAGTAGTGTCATAGTGAAGGCGTATAGTGGCGTGGTGTAGTAACGTTGTGTGAGGAGTGGTTTAGTAGCATAGTGTAAGGCATGTAGTGGCATGGTGTAGTAGCGTTATGTAACGGGTGGTGTAGTGGTGTGGGGTAAGGCATAGTGTAGTGGCATGATGTAAGGCGTGGTGTAGATGAATGGTGTAAGGCATATGGTAGTTGCATCTTGTGGTGGCGTGTTGTAAAAAGTGGTGTAGTGGCGTGGTGTATGGCATAATGTAGTGGCGTTGAGTAAGGCGTGGTGTAGTGGTGTGGTGTAAGGCATGATGTAGTTGCATCGTGTAAGTCATGGTGTAGTGGCGAGGTGAAGTGACATTATGTAAGGCGTGGTGTAGTGGTGTGATGTTGTGGCATCGTGCAGTGCATTGTGTAGTGGCGTGGTGTAAAGCATGGTGGAGTGGCTTGGTGTTCTGGCATAGTGTAGTGGCATGGTGTAAGGAGTTTCGTAGTGACGTGGTATAGTGGCATGGAATAAGGCATGTTGTAGTGGCGTGGTGAAAGGCGTGGTGTACTAAAGTGATGTAGTGCTGTGGTGTAAGATGGAGTATCGTTGCATGGTGTAAAGTGGAGTGCAGTGTCGTGGTGTAAGGCGTGATGTAAGGCATGGTGTAGTGGCGTGATGTAGAAGCATGGTGTAGTGGCGTGATGTAAAAGCATGGTGTAGTTGCATGGTATAAGGTGCGTTGTAGTGGCATGGTGTAAGGTGTGGTGTAGTTGCGTTGTGATAGGCGTTGTATAGTAGAGTGGTGTGAGGTGTGGTTTAGTGGCATGGAATAGGGAGGAGTGTAATAGCGTGGTGTAAGGCTTGGAATAGTGGCTTGGTGGTGTAGTGGTGTGGTGTAGTGGCATGGTGTTGGGTAGTGGAAGTGTAAAGTTGTGTGGTGTAATGGCGTGGTGCGGTGTTGCTGTGAGGCATGGTGTAGTGGCATGGTGTAGTGGTATGGGGTAGTGGCCTGGTGTAGTCACATGACGGAGTGGCATGATTTAGTAGCATGATATTGAGGTGTGGTGTAAAGGTGTGGTATAGTGGCATGGTGTATTAGCATGGTGTAGTGGCATGGTGTAGTGGTGCGGATTTGTGGCAAGGTGTAGTGGCATGGTATAGTGGTGTGGTGTAGTGGCGTGATGTAGTGCTGTAGTGTGGTGGCATGGTATAGTGATATGGTGTAGTGGCATGATGTAGTTGCATGGTATAGTTGTGTGGTGTACTGGTGTGATGTAGTTGCATGGTTTCATCGTGTGGTGGCGTCGTGTTAGGAGTGGTGTAGTGACGTGGTTTAGTAGCGTTGTGTATGGCATGGTGTAAGACTTGGTGTAGTGGCGTGATGTAAGGTGTTGTGTAGTTTCATGGTGTAAGCCAAGTTGCAGTGGCGTGGTGTAAGGTGCGGTGTAGTGGCGTGATGTAAGGCGTTGTGTAGAGGCGTTGTGTAATGTGTTGTATAGTGACGTGGTGTAAGGCATAGTATAGTGGTGTGGTGTTAAGTGGTGTGATATAGTGGTAAGGGGTATTAGCATGGTGTATTGGCGTGGTGTAGTGGCTTGATGTAAGGAGTGATTGTAACGAACCTAAGTTCCTCCTAAGAGCACAGAGCAGTGACGACAACACCACCTGTGAGTCCGCTCCCAAAAACCCCCACAACATGGACAACGCCATCTAGTGATGACGGGATATGCCGGCAGTAGGCGCTGGATTCCTGTCCTAGTCGGCTCATAAAGTAGCTGCTGATGAACTCTGGTGAGGTGGCGCTTTGACAGTGAATGCCATCTATGGGGCGAAAAGGTGGACGTTTGTGTTTAAGCCATAAGTGATGTTTCCTAGTGGTTCCCATGTAGTGTCCCAGTACTGATGACGTGTCTGTTTTCACAGAGTCAACCTAGGACGGCTGTGATGTACGATGAATCAGTCTACCCAAGGCAGTCAAGGTCTCTTCACCAGTCTGCTTTGTAGAAGCAGTGAGCAGCCACCGGATGATCACTGCTGAGTGTTCAGTTGTCTGCCTGAGGAGTGGCAGTGACGGGATTTGCCGTACCCGGGGCTGGGTGGTGGAAGAGACAACCCACTGCGGTGCCAACCGAGGAGAGCAACTAGCGAGTTACACAAGGCTCCTGCCTAGGGCTCGCAACCCTGGTATTCGTCGTGAAGTGGCCTAACAGCGAGGCTGATTGGTACCTGCCAGCTACAGGCTGGACTGTGGTTGTGGGCCTTCATGACCGAGCACCCACTGGAATTGTGATTTGGCTGGCCTGTGGCTAGGGTAGATTCATCGTGGTTTCCTGGTACCTGCAGAGGGTTGTGCCACGAAATAGGAAACCAGGCAAGACTGCACAGAGTGAGCATCGCCAAGTGTTCAGCGTCTTCAGTGGGAGACGAAGATATATATTGTGTAGTAATATTTCCCGTTTGTGACTTTTAATTTATATATGGTGGTGGGAAAAGAATTATATTTATATATAGAAAGTGATAAATTTGTGAATTTAATGTACCTCCCCTGTTTATTTTACTTGCATTACGGAGCTCACCCCTTGAAAGCCTCTACTAACTTGGGGCCGGATACCTAAACTCTAATACCATCAGAGAAGAACCCGGTTGCGTCCCATTAGGGCTGTAACATAATTGGTATTCCCAGCGGGATCCGACCCCTTCTCAAGTACGTTTGACAGGGGTTGTGACGTAGTGCAATCCCCTGTGAATAATTCCCCTGTTTGTAATTATTAGGACGTTTTATGTCCTGTTCATTGCAGTGTTAGGGAGTGCGGTACTTTGTGTGATTAAGTGCAGTATTGGCGAGTGCGGTGCTCGGTGTGTTAAGTGCTCAAGTGAAGCGGTGTGTTAGGTGTTCGTGCACCACTTAAGTGACAATGGCGGAGAAAGTGACCATTGAGGATCTAGACGATTGTCAGGACTTTCTGAACAAGGAGGACTGTCTTGCCAGATTGAAATATCTGGGAAAGCAAGAACTTGTGCTAGTGAGTGCCTATCTGGAGATCAAAATACGTGAAAGCGATTCCCGTGTTGAGATCTTATCAAAGGTTCACAAACATTTGAAGGCCGGGGAGAAGCAGGAAAGCGAGGCAGAGAGTACAAAGGAAAGTGAGGTGGTAGCTGCCACGGAAAAGGAAGATAAAGGTGCACATTGAAAGTGATGCAGGTGAACTGAATATAAGTTTTCTAACTGTCAAAATGCGTGCCTTAGAAATAAATGGTGAGATAGAGTGGAAGAAATTAGAAAAAGAACGGGAAATGAAGGAGAAGGAAATGGAAGTGAAAGAAAAGGAAATAGAAATGAAACGTTTAGCCTTAGAGCAAGAAAGACAAGAAAAAGAGAAGGAAATGGAAATGAAACGTTTGGAATTACAAAAAAGGAAAGAAGAGCGAGAAAGAGAAGAACGAAGAGAAAAAGAAGAAAAGGAAAGAGAAGAACGACGAGAACGAGAAGAACGTGAAAGAGAAGGAATAACTACACGAGTTAGAAGTGCTACGATTAGGTGGTTAGAGGAAAACAACGGAAACAAGTAGTTTCGATCAGCTAAGAAATATAAAAATGGTCCCAAAATTCAACGAAAAGGAAGTTTCGAAGTTCTTCGTTGCCTTCGAGAAAGTTGCAGCCTCTTTGGATTGGCCAAAGGAGAATTGGGCCATCATGACACAGTCCGTCGTGACTGGGAAGGCCCAAATTGCCTACTCCACGTTGTCCCTTGATGACTCCAGTGATTACGACAAGGTGAAGAAGGTAGTGCTCATGGATTACAAGTTGGTGCCTGAGGCTTATAGGCAGAAGTTCAGGAACCTGAAGAAGACCTCGGAGCACACGTTCACCAAGTTTGCGAACATCAAGGAACGGCTTTTTCAGGAGTGGTGTGCTTCTCGAAAGGTGAAGACGAAAGAAGAACTCGAGCAGCTCATACTGTTAGAGGACTTCAAAAACTGCCTGTCAGGAGATCTGAAGACGTACCTAGAAGAGCAGCATGTAGAGACCTTGAGTGCGGCAGCCACCATGGCTGTGGAGTAACACGTCTCTTTGGCAAATCTCGTCCAGAAGAAGAGAGACCTGTCCCACAAAGTGCTATGAAGACGCCCCCAGATAGTCCCCTAAGGACTAGTCCTAGCAGTCCAAAACATCGTAGTCCAAGGAGGAACGTGGTGTGTTGGATTTGTGGGCAGAGAGGGCACATTGCTGCTATGTGCCGAGGCAGAAGAAGTAACGGCCCACATAGGGAAGTAATGCTGATGGGTTGTGTAACGCCGCCAGCTGAAACCCAGTCTCTAATGACTAGTCAAGAAGGACCAGGATTGTTTGCCCCTCACACTTCAGGCGGGCATGTAACGATTGATCATACTGGTAGATCAGTGGTAGTGCTCAAAGATAGTGGAGCAGCCCAGTCCCTGATCGTGAGAGACTCGTTACCCGAGGGAATGAGTGTTGACGAGAGACAAAAAGTTGTCCTAGTTGGGTTTCCTTTGACGGGGTACGTTGCCCCCTTAGTGCCAGTACACCTAGACTTGCCCTACTTCAGTGGCACATGTGCGTTGGCAGTAGTTGATACCCTGCCTATAGCTGGGATAGACGTAGTTCTAGCCAACGACTTGGTGACAGGTTGGGACTACGATAATCTCAAGATTGTGGACGAGCCAGCCGGAGCAGCAATAAGGTCTGAGGTCACAACAAGAGACAGTAATACCCAGGTACAGGCAGACGTGAGATTATATAACATGTTTAATTCTCCCTCTCACCAACAGATAGACAGCATTCCGACAGATTCTCCTGATTCTTCTCCCAACAAGAAACATGGGGTTATGGTGACAGGAGCGACTGAGCAAGAGGAGAGGCCTCGTGTACAGGCACCCACGGATACCCAAGAGTCTGGAGTGAAAGCACATCAGTACTTGCGGTATGGCAAGGTACAACGTTCACTGAACTGGCCAGAGATTTCCCAGACGTCAGAGGTATGTGAGGTATTTGCAAAGGTTCAAGTGCCCTCTTTGTTCCAAACCAGGCTAATGGATATAGCCGGCTATGGACATTACAGGCTCATGAAACTTATCCCTAAGTTAGCCAAATGTTTCTTAGCGGTATTTTGTTTTATTCTTGTGTGTGTTCTAAGTAAAGACCAGTGGACAAACAGACAGATGATGGCTCCTATGAACATCGTGAAGGGACACCAGGGATTAGAGACTTGCACTGTGAGTATTGCAGTCGAAGAAGGTACCTGGAAGGTGATGGTTGATACAGGGAGTAGGAGAAATGTTTTTATGAGTGACTATTCCCGACAGGTTGACACCCCCCGCGTGATTGCTGACCCTAGATTCAGCATTATACGGAACGTTGGTCGACCTGACGGTGGCAGAACAAACACCATCTTCAATGTATAAGCAGCCCTGTTGGGACTAGGTGTGGGCCTAGTAAGCGGTTATGCCGTAGGTACATGTTTAAAAACTGTCGCTGTTACTCCAAATTATCAGTCCCCTGTATTCCAGGTTCCCGTGTCCCTGAAAAACTACCGGACCGGTACAAGAAATGCCTTCCGCGACCAACCACCAGCGGTGCCGCGACACATGGAGGCGTCGATTCATCCCAGATCGAGCCTATGCAGATTCTTACTCAAGACACGTGAGATAATTGTGCCTCTAACGGGCAACTCAGTAAGGTTGTTGGAAGTCACATCAGGCAGGTCATTGCCTATGATCCTCGAGTTTCCCTTGTGCCTGATTCTCCTGTTAAAGCAGTTTTGCGGACAAGACATCCTCGCCACATCAGTCCATTGTTTATGTGCGTCTGTTTGGATTTGTACCAACGTACTAATTTGGTTTGTTTTCTCTTTTGTAGAACCCAAACCAAATTTTTTTGGTGGGGAGGTGTTACGAACCTAAGTTCCTCCTCAGAGCACGGAGCAGTGACGACAACGACATCTGTGAGTCCGCTCCCAAAAACCCCCACAACATGGACAACGCCATCTAGTGATGACGGGATATGCCGGCAGTAGGCGCTGGATTCCTGTGCTAGTCGGCTCATGAAGTAGCTGCTGCTGACCTCTGGTGAGGTGGCGCTTTGACAGTGAATGCCATCTATGGGGCGAAAAGGTGGACGTTTGTGTTTAAGCCATTAAGTGATGTTTCCTAGTGGTTCCCATGTAGTGTCCCAGTACTGATGACGTGTCTGTTTTCACAGAGTCAACCTAGGACGGCTGTGATGTACGATGAATCAGTCTACCCAAGGCAGCCAAGGTCTCTTCACCAGTCTGCTTTGTAGAAGCAGTGAGCCGCCACCGGATGATCACTGCTGAGTGTTCAATTGTCTGCCTGAGGTTTGGCAGTGACGGGATTCGCCGTACCCGTGGCTGGCTGGTGGAAGAGACAACCCACTGCGGTGCCGACCGAGGAGAGTAACCAGCGAGTTACACGAGGCTCCTGCCTAGGGCTCGCAACCCTGGTATTCGTCGTGAAGTGGCCTAACAGCGAGGCTGATTGGTACCTGCCAGCTACAGGCTGGACTGTGGTTGTGGGCCTTCACGACGGGGCACCCAGTAGAATTGTGATTTGGCTGGCCTGTGGCTAGGGTAGATTCATCGTGGTTTCCTGGTACCTGCAGAGGGTTGTGCCACGAAATAGGAAACCAGGCAAGACTGCACAGAGTGAGCGTCGCCAAGTGTTCAGCGTCTTCAGAGGGAGACGAAGATATATATTGTGTAGTAATATTTCCCGTTTGTGACTTTTAATTTATATATGGTGGTGGGAAAAGAATTATATATATATAGAAAGTGATAAATTTGTGTATTTAATGTACCTCCCCTGTTTATTTTTCTTGCATTACAGAGCTCACCCTTTGAAAGCCTCTACTAACCTAGGGCCGGATACCCAAACTCTAATACCATCAGAGAAGAACCTGGTTGCGTCCCATTAAGGCCGTAACATAATTGGCATCCCCAGCGAGATCTGACCCCTTGTCAAGTACGTTTGACAGGGGTGGTGACGTAGTGCAATCCCCTGTGAATAATTCCCCTGTTTGTAATTATTAGGACGTTTTATGTCCTGTTCAGTGCAGTGTTAGGGAGTGCGGTGCTCGGTGTGTTAAGTGCTCAAGTGAAGCGGTGTGTTAAGTGTTCGTGCACCACTTAAGTGACAATGGCGGAGAAAGTGACCATTGAGGACGAGGTTGCGTCCCATTAGGGCCGTAACAGTGGTGTAGTGACGTGATGTAGTTACATTGTGTAAGGTGTTGTGTAGTGGCGTGGTGTAGTAGCATGATGTAGTGGTGTGGTGTAAGGCGTGGTGTAAGGCGGAGTGTAGTGGCGTGATGTAGTGGCATGGTGTTGTGGAGGAAGTAACATTCGAAGAGCCTGCCAAGGGCTCTTTCATAGTGTAGGCTGGACTGTGCTCTGATTGGTGGACGGCGGCCGTGTGCAGTTGTCCTGCGCAGGCCTCGAGAGGACCAAGAGGGCAAGAGATAAACCGCACTTGATCCAGTATGGACAAAGCCCACCCGGCACCCACTTGTATTTAGGATATGTACTAGCTGGCTGACTGACGAGACTTTACCACCCTTTGCCCTACCTCCCCTGAGGAGCCAGGAATTGCTTCACCCACCTTCCCCGACGACTGCAGTTCAAGGTGAACTATTGTACTTAGTATTAAATAACACCATCAACACACTATGTGGCGACCCCCTCCACATTGGCGCATTGAGTAACTGTTCCTATGCAGTGATCTAGAGGACCTCGCCACGATATCTGCATCATCACTCTGCCGACTTCGGTCAAGACGTCCTAGTTTTTGTTCAACGTTTACTGTCTCGATTTACTGTGAACAAATCCACAAGGGCTCTGATGAGAGTTCGAACTTACATCCGGGATGATCCCAGACGTTTCCTTAGTCGACTAGGCAACAACATGGTAAAAGAGTAAAGTCCCTTGTGGATTTGTTCATTTGATGCATCACGCTATTGTGAATTCAGTTTGTATCGACGCTATTGTGAATTCAGTGTGTATCGATTTGCTGTGTTTTGTCGCACCATAGATATTCTCCAGCTTGTTGGTTGCTGTTCAATATTTTTCAATTGTGATGGCTGAGATATTTCAGTTCCTGCTTCTTGAGTCTATGCTTTACCCCACATTTTGTGTAATCCTCTAAGATTCTCCATAAGTTCCAGTTCCCAGTACTTTTTACAGAATAGTTTTCCCGAATTCTGCTATTTTATTGTCTTGTTCTCCAAGCCCGGATTTCTGCAAGTTTTTGAACTAAGGGGAAGCGATTATAATCCACATGGACTCCACGCCATCATTTCTGAGCGTATCCAGACCTTGTTATTGTTTATTCAACCGCTCGCGGAGGATTAAGTGGTATCGTACCTGAGCGTATCCAGGCCCAGTGTCTTCTGTGTGTTTACTATGATGCCAGTGGCTTCAAGTTTCGAGTGTTTGCTACAGGTCTGTTACTTAGTCTCTCATACTATCACATAGACGTAGATGGATACATAGCCTTTCTTCAGATGTATTGCTCCAGGGAGACATATATGTCAGTAAAGCCAGTGAATGTGTTGTTCTACCTGATTTAAGATGGATGGATTAAGACCTTGCACTGTACCAGGAAGTTCCCCGTATGCTTACCTGAAATAAGTGTTTTTGAAAACTCAAAGTTCAGTGATTATGAAAACTATGTTCATTGCTTTTCCATCTGTTAGTGGATGCATATACTCTTAAGTGATAATATGGTTTTATATGACTTCCATAAATAAGTGTTATTTAGAAATCTCTTATGAGGGCGACCCAGATATATTAATTTTCTCCTGCCACGGATTTCGGTGCTTCCTGTACATGGAAACGTACCCTAGCTCTTGAGTTTTAACTTAGTTTAACATTCCTCGAATTGATTGATATATCTTAGGATTCTCCAGTTCTGCAAATGCAGTAAGTGCTCCATTTTTTGTGTGTTTAAGCCTCAAGTGTTTCAAGTTTCAAGCTCTTGGGGGGTGTGGCCAGCAGCACACGGACCGGGCACCAGTTGCCCCCACTGGTTAACCACATGTCTGGTGGCTCACAATTTACTCGGCAGGGGCGGGGCCACCTCTCCATCAGTCGTCTCGATCTAAGAGACGGCCAATTCGACACTCATCAAACAGCTCTCAGAATTCAAATTCGGAGGCTTCCACTTACCTCAGCAGGCGGGAGGGCATTGCCAACAGAAGGAGTCTTTCCACCCACCACCTCGGTAGTTGGATTATGATGAGAGGTTGGATTGGGTCACTTTCTACCTCTGTTTTACATCCAATGACTCGGAAAAGGACTGGAGCGGGTCTACTTCCTTGACGCAGTTAGGGTGGTGTCTCAAGGGCAAAGCGAGTTATTTTTACAATCGCATACTCGACAGAGAGCCGTATATCGATTATAATTGCATGATGCATAAGCTGGTCAAGCAGTTTGGAGATAGGGAAGTTCTGGACGTTGCCATGATGAAAATTACCCAGGCTCATCAGGAGCCCAGGGAGGACATCGCTGATTGGGCAGATAGAGCCCAACACTTGGCTCATCGAGTCTACAAACACGTTCCACAGTGGGAAGTGGAACAAATTGTAGTAACGCGATTTGGCCAGGGATTACAGGATAAGAGCCTGGCGAAATACATTTCCAATACAAGGAACTCATCCACAAGGAGGCTATTGATCGGGCCCAAACTTACCAACACAACGCTGTTACGATTCACAAGTCCTCAGGCTCTTCTAAATACGATTCACATCAACATGTGTCGCAGGGCCCAGCAGGGCGAATAAAGGCAGTGGGTAGATATTCCAGGTATGAGCAACCGCCCAGTAGTAATGACGCTTTTCAGTGCCCTACACACACACCCTTACCAGATCCCCAGGCACCTCACTGGCTATCAGCCCTTCTGGCTGTGGAATTGGCACTTCCCTGCTGATAAGTGCGGGATAAGGTCCCCTAACTTCTACAGGTATGGATGCGAAATTGGACATCTTGGCTGTAGGTATCTCAGGTTAACGAAAAATTGGACCAGGTGTGTGAGGGTTTGAGGCGTCTCACGGCAGCCCTTTTATCACCGCAAAATCGTCTTAACCCATCCCCTAGGCGATTAGTTCAGTGTTACAAGTGTAGGAAAGTGGGTCAAATTGCTCAGGAGTGTGCAGAATCCGGAAGTGATGGGGAAGAACTCACCGGCACTAGGACCCACCGGGCAAAGAGCCACGCGTTTCATTTGAGGACGAGGAATTGTCTTTAAACGCCCCCGGGTCTGCTCAACAGGCCTAAATCCGACCCAGCCGCCATTAGGCCGTAAAGCCTACCTACCAAGGGTACGACCACGAGACGTTGTAAGTAATCTGATGTGCAATAAGATACATTTCTCATCTTTGAATGACCCTTCAGGGGGTCAGTAGGTTTCATCTATGCATCCTGAAAGCTCGCCATGTGAAGCTCCCTCAATATTAGCATGCAGAGCAGAAATGGCACTTCAGGACCGGACCTTTACTGAAAAACAAGTCAGGATCAGGAAGCGGAGCCAAATCCTTATAGGAAGTGGGGCTCTTTAATACACAATTCGGAAATGAGTGCGCAGAAGAACGTAAAAGAAAACTAGCAGTTGGTCAGTTCCTGGAAGGCATTGATTCACTTCCTTTCCCTTGGGACCCTGGGGGGTGAGATGTGTGGAACGTGTGGCTCTGCCAAAGAAGGAACCTTAGGTGTGAGGACTTTCCCTTGGGCAGACTAAATCCCCAGGAGTGAATCCAAAATGAATCCATAGTGTTGAAACAATGTGAATAGGGCTAAGATAAATATTTCAGTGAAGATTGTACAAAGTTAATACAGGGTAAGAATTGTAAGGGGATATGACTTAACATAGTAGTACTATCCAAGTCAACCTCAATAATTAGATGAACCCATACAACCATGTAAATATAGTGACCATGTTATCTTGTGTGCAACCCCACCCCTCAATATGGAGGTAGTGGAGATTTTTTCAAAAAAAGACATGTTAGGTATAGTGGAACATGACCCCTCTAATTTACGCATTGTTAAATAGGGACGGGGGGGGAGTGTGGAGGGAGCCACATTGAACGAGCCCGCCAAGGGAGACATTTCATAATATAGGCAGGACTGTGGTGTGATTGGTGGACGGCGGCCGTGAGCAGCTGTCCTGCGCAATGGCCCCGTGCAGGCCTGGAGAGGACCAAGAGGGCCAGAGATGAACCGTATTTGGCCCAACATGGACGAAGCCCACCCGACACCCACTTGTACTTAGGATATGTACCAAATGGCTGACTGACGAGGCTTTGCCACCCTCTACCCTACCTCCGCTGAGAAACCTAGAATTGCTTCACCCACCATAGAACTCTTCAAATGTTAAAACTGTTTCAAGCTGTGCTTGCAGCGGCAAGGGAGAGAATGACTGAACTTGTTAGGGGGGTTGTTAATGGACTTAACCTGCATACTCCCCTTGGTAAAGCCTGGAAAGGCATAAACAAAATTATTCGTAAAAATAATAGACACGTTTCACACCCAAACCCGCTACAGAAAGCCAATCAGTTAATTACAAATGGGCTCAGGTTTCCAGCTTTGGAATGTTACCATATAGCACTTGGGAGAAATTGCAGGAGAGGCCCATAGACAGAAATGCTCACATAAATTTCATGTTGAGCAAGCAACTTGATGAATGTGATGTTCCATATGCAAATTATGAATTGGATGCAGCCGTCTGCAAGGGCGGTAGCACTGCTCCTGGTGAGGACGGTATTACCTAGGATAGTTTAAGACTCCTACATCGTGTACCCGGTAATCCATTATTAGAATTGTTTAATGCGAGTTATGTCACTGGGCAGCTGCCAATATCATGGACCAACAGTCTTACGGTACCTGTACCAAAGCCTTGCCAACCTGATGCTTTTCGTCCCATCTCACTGACCAGTTGCATGTGCAAAACCTTTGAGAGAATGGTGCGTAATAGATTACTGTATAGAGTTAAGGAGCACATGTCACCTGACATCAATGGTTTAACACATTGTAAAAGTGTACACAACTGTATCACAACCTTTCTCACTGTTCATGGATATAAAAGGCACAACTTCTCTTGATTTAAAAAATGTCTTTGATA
>NC_091152.1:9636745-9656745 GCF_040958095.1 Procambarus clarkii
TACGGACAGCAGACGCGAGGAAGGAGCGCAGGAAGAGAGAAGGAAATCAGAGTACCACAACCCAGAACCCTACAATCCCAGAGGGAAGTGGAGAACCCTCCTCAAACAGTGCAACAGCCACAGGGATTGGGGCACCACCCCCAAATTCTACCCAACAGACACCCAACCTGCCCCATCCCCTGTCAGCCCCCCACTAAGTACCCACCTAGGGCACCCTCCCCCCACCCACCCCCCACCCCCCACTCACCCCCCTTCTCCCCCTCACCCCTCTCCCCAGGACCTCCCTTCTCCCCCATCCCCCATGCCCTCCCTTCTCCCACATGCCTTCCCGTCTCTCCCACCCCCATGCCCTCCCTTCTCCCCCTCCCCCCTAAGCCCCCCACTCTCCCCCACCCCACCTAAGTCTTCCCCTCTCCCCCACTCCCCTAAACCCTCCCCTCTTCCTCACCCACCTCAGCCCTCCCTTTTCCCCCACGCCCCCCAAGCCCTCCACCCTTTTCTCTTCCCCCAAGCCCCCCCATCTCCCCTATCCCCCACAGCCTCTCCTCCCCCCATGCTTCCCCAACCCTCCCTCTCTTACCCACCCCCTGTACCCTCCCCCTCTTATCCACCCCCTGTACCCTCCCCCTCTTATCCACCCCCTGTACCCTCCCCCTCTCCCCCACCACCCCAAGCCCTCCCTCCTCCACCAATCCCCCCGTGCCAGGTCCCCCCAGCTCCCACTCACCCCAGATCCCAAAGGTCCCCCCCAGAAAAGAAGCAGAAGAGAGTCAGTTTCAGGGTGATGTACTCGAACATAGATGGGATCACAAGCAAGACAAGTGAACTAAGGGAAAGAGCACAAGAAGTTAACCCAGATGTAATCGGACTCACTGAAACAAAACTCTCTGGAATCATAACGAATGCCGTGTTTCCCCAGGAGTATACAGTAATAAGGAAAGAGAGGGAAGGTAGAGGAGGAGGCGGAGTGGCCCTACTCATGAGAAGGGAATGGAGTTTTAAGGAGATGGCCATCCCGGGCTGTGAGGAGTTCAGAGACTACATAGCAGGCACCATAACAATGGGAGGACCAAGAATAGTAGTAGCAGTAATATACAACCCTCCACCAAATGACAGGAGACCCAGTCAAGAGTATGAAAACAACAACAAGGCAGTTAACACTATAATTGAGAGGGCAGCCTCTGCTGCCTGTAGAAATAGATCCCACCTGCTCATCATGGGCGACTTCAATCACGGAAAGATTGACTGGGAGAACAAGGAACCGCATGGAGGCGAGGATACGTGGAGAGCCAAACTATTGGAGGTGGTGACAAGCAACTTCTTAACGCAGCATGTCGGAGAACCCACAAGGATGAGAGGCAATGATGAACCAGCGAGACTCGACCTAGTCTTCACTCTGAACGACTCCGACATAAGAGAAATCGGTTTTGAGGACCCAGTAGGAATGAGCGACCACAGTGTACTGGTGTTTGAGTACTTGATTGAAGAAGGGTTATTGAACTCGAGGAGGGATACCGAAACCAAAAGGTTAGCATACCGAAAGGGAAACTATGAGGGGATAAGAAAATTCCTAACAGATATAGCATGGGAAACAGAGCTCAGGGGAAAGACGGCCCAAGATATGATGGATTACATCACGCAGAAGTGCAAGGACGCAGCAAACAAGTTTGTCCCAGTCCAAAAGGAAAACAGAGAAATGAAGATGAGAAACCCATGGTTTAATCAAAGATGTAGGCTAGCTAAGCAGCAAAGTAAAAGGGCATGGAGAAACTATAGGAATAACAGGACACTGGAGAGCAGAGAAAGATACCAGAATGCCAGGAATGAATATGTCAGGATGAGAAGAGAGGCAGAAAGACAATACGAAAATGACATCGCAAGCAAGGCAAAGACTCAGCCTAAATTGTTGCATAGCCACATTAGGAGAAAAACAACAGTAAAGGAACAGGTTATGAGATTAAGGATAGGGGCGGAAGGATTCACTACAAATGACAAGGAAGTGTGTGAGGAATTGAATAAGAAATTCCAGGAGGTCTTCACCTTAGAACAAGGAGAAATTCCAGAGGTAAGTGAGGGAATAGCTAACCAGGAACCACTGGAAGAGTTTGAGATTACCAGTGGGGAAGTAAGGAAGTGTTTACTAGAGTTGGACGTGACGAAGGCTATAGGCCCAGATGGAATCTCCCCTTGGGTTCTAAAGGAAGGAGCAAGAGAACTGAGCCTACCACTCTCCATAGTGTATAACAAATCACTGGCAACAGGGGAACTGCCAGATACTTGGAAAGCAGCTAACGTAGTCCCGATATACAAGAAAGGGGATAGACAGGAGGCACTGAACTACAGGCCAGTGTCCCTAACCTGCATACCATGCAAGCTGATGGAGAAGATTGTGCGAAAAAAACTAGTGGAGCATCTGGAGCGAAGGAACTTTGTAACACAGCATCAACATGGGTTCAGGGATGGCAGGTCCTGCCTCACAGGGTTACTTGAATTCTACGACCAGGCAACAAAAATAAGGCAAGAAAGAGAAGGGTGGGCAGACTGCATATTTTTGGATTGTCAGAAAGCCTTTGATACAGTGCCACACAAGAGGCTAGTGCGAAAGTTGGAGATGCAGGCTGGAGTGAGAGGGAAGGTACTCCGGTGGATAGAGGAATACCTAAGCAACAGGAGACAACGAGTCTGTGTGAGGGGTGAGGTCTCAGATTGGCGAGACGTCACAAGTGGAGTCCCGCAGGGGTCAGTCCTTGGACCTATACTGTTTCTGGTATATGTAAATGATCTCCCAGAGGGTATAGATTCGTTCCTCTCAATGTTTGCCGACGATGCAAAAATTATGAGGAGGATTGAAACAGAGGATGATAGTAGGAGGCTACAAGATGACCTGGATAGACTGAGTGAATGGTCCAACAAATGGCTGTTGAAGTTCAACCCGAGTAAATGCAAAGTAATGAAACTAGGCAGTGGAAACAGGAGGCCAGGCACAGGATACAGAATAGGAGATGAAGTACTTAATGAAACAGACAGAGAGAAAGATCTAGGAGTTGATATCACTCCAAACCTGTCTCCTGAAGCCCACATAAAGAGAATAACGTCTGCGGCATATGCGAGGCTGGCTAACATCAGAACGGCGTTCAGGAACCTGTGTAAGGAATCATTCAGAATCTTGTACACCACATATGTAAGACCAATCCTGGAGTATGCGGCCCCAGCATGGAGCCCGTACCTTGTCAAGCACAAGACGAAGCTGGAAAAAGTCCAAAGGTATGCTACTAGACTAGTCCCAGAACTAAGAGGCATGAGTTATGAGGAAAGGCTGCGGGAAATGCACCTCACGACACTGGAAGACAGAAGAGTAAGGGGGGACATGATCACAACCTACAAAATCCTCAGGGGAATCGACCGGGTAAACAAGGACGAACTTTTCAACACTGGTGGGACGCGAACAAGGGGACACAGGTGGAAGCTGAGTACCCAAATGAGCCACAGAGACGTTAGAAAGAACTTTTTCAGTGTCAGAGTAGTTAGCAAATGGAATGCATTAGGAAGTGATGTGGTGGAGGCTGACTCCATTCACAGTTTCAAATGTAGATATGATAGAGCCCAATAGGCTCAGGAATCTGTACACCAGTTGATTGACGGTTGAGAGGCGGGACCAAAGAGCCAGAGCTCAACCCCCGCAAGCACAATTAGGTAAGTACAATTAGGTAAGTACACACACACACACACACACACACACACACACACACACACACACACACACACGCACACACACACACACACCAAACACGCACACACACACACACACACACACACACACACACACACACACACACACACACACACACACACACACACCAAACACACACACACACACACACCAAACACACACACACACACTCACACACACACACACACACACACACACACACACACACACACACACACACACACACACACACACACACACACACACACACACACACACACACACACACACAGTGGAGTCCCACAGGGCACTGTACTCGGTCCTATCTTGTTTCTGATATATGTAAATGATCTCCCGGAGGGCATCGATTCATTTCTCTCAATGTTTGCGGACGATGCTAAAATTATGAGACGGATTAAAACAGAAGAGGACTGTTTGAGGCTTCAAGAAGACCTAGACAAGCTGAAGGAATGGTCGAACAAATGGTTGTTAGAGTTTAACCCAACCAAATGTAATGTAATGAAGATAGGTGTAGGGAGCAGGAGGCCAGATACAAGGTATCATCTGGGAGAGGGAATTCTTCAGGAGTCAGAGAAGGAAAAAGACTTGGGGGCTGATATCACGCCAGACCTGTCTCCTGCAGCACATATCAAGCGGATAACATTAGCAGCATATGCCAGGCTGGCCAACATACGAACGGCATTCAGAAACTTGTGTAAAGAATCATTCAGAACTTTGTATACCACATATGTCAGGCCAATCCTGGAGTATGCAGCCCCAGCATGGAGTCCATATCTAGTCAAGGATAAGACTAAACTGGAAAAGGTTCAAAGGTTTGCCACCAGACTAGTACCCGAGCTGAGAGGTATGAGCTACGAGGAGAGACTACGGGAATTAAACCTCACTTCGCTGGAAGACAGAAGAGTTAGGGGCGACATGATCACCTCATTCAGGATTCTGAAGGGAATTGATAGGGTAGATAAAGACAGTCTATTTAACACAAGGGGAACACGCACAAGGGGACACAGGTGGAAACTGAGTGCCCAAGTGAGCCACAGAGATATTAGAAAGAACTTTTTTAGTGTCAGAGTGGTTGACAAATGGAATGCATTAGGCAGTGATGTGGTGGAGGCTGACTCCATACACAGTTTCAAGTGTAGATATGATAGAGCCCAATAGGCTCAGGAATCTGTACACCTGTTGATTGACGGTTGAGAGGCGGGACCAAAGAGCCAGAGCTCAACCCCCGCAAACACAACTAGGTGAGTAACTAGGTGAGTACACACACACACACACACACACACAGCAGGAGAGGAAGAAGACGAGTCATACATGGAGATGACTGTTTGCGCATGGAGGGAAATCACTGAGGAACTGAAAGACATGAGAGGACTCATAAATAAACTACAGAATGAACTAAAGGCAGCACAAGAGGAGATAACAAACCTAAAAACAGGATCTCCTCAGACTGTGGCACAGGGGACCATTCCCCAGGCACCAGGAGATGCAGCAATGGCAGAGACACCTACAATGGGTGCCACCTTTGCTGAAATGGTGAAGAGCTCAGGAGCAATGGCCACAGTCAAGGAAGTTGTAATGAAAGCAGTAACCTCACAGGAGGCGGCTAGATGCACGAGCCAGTTACTGGAAAGGAAAAGAGCTGTAGTAGTGATAGGTGTTAAGGAACAAGAGGGTTCAACAAGGGAAGAATGGAAGTCAAAGGACAAAGCTGCAGTGGCAGAGATACTAAAGGAGATAGGTATGGAAGGGGCTGAAACAGACATAGAGAAGTTTTCCGGATTGACCAGTACAACAAAGACAAAGACCGGTTGATCAAAGTAGTGCTCAAAAACGAGTGCATCGAAAAGGACATCCTAGCAAAAAAGAGCAAATTGAAATATGTAACGAATTACAGACAGGTATTCCTTCAAAGGGACATGACCAGGAAAGAGATAATACAGGCAGCAGATGCATGGAAAAGGCGCAGGCAGAGGGAAGGGAGCCAGGAAACCTCAACCCCCAACCCAGCAATCCCAGTGGGGAGTGTGGAACCCCAACCTAGCACCTCGGGAACCCCAGAGGGGACTGCAACATCCCAACTCACCACCCTTTAGGTATGGAGTTCCAACGTTCGACCCTCCCTCCCTACCCCCTTCCCTCCTACCCCCTGGTCTTCCTCCTGCCACTATCCAGCCCAGACACGGACTAAGTTCTCCATCCCCCACCCCAGGTCTAAGCTATCCTCCCCCTGCCCCTCCTTTCCCCCCCACCCCCACCTCCCTCAGAACCCCTGGTAACTACCCCACAGGAGGATGAGCCTACCCAAGCAGCAATGCCCATGGAACAGCTTCCTGCACTAGTGGGGAGTGTGGGTGAAAATGGATATAGGAAAGTGAGCTTCAAGGTAATGTACTCAAACATCGATGGGATTACAACAAAGCAAGTGAACAGGCAGAAAGGGCAGAGGAAAAAACCAAGATGTAATATGACTCACAGAAACAAAATTGTCAGCAGTCATAACAAATGCTGTGTTTCCAAAGGACTTTTATATAGTAAGGAAAGAGAGAGACGGGAAAGGAGAAGGAGGAGGAGGAGTGGCTCTGCTGATAAGGAAGGACTGGAGCTTTGAAGAGATGGAAATTCCGGGCTGCGACGGATTCAGAGATTACATAACAGGAACTATGACAATGGGTGGACCTAAGATAATAGTGGCAGTCATTTACAACCCTCCATTAAATGACAGAAGACCCAGACAAGAGTTCGACAGAAACAACATGGCTACCATTAACATAATAGAGAGAGCAGCTTCAGTTGCCTGCAGGAATGGATCCAGACTCTTAATCATGGGCGATTTCAACCATGGAAAGATAGACTGGGAGAATGGGGACCCACATGAAGGTGAAGTCACATAGAGATCTAAACTTTTACAAGGAACTTTTTGAGCCAACATGTCAAGGGACACACAAGACTGAAAGGAAATGACGAACCAGCTAGACTCGACCTGATATTCACCTTAAATGACTCAGAAATAAGGGAAGTAAAAAATGAAGCCCCGTAGGAATGAGTGACCACCGTATATTGATATTTGAGTATCTGGTAGAAGTAAGGATAACCTATCCAAGGATGGGATTGGAAGGAAAAAAGACTAAATTACCGAAGAGGAAAATATGACGAGATGAGGAACTTCCTAATGGGAATACCATGGGAAACAGAACTCGGAGAAAAGACTGTACAGAAAATGATGGATTATTTCACTCAGAAGTGTCAGGAGGCTGCAGACAGGTTTATCCCAGTCTAAGAAGTGAAACACGAAAAGCAACAGAAGAATCCGTGGTTCAACCAAGAATGTGCGGCAGCAAAGCAATTGAGTAAAAGAACATGGCGAAACTACGGGAACAACAGAACACCAAAGAGCAGGGAGAGATACCAGAGGGCCAGAAATGAGTACATCAGAGTGAGGAGAGAAGCAGAGAAAGTACAAAAATGCCATCGCAAGTAAAGCTAAGGCCCCAACCAAAACTGTTCCACAGCCACATCAGAAGGAAAACAGCAGTGAAGGAACAAGTGATGAAACTGAGAAAAGGGGAGAAAAGATACACAGAGAACGACAAAGAGATGTGTGAAAAACTCAACAAGAGATTCCAGGAGGTTTTCACAATAGAACAAGGAGAGGTCCCTGCACTAAATGAGGAGGCAAACCACACAATCTTGGAGGAAATTTACCTCACCAGTGATGAGGTCAAAAGGAATCTGTTGGAGCTGAATGTGTCATAGGCGTTTGGGCCTGACAGAATCTCACCGTAGATTCCTAAAGAAGGTGCAGAAGTACTAAGTGTGCCACTCTCTATGGTGTATAACAGGTCACTGGAAACGGGAGAACTTCCGGAAAGCAGGAAGACAGCTAATGTAGTACCAATTAACAAAAAGGGTGACAGGCAAGAGGCACTGAACTGCAGGCCAGTTTCCCTAACTTGTATACCATGCAAGGTGATGGAGAAGATTGTGAGGAAAAGGCTCGTAGAGCATCTGGAGGGAAACAGCTTTGTAACACACCACCAGCATGGGTTCAGAGATGTTAAATCGTGCCTCACAGGCCTAATAGAAATCTATGACCAAGCAACACAAATTAAGCAGGAAAGAGAAGGGTGGGCAGACTGCATTTTCTTGGACTGTCAGAAAGCTTTCGACACAGTACCTCACAAAAGGCTGTTACAAAAGTTGGAGCAGCAGGCAGGAGTAAAAGGTAAGGTGCTCCAATGGATAAGGGAGTATTTAAGCAATAGGAAACAGCGAGTAACGGTGAGTGGGGAGGCATCAGAGTGGCGAGATGTCACCAGCGGGGTTCCACAGGGCTCTGTACTCGGACCCATCCTGTTTCTAGTATATGTAAACGACCTTCCATAGGGTATAGACTCCTAGCTCTCAATGTTTGCTAATGATGCAAAAATTATGAGAAGAATCAAAACAGATGAAGATAGACAGAGACTACAGGACGACCTGGACAAACTGAAGGAATGGTCTAGAAAATGGCTGCTAAAGGTCAACTCAGGAAAGTGTAAAGTAGTGAAATTTGGCGAAGGGAGCAGAAGGCTGAATACAAGGTACCATCTGGGAGGTGAAATCCTACAAGAGTCAAAAAGAGAGAAAGATCTGGAGGTCGATATCACACCGAACCTGTCCCCAGAGGCACACATCAAAAGGATATCATCAGTGGCATATGCTAGACTGGCCAATATAAGAACTGCCTTTAGAATCTTGTATGAGGAATCGTTCAGGACCCTGTATACCACTTATGTAAGACCAATCCTGGAGTCCATACCTAGTTAAACACAAGACGAAGTTAGAGAAGATTCAGAGGTATGCCACCAGACTGGTCCCGGAACTGAGAGGAATGAGTTACGAGGAAAGGCTAAGGGAGTTGAACCTCACAACCCTGGAAAACAGAAGAGTAAGGGGAGAAATGACAATCACCTACAAAATCCTTAGAGGGAATTGACAGAGCGGACAAAGACAAACTCTTTAGCGCCGGTGGAACACGAACAAGGGGACACAGGTGAAAACTTAGTATCGAGATGAGCTACAGAGACATTAGAAAGAATTTTTTCAGTGTCAGAATAGTTAAGAAATGGAATGCATTAAGTAGTGTTGTGGTGGAGGCAGACTACATACACAGTTTCAAATACAGATATGATAGAGCCCAATAGGCTCACGAATCTGTACACCAGTTGATTGACAGTTGAGAGGCAGGACCAAAGAGCCAGAGCTCAACCCCCGCAAACACAACTAGGGGAGACAACTAGGTGAGTACACACACACACACACACACACACACACGCCCAACACACACACACACACACACACACACACACACACACACACACACACACACACACACACACACACACACACACACACACACACACACACACACACACACACACACACACACACACACACGTACCCCCCCTCTGCATAGAATCCCTCCTTTCCCCTCACCCTACCTGCCCCCACCCAACCCTCCCACCCCCACCCCATTCTGACCCTGTCACCCCTTCCCATTCCCGTTATGTCCCCCCTCCCATCTTTCCCCCCCTGTCTCCCCTCCCCCTTCATCCCTATCCCTCCTACCCCCTCACCCAGTATCCTCCTTGTCCCCCATATATCCTTAACCCACACTCTACCTGTCCCCCCTTCCCTTAAACCCCCACTCCCCACCCCAAAATCCTTTGAGACCCTGCAAACCACCTCACAGATCTTCTCACCCATGGAACAGCTTCCCACACCAGCAGAATACTCTCCAAGAAAGGGACAAAAAAATGAACAGAAGAAAGTGAGCTTGAAGGCAATGTACACTAACATGGATGGGATTACAAATAAAACAAGTGAACTCGGAGAATGGGCACTAGACGAAAACCCAGACATAATAGCACTCACAGAAACAAAGCTAACGAAAACTATAACAAACGCAGTGTTTCCACAGGGCTACTATGTAGTGAGGAAAGAGAGAGAAGGGAGAGGAGGAGGAGGTGGTGTAGCTTTGCTACTAAGAGAAGGTTGGAGTTTCGAAGAGACGGTAATTCAGAACTGTGAAGGTTTCAGTGACTACATATCAGGCACCATAGCAACTGGAGGACAGAAAATTATAGTAGTAGTCATATATAGCCCCCCACCGAATGACAGAAAACCCAGACAGGAATATGACAGAAACAACTTGGCCACCATCAATATAATAGAGAGAGCAGCTTCTGTGGCTAGCAGGAACGGATCCAGGCTACTAATCATGGTAGACTTCAACAATGGGAAGATAGATTGGGGAAACAGAAACCCACATGCATGCCCAGACACATGGAGAGCTAAGCTGCTGAATGTGGCAACAAGAAACTTTCTAAGTTAACACGTCAAGGGACCGACAAGAATGAGAGGAGGGGATGAACCAGGCTTGCTTGATCTGATATTTACCCTAAATGAGTCGGATATAAGGGAAGTTAAGTTGGAAGCCCCTTGGGAATGAGTGATCATAGTGTATTGAGCTTTGAGTACCTGGTTGAGCTAGGAATTATCACCCCCAAAAAAGAACTGATAAAGGGATGGCGTACCAAAAGGGAAACTATGAGGAGATGAATAAATTCCTATGGGATATACATTGGGACACAGAACTCGGAACCAAGTCCGTACAAGACATGATGGACTATGTCACCTAAAATTGTCAGGAGGCTGTAAGCAGGTTTGTCCCAGTCCGACAGGAAAAAAACAGAGAAGCAAAGGAAGAATCCGTGGTTTAATAGGGAATGTATGAAAGCAAAGGAGCTGAACAAAAGGGCATGGAGGAACTTCCGTAATAACAGAACACCAGAAAGTAGAGAGAGATACCAGAGCTCCAGGAACGAGTATGTTAGTGTGAGAAGAGCAGCTGAGAAAAGGTATGAAAATGATATAGCTAATAAAACCAAGACCGAACCAAAGCTAATACACAGTCACATCAGGAGGAAGACAACAGTGAAGGAACAGGTGATGAAACTTAGGGTGGGCGAGGACAGGTACACAGAGAATGACAAAGAGGTGTGTGAAGAACTCAACAAAAGGTTCCAGGAGGTCTTTACAATAGAACAGGGAGAAGTCACGGCGCTAGGAGAGGTGGCAGCAAACCAGGTGACCTTGGAAAGGTTCGAAATTACAAGAGATGAGGTCAAGAAGCACGTATTGGAGCTGGATGTGAGTAAAGCTGTTGGGCCAGACGGAATCTCACCATAGGTATTGAAAGAGTGTGCAGGAGCACTTTGCTTGCCACTCTCCATAGATTAGTAGGTCACTGGAAACGGGAGACCTACCAGAAATATGGAAGACTGTTAATGTAGTACCAATACACAAAAAGGGTGACAGACAGGAGGCACTGAACTACAGGCCAGTGTCCTTAACTTGTATACCATGCAAGGTGATGGAGAAGATTGTGAGAAAAAACCTAGTAACACATCTGGGCAGAAGAGACTTCGTGACAACCCATCAACATGGGTTCAGGGAGTGTAAATCTTGCCTTACAGGCTTGATAGAATTCTACGATCAGGTGACAAAGATTAAGCAAGAAAGAGAAGGATGGGCGGACTGCATTTTTTTTGGACTGTTGGAAAGCCTTTGACACAGTACCCCATAAAAGGTTGATGCATAAGTTGGAGAAACAGGCAGGAGTAACTGGTAGGGCTCTCCAGTGGATAAAGGAGTACCTAAGCAATAGGAAGCAGAGAGTTACAGTGAGGGGTGAGACCTCAGAATGGCGTGATGTCACCAGTGGAGTCTCACAGGGCTCTGTGCTTGGACCTATCCTGTTTCTGATGTACGTAAATGATCTCCCAGAGGGTATAGACTCATTCCTCTCAATGTTTGCTGACGACGCCGAAATTATGAGAAGGATTAAGACAGAGGATGACAGCTTGAGGCTTCAAGAAGACCTGGACAAGCTGCAGGAATGGTCGAACAAATGGCTGTTAGAGTTTAACCCAAGCAAATGTAATGTAATGAAGATAGGGGTAGGAAGCAGGAGACCAGGCACTGTGATTGCCACTCTACATAGTGCATAACAAATCACTGGCAACCGAGGAACTGCCAGAAATTTGGAGAGCAGCTAATGTAGGTCCGATATACAAGAAAGGGGATAGGTAGGAGGCCATGAACTACAGGCCAGTGTCCCTAACCTGCATACCATGTAAGCTGATGGAGAAGATTGTGCAAAGAAAGCTAGTGGAACATCTCGAGCAAAATAACTTTGTAACTCGGCATCAAAGGCTGCAGGAAATGCCCTTACGACACAGGAAAACAAAAGAGTGAGGGGAGACATGATCACTACATACAAAATCCTCAAGGGAATTGACAGGGTAGACAAGGATAAACTATTCAACACTGGTGGTACGCGAACAAAGGGACACAGGTGGAAACTGAGTACCCAAATGAGCCACAAGGACGTTAGAAGGAACTTTTTCAGTGTCAGAGTAGTTAACAGGTGGAATGCATTAGACAGCGATGTGGTAGAGGCTGACTCCATACACAGTTTTAAATGTAGATATGATAGCGCCAATTAGGCTCAGGAATCTGTACACCAGTTGATTGACAGTTGAGAGGTGGGACCAAAGAGCTAAAGCTCAAACCCTGCAAGCACAAATAGGTAAGTACAAGTAGGTGAGTACACCAAATAAACACACACACACACACACACACACACACACAGGGGCCTCGTCGCTTGGTGGATAGCACGCAGGACTCGTAATTCTGTGGCGCGGGTTCGATTCCTGTACCAGGCAGAAACTAATGGGCAAAGTTTCTTTCACCCTGAATGCCCCTGTTACCTAGCAGTAAATACACCCTGACTAACACCCTGGGAGTTAGTCAGCTGTCACGAGCTGCTTCCTTCCTGCGCACAGGACTCGCGGACCAGGCCTTGGGCTGAGAGGATGTGCGCGTCTGCTCTCCCTTCTAGGGAATAAGTCCCCAACCCTGTGCTGCGTTCGCCAGGGCGGTATTATCACAATACTATTGTGCTGCTGAGTGTCATTACACTATTGCATAAGTCACTAGTATTAAAGAAACCATAGAGTGAACTAATACCCTGGGCGATCGCCCGGCCTAGGCACTTGTGGCTTGGAGGAGGCCTACTGCTCCCTTAGGGGAAGCCTACCAAGCAGTAGTGGTTGGTGCATTGCTGGTAACAACACAGCATTACCTACACAGAGTACTTGGAACTCAATGGAAGATTCCCTAGCAAGAACCTAGAGGAGCAACAAGCAAAGAGAGTGGTGGGTCTGTAACCTAACCTTTGCGGTCAGTACTGACCCAACGGTCTCCCCTTCCCCCTACCTGACAGGAGGGTGACATAGCCGCCAACATATGACGATGCCAGCTTTGTACAAAGCAACTGTACACTCCTAGTTATAAGATCTATTTTCCCCACTTTCTCTTACACTTCTCATTTCGCCATTTCAACAGGTCAAGTGGAACGGTCCAGTGGCCCATGCGGTTATCTGTAAAATCTGGGGGGGGCCACTTGTTCTGGGCATCTGTTCACCCTTGTAGCAGGGTTAGGCTGTCTTAGGGGACATTCTGTCCACACATAGGATACAGGAGGATAAGTCACTGGGGGCTACCCTCTGCGAGTCCCAACCAACCAAGTGGAAGGACAGAGTGCATAGCCCTCGGCTCAGGAGAACTTATTCCAAGGAAGGGAATTGCTGAGAAAAGCAACTATACAAGATAAAATGTACAGGAACTGAGACAATGAGAGGACACCGGGTAAAAATCCGCCCCTCAGCGGGGGGGGGGGCAGGCAATGAGAAACAGAAGGAACTAGCAAATCTGTTATCAACTCTCAAAGTAAGATTTTCTAGGCTAATACCCACAAAGGACTCCTCTTTCATAGCACTATGCTACCAGGATGTAAATGTGGATACAATCATCATGGGAGACAACATACGTATGTTGAAGGATAAACATTTCCAGGTTATTATTCCCTCTGAGCTGCAGGCCAGGAAGACAATAATCTTGAAGAGACTTGATGCAGGAATTACTGAAGACACCCCAGAAAATATTAAACACGATATAGAATATAAGAATGATTGGGCCAAGGTGGAAGAGGTAATCCTCATGCCGAGACTGTCTAACATGATGAAAATAAGGTTTGAAGAAATCTCCATGGCACAGAAAGCCCTCAGCCAAGGTGTCCATTGCAACTACTATCACCTTAGCACGGACAACAACAACCTTGAGCAGGAGGAATACTATAACATTACCCCTTGTTGGACATGCTATAAATACGATCACACAGCCGCAGAGTGCCAACAAACGGGCCAAGTATGTTCAGAATGTGCTGGGCAGGGACACACATACAGAGACTGCATAAATAAATCAAACGCCAAATGTCTCAACTGTGAGGGTCCTCACCGCACACTTGCATCAATATGTCCCATTAGGAAGGACATTTTAAAACAAAGAAAGGCCGATGCCTTAGCAAAAAAGACAGCAATGGCCAATAATACTTATGCAGGTATAACTACCACCAATGCTTGGTCTAACAAGATATCACATAATCCAGCAAACACTACCCCACACACTCCAACAAACATGACCTCACAGGTAAATGGGGACCTACCCACAAAGATCCTGAGCAGTATGCTCTTTGCTCATTTAGAAAACATAGCAAACCCAGGGTCATTTAGGTCTGTAATTAAAGAAATGTACAAGATGAATAGACTCCCATTAATGGAATTCCCAGACACCAACTCCACTAACTCCACTAACATCATAAAAGCCCTGGTGGACAGCAATGTAGCCAGCACTACCCCAACTGTGACTAACTCCCAACAAGTGCCAGCACCCACGACCCCAGCAACCACCAACAAGCCAGAGGAAGATGATACAACACCAGCAACTACCACTCAGGACCCCCGGAGAGGGGCCACACATAAACAACAAAACATACAAGTACCACAGGACCAGGGACCCACAACGGTTCTCACTGATTCCCGCACACCCACACAAAATGTCACCCAAGCCTCAGTAGAGACCCCAAACACAATCAATTTCTACTCAAGCAAAACAACCCACCGGGTTCCCCACAGGATCCTCAAAGAGCAAATACAAACCCATCAAATAAAATTCCAACACAACATTCCCGGTGTCTCTACGAGTGACGTGTACGACCGGATAATGTCAAATACTTTTACCTCAAACCGAAAACCCATAATCATTCAACAGATAAGCAGCGAGGACTTTGACGCAATGCGCAATGGTTATGGAACGATCCCGAACAATCCACAAGGTGGAAGAAACCCATCAGATTCAACATAGCCATCCAGTCATTAACAATAATTCAACACAATGTTCTATGCTGGACTCCGCACAGAGCATTGGAACTCAGCAACTTGTACAGAGAAATAGACCCTGATATAATACTCATTAACAGCCATGGAAAAAAGAACAGCGAGAAGATCAAGATCTTCAATTACAAAATTTACCAGGTCAACAGGGCTGACCAGGCCAACGATGGAGCGGCAATTGCCGTTAAAAGAAATATTCCTCACAAAATTCTAGATAACTTCCAGGAAAATTTCCTGGCAATTGAACTCCAAACTACGAAAGGTATAATCTTCATAGGAACATGCTACCAACCACCAAGACGTCCTTACCTTCCCCTGGCCGACATCATGAAACTTACCAGAAGGAACAGACCTGCCTACTTTCTGGGTGATCTGAACGCCAAGCACAGAACACTGGGACATGGAAAGAACAACCAAGCAGGAGAAGCCGTCCACAATATGATAAGGTACGGAAATCTAACCCACCTGGGTCCAGACTTCCCAACTTACGTCAGACAAGGCCATAGTGGTAAACCAGACATAATACTGTTATCAACCACCACTTCCTAAACACCCGCATAGAAAGGGGCCCTGTGATCACAAGCGACCACCTACCAATAATAATGACGCTGCCAACTAACCCCATTCAGAAACCCTCACCACCAAGACTTCAATGCACTAAAACTGACTGGGAAGCGTTCAAGAGCAGTGCACAGGAAATCAGTGTCACAGATTTTAATGGAAAGGAAACATCATGCATAAACGCAGAGTTAAATACATGGATTAACACCATAGAAAAATGCATGACTGATCACATTCCCGTAGCTCACCACATAACGCTCCCACACCCCCCAGCCACTGAGGCGCTCAGGACACTGCAAACCAGATATAACAATCTTCTACAACTCATAACACATTACGGGTGGACGGATGAGCGCAAAAGACTACAAAGGGAACTTCAAGATGAGCTGCAAGATCTGTGCAAAACAGAGTACACCAAACAATGGGATGACCTAATAAGCAAAATCAAAGTCGACTACAGAAACCCGGGAAAGTTCTGGAAAAAAGTAAAGACCCTGATGGGAAGCTCTTCTGAGGAAACACCCTACATCATAGACGCCTCAGGAAATAAACTCTATGAGGAGAGAGAACAAGAGCAGGAATTCAGGAAGTTCTGGGAAAAAATATTCAGGATAAACCCGGAAGAAAATTTAAATTTTTGCCCAAATAATGAAAGGGAAATTACAACTCAAGTCGATAACAGAGCTGTAGCACTACTCCCGACGCAAACAATAGACCTTAACAACATACGCGATGACTGCCACCTTATGAAACACATAACCATTGCAGAGGTCCATAAAACAATTATGGGTTTCAAGAACAAGGCGCCGGGCAACAGCAAAATAAATAAGATGGTATTATCCAACCTACCAGTGATTGCACTCCATCAATACACATGTATCTTAAATGCAGCTTTTGCATCTGGACTATTCCCCACATACTTCAAGAATGCCACAATAAGATTAATCCCCAAGCCAGGTAAACCCCCAACCCAAACTGAAAACTACAGGCCAATTTCTCTCCTCGAAGTACCAGGTAAAATATTCGAAAAAATTATCAATCAGAGACTTGTGAAGTACATGGAAGAGGAAGGGAAGTACAACACCAGGCAGCATGGATTTAGAAACCGCAGAGGGGACCATACAGCTATAGCCCTGATCTACGAGCATATAGCCAACGCAGTGTCGAAAAAAGATCAGTGTAATATAGTGCTTAGGGACGTCTCGAAAGCCTTCGACAAAGTGTGGCACACAGGCCTAAAATATAAGATATCTGAACTAGGGCTTCCTGAGAGATTTACTGCTACTCTCTGCAGCTTTATAGACAATAGAACTGCTAGGCTTAATATCGGCAGCTACTTGGGTGACGTAATAGAACTGAAAAGTGGAGTACCACAAGGAAGCTGCCTCTCCCCCACTCTATTTAACATATATACAGACCTACCCCAACCCCAACATGGAGAATACATCACATACGCTGATGATGTTGCCCAAATAATATGCCAACCGGGCCCATCAAAGCCGCTGCTAGCCGACATGACCAAGGCGGCAATTGAACTCATAAACAACTTTGAGAAGCAATGGAAAATTAGCACCAACAAACAAAAGTTCCAAATAATACACATTGGGAAAAGAAACCCGGACCCCATCATCCTTGATAACCAGCCGATCCAATATGCGGAGGTAGGCAGAATACTGGGACTTATGATAAATAGAACAGGGATACAAATTCATGTAAGGGACCGACTAAACAAAGCCAAAGCAGCATTAGGAAAACTGAGAAGATTCCGAAGCCTCAGTACTAACATTCAAATCCACCTATATAAGGCTCTAGTTCGGCCGCATCTAGAATATCCCCCAGTACCACTACACACCATAAAGAAAACTAACATGCAGAAACTGCAAGCAGTACAAAATAAGGCGCTAAGGAGAGCAGCAAAACACCGTCCACCATATGATCAGACAATCCAGGAGCTCCACGAACTCCTGAACACACAGCCACTAAACATCAGACTGCAGCACCAAGCCATCAGGGTATGGAACACCATCGAAATGTTAGAGGACCCAATGTTTGAAAGATTACTCCAAGATGAGACGCCCCACTCCCACAGCTGGTGGCCCAAGAGCCTCGATTCTCTGGACGAAAACCCTGCCCCAAAGTATATAATCCCCAGATGAGTTATATATGTATATATATGAACAGTTCATATATGTGTATGTATGAACAACTCGATAAATAATATGTATGTATGAAAACTCGATAAATAATAATAATAAAATAGAGAGCCTTAAACAGAATAACATGTGTGGAAGCATCGGAGTGTGTATATATGAATGCTACACAGTATTCATCTATGGACATCCATATATGGTGAAACACATGTGAAGAACCTCTCACACACACTCACAGCTCCCTGACAAGAGGGAGCCAGCTTAGCTTAGCTGCCAACACCTACACATCGTGTCAGCAAGGCGGACAGCCCGCCTGCTTTCATACCTCTCACTGTATTTCCCACTTCTATACTTCCCTTCACCTATGCCTCTCTTTCCTCTTTACTCCCCCCCCCCAAAAAAAAAAAAGAGCTGCTTCCTGGGGTGTGTGTGTGGTGAGGAAAAAAAAGTAGTAAACAGTTGATTGACAGTTGACGCTCAACAGATCAAAGCTCAACCCCCGAAAACACAACTAGGTGAATACACACACAACGGCCATACCACGTTGAGAGCATCGCTTCTCGTCCGTTCAGCGAAGTTAAGCAATGTTGGGTTTGGTTACTACTTGGATGGGTGACCGCCTGGGAACACCAAGTGCTGTTGGCAATAATGTTTTGTGAGGCCGGTGGCTGAGTGGACAGCACAGTGGACGCGGGATCCTGTGGTCCCGGGTTCGATCCCAGACGCCGGCGAGAAATAATAGGCAGAGTTTCTTTTAACCAATGTCCCTGTTACCTAGCAGTAAATAGGTGCCTGGGAGTTAATCAGCAGTCACGGGCTGCTTCCTGGTGTTTGTGTGTGTGTACTCACCTAGTTGTACTCACCTAGTTGTGCTTGCGGGGGTTGAGCTCTGGCTCTTTGGTCCCACCTCTCAACCGTCAATCAACAGGTGTACAGGTTCCTGAGCCTATTGGGCTCTATCATATCTACACATGAAACTGTGTATGGAATCAGCCTCCACCACATTGCTTCCTAATGCATTCCATTTGTCAACCACTCTGACACTAAAAAAGTTCTTTCTAATATCTCTGTGGCTCATTTGGGCACTCAGTTTCCACCTTTGTCCCCTAATGCGTGTACCCCTTGTGTTAAATAGCCTGTCTTTATCAACACTGTCGATTCCCTTGAGAATCCTGAATGTGGTTATCATGTCCCCCCTAACTCTTCTATCTTCCAACGAAGTGAGGTTTAATTCCCGTAGTCTCTCCTCGTAGCTCATACCTCTCAGCTCGGGTACTAGTCTGGTGGCAAACCTTTGAACATTTTCCAGTTTAGTCTTATGCTTCACTAGATATGGACTCAATGCTGGAGCCGCATACTCCAGGATTGGTCTGACATATGTGGTATATAATGTTCTGAAACATTCCTTACACAAGTTTCTAAAGACCGTTCTTATTTTAGCCAACCTAGCATATGCTGCTGATGTTTTCCTCTTGATATGAGCTTCAGGGGACAGGTCTGGCGTGATATCAACCCCAGGTCTTTCTCTCTCTCTGACTCTTGAAGTATTTCATCTCCCAAGTGATTCCTTGTATCTGGCCTCCTGCTTCCTACCCCTATCTTCATTACATTACATTTGCTTGGGTTAAACTCTAACAGCCATTTGTTCGACCATTCCTGCAGCTTGTCCAGGTCTTCTTGAAGCCTCAAGCTGTCCTCCTCTGTCTTAATCCTTCTCATAATTTTGGCGTCGTCAGCAAACATTGAGAGGAATGAGTCTATACTCTCTGGGAGATCATTTACGTATATCAGAAACAGGATAGGTCCAAGCACAGAGCCCTGTGGGACTCCACTGGTGACTTCACGCCATTCTGAGGTCTCACCACTCACTATAACTCTCTGCTTTTTATTGTTAGGTACTACCTTATCCACTAGAGCGCCCTACGAGTTACTCCTGCCTGTTTCTCCAGCTTATGCATCAACCTTTTATGGGGTACTGTGTCAAAGGCTTTCCGACAATCCAAAAAAATGCAGTCCGCCCATCCTTCTCTTTCTTGCTTGATCTTTGTCACCTGATCGTAGAATTCTATCAAGCCTGTAAAGCAAGATTTACCCTCCCTGAACCCATGTTGATGGGTTGTCACGAAGTCTCTTCTCTCCGGATGTGTTACTAGGTTTTTTCTCACAATCTTCTCCATCACCTTGCATGGTATACAAGTTAAGGACACTGGCCTGTAGTTCAGT
>NC_091152.1:9661745-9703290 GCF_040958095.1 Procambarus clarkii
CACATTCAAGATTCTGAAGGGGATTGATAGGGTAGATAAAGACAGTCTATTTAACACAAGAGGAACACGCACAAGGGGACACAGGTGGAAACTGAGTGCCCAAATGAGCCACAGAGATATTAGAAAGAACTTTTTTAGTGTCAGAGTGGTTGACAAATGGAATGCATTAGGAAGTGATGTGATGGATGCTGACTCCATACACAGTTTCAAGTGTAGATATGACAGAGCCCGATAGGCTCAGGAATCTGTACACCTGTTGATTGTCGGTTGAGAGGCAGGACCAAAGAGCCAGAGCTCAACCCCCGCAAACACAACTAGGTGAGTACACACACACCAAACACACACACACACCAAACACACACACACACACACACATATCAAACACACACACACACTCAGACCAAACACACACACAGACACCAAACACACACACACACACACACACACACACCAAACACACACACACACACATCACATACACACACATCACACACACACACCAAACGCACACACCAAAAATACTCATACACACACACACACACACACACACACACACACACACACACACACACACACACACACACACACACACACACACACACACACATACACACACACACACACACTTTGCAAACGAGAGCACAAAGGAGAAGATCCTATGAAGGATGAGCTCCCTGAAAAACGTGGGAAAATTAAAAAATGTATTCCTCCAGAGAGACATGACAAGGGAGGAGAGAGCCGTGGCGGCAGAAGCAAGGAAGAGGCGCAGGGTGAGAGGGGAAAACCAGGAAGTCACAACTCCCAACACAACACCCCCAGAAGCGAGGGGGGAACCCACAACCAGCTACCCAGTATCACCAGAAGGGAGGACAACCCCGCCTCCCTCCTCTGCATAGAAAACCCCCTTACCCCAAACCCTCCCTGCCCCCACTCAAATGTTCAGCCAAATCTCCCTCCCCAAACACCCAATCCACACCCTTCTACCCCTCCCCTCCTCCCGAGTCCTCCCTCCGCCCCTTTCCTTCCCATCCTCCCTCCCCTTTCACCCCATACCCTCCCTGTCCCTCCCCCTTCAGTGGATCCCCCGCCCCTCATCCCAGTATCCTCTGAGACCCTGTTATCCACCTCACAGGTCCTCACACCCATGGAACAGCCTCCCCCCACCAGCAGAACACTCACCAAGGAGGCGATTTGAGAAGGGACAGAAGAAAGTGAGCCTCAAAGCGATGTACACTAACATAGATGGAATTACAAATAAAGCAAATGAGCTTGGAGAACGGGTACTAGAGGAAAACCCAGACATAATAGCCCTCACAGAAACAAAGATCACGAAAACGATAACAAACGCAGTGTTACCACAGGACTTTATGTTATGAGGAAAGAGAGGGAAGGAAGAGGTGGGGGTGGTGTAGCTCTGCTGGAAAGAAAAGGCTGGGATTTTGAGGAGATGGATATTCAGGGCTGTGAAGGTTTCAGTGACTACATAGCAGGTACCGTAACAAATGGAGGAAAAAAATATATAGTCGTAGTCATATAAAATCCACCACCAAATGACAGAAGACCTAGACAGGAATATGATAGAAACAACATGGCCACCATTAACATAATAGAAAGAGCAGCTTCTGTTGCTAGCAGGAATGGATCTGGACTTCTAATTATGGGAGACTTCAACCATGGGAAGATAGATTGGAAGAACAGAGACCCGCATGGAGGACCAGAAACTTGGAGGGCTAAGCTGCTGGACGTGGCAACAAGAAACTTTCTAAGCCAGCACATCAAAGAACCAACAAGAATGAGAGGAGAAGATGAACCAGCAATGCTTGATTTGATATTTACCCTAAATGAGTGGGATATAAGAGAAGTTAAGATGGAAGTGCCCTTGGGAATGAGTGACCACAGTGTATTGAACTTTGAGTACCTGGTAGAGCTAGGACTTATCTCCCCCAAAAAAGAACTAGGAATCAAAAGGCTGGCATACCGAAAGGGGAATTATGAACAGATGAGAAGTTTCCTAAGTGAAATACCTTGGGACACAGACCTCAGAGATAAGTCTGTACAGGGTATGATGGACTATGTTACCCAAAAGTGTCAGGAGGCAGTAAACAGGTTCATCCCGGCCCAAAGGGAAAAATCCGAGAAGCAACAGAAGAATCCATGGTATAATAGGGCATGTATGGAAGCGAAGAAACTGAACAAAAGGGCGTGAAGGAACTTCCGGAATAACAGAACACCAGAAAGCAGAGAGAGATACCAGAGAACCAGGAATGAGTACGTCAGGGTGAGAAGAGAAGCAGAGAAAAGTTTTGAAAATGATATAGCAAACAAAGCCAAGACCGAACCAAAGCTACTCCACAGTCACATCAGAAGGAAAACAACAGTGAAAGAACAGGTATTGAAACTTCGAACAGGCGAGGACAGGTATACAGAGAATGACAGAGAGGTGTGTGAAGAACTCAACAAGAGGTTCCAGGAAGTCTTCACTTTAGAACAAGGTGAGGTCACTGTGCTAGGAGAAAGGGAGGTAAACCAGGCGGCCTTGCAAGAGTTCGAAATTACGAGAGAGGAGGTCAAGAGACACCTGCTCGATCTGGATGTTAGAAAGGCTGTTGGTCCAGATGGGATTTCACCATGGATACTGAAAGAGTGTGCAGAGGCACTTTGCTTGCCACTCTCCATAGTGTATAGTAAGTCACTGGAGATGGGAGACCTACCAGAAATATGGAAGACGGCGAATGTGGTCCCAATATACAAAAAGGGCGACAGGTAAGAGGCACTGAACTACAGGCCAGTGTCCTTGACTTGTATACCATGCAAGGTGATGGAGAAGATCGTGAGAAAAAACTGGTAACACATCTGGAGAGAAGGGACTTCGTGACAAATCACCAACATGGGTTCAGGGAGGGTAAATCTTGCCTTACAGGCTTGATAGAATTCTACGATCAGGTGACAAAGATTAAGCAAGAAAGAGAGGGCTGGGCGGACTGCATTTTCTTGGATTGTCGGAAAGCCTTTGACACAGTACCGCATAAGAGGCTGGTACATAAGCTGCAGAGACAGGCGGGTGTAGCCGGTAAGGTGCTCCAGTGGATAAGGAAGTATCTAAGCGAAGGAAGCAGAGAGTTACGGTGAGGAGTGAGACCTCCGATTGGCGTGAAGTCACCAGTGGAGTCCCACAGGGCTCTGTACTAGGTCATATCTTGTTTCTGATATATGTAAATGATCTCCCAGAGGGTATCGATTCATTTCTGTCAATGTTTGCAGACGATGCTAAAATTATGAGAAGGATTAAAACAGAAGAGGACAGTTTGAGGCTTCAAGAAGACCTAGACAAGCTGAAGGAATGGTCGAACAAATGGTTGTTAGAGTTTAACCCAACCAAATGTAATGTAATGAAGATAGGTGTAGGGAGCAGGAGGCCAGATACAAGGTATCATCTGGGAGAGGAAATTCTTCAGGAGTCAGAGAAGGAAAAAGACTTGGGGGTTGATATCACGCCAGACCTGTCTCCTGCAGCACATATCAAGCGGATAACATCAGCGGCATATGCCAGGCTGGCCAACATACGAACGGCATTCAGAAACTTGTGTAAAGAATCATTCAGAACTTTGTATACCACATATGTCAGGCCAATCCTGGAGTATGCAGCCCCAGCATGGAGTCCATATCTAGTCAAGGATAAGACTAAACTGGAAAAGGTTCAAAGGTTTGCCACCAGACTAGTACCCGAGCTGAGAGGTATGAGCTACGAGGAGAGACTACGGGAATTAAACCTCACTTCGCTGGAAGACAGAAGAGTTAGGGGGGACATGATCACCACATTCAAGATTCTGAAGGGGATTGATAGGGTAGATAAAGACAGTCTATTTAACACAAGAGGAACACGCACAAGGGGACACAGGTGGAAACTGAGTGCCCAAATGAGCCACAGAGATATTAGAAAGAACTTTTTTAGTGTCAGAGTGGTTGACAAATGGAATGCATTAGGAAGTGATGTGATGGATGCTGACTCCATACACAGTTTCAAGTGTAGATATGACAGAGCCCGATAGGCTCAGGAATCTGTACACCTGTTGATTGTCGGTTGAGAGGCAGGACCAAAGAGCCAGAGCTCAACCCCCGCAAACACAACTAGGTGAGTACACACACACCAAACACACACACACACCAAACACACACACACACACACACACATATCAAACACACACACACACTCAGACCAAACACACACACAGACACCAAACACACACACACACACACACACACACACCAAACACACACACACACACATCACATACACACACATCACACACACACACCAAACGCACACACCAAAAATACTCATACACACACACACACACACACACACACACACACACACACACACACACACACACACACACACACACACACACACACACACACATACACACACACACACACACTTTGCAAACGAGAGCACAAAGGAGAAGATCCTATGAAGGATGAGCTCCCTGAAAAACGTGGGAAAATTTAAAAATGTATTCCTCCAGAGAGACATGACAAGGGAGGAGAGAGCCGTGGCGGCAGAAGCAAGGAAGAGGCGCAGGGTGAGAGGGGAAAACCAGGAAGTCACAACTCCCAACACAACACCCCCAGAAGCGAGGGGGGAACCCACAACCAGCTACCCAGTATCACCAGAAGGGAGGACAACCCCGCCTCCCTCCTCTGCATAGAAAACCCCCTTACCCCAAACCCTCCCTGCCCCCACTCAAATGTTCAGCCAAATCTCCCTCCCCAAACACCCAATCCCCACCCTTCTACCCCTCCCCTCCTCCCGAGTCCTCCCTCCGCCCCTATCCTTCCCATCCTCCCTCCCCTTTCACCCCATACCCTCCCTGTCCCTCCCCCTTCAGTGGATCCCCCGCCCCTCATCCCAGTATCCTCTGAGACCCTGTTATCCACCTCACAGGTCCTCACACCCATGGAACAGCCTCCCCCCACCAGCAGAACACTCACCAAGGAGGCGATTTGAGAAGGGACAGAAGAAAGTGAGCCTCAAAGCGATGTACACTAACATAGATGGAATTACAAATAAAGCAAATGAGCTTGGAGAACGGGTACTAGAGGAAAACCCAGACATAATAGCCCTCACAGAAACAAAGATCACGAAAACGATAACAAACGCAGTGTTACCACAGGACTTTATGTTATGAGGAAAGAGAGGGAAGGAAGAGGTGGGGGTGGTGTAGCTCTGCTGGAAAGAAAAGGCTGGGATTTTGAGGAGATGGATATTCAGGGCTGTGAAGGTTTCAGTGACTACATAGCAGGTACCATAACAAATGGAGGAAAAAAAAATATAGTCGTAATCATATAAAATCCACCACCAAATGACAGAAGACCTAGACAGGAATATGATAGAAACAACATGGCCACCATTAACATAATAGAAAGAGCAGCTTCTGTTGCTAGCAGGAATGGATCTGGACTTCTAATTATGGGAGACTTCAACCATGGGAAGATAGATTGGAAGAACAGAGACCCGCATGGAGGACCAGAAACTTGGAGGGCTAAGCTGCTGGACGTGGCAACAAGAAACTTTCTAAGCCAGCACATCAAAGAACCAACAAGAATGAGAGGAGAAGATGAACCAGCAATGCTTGATTTGATATTTACCCTAAATGAGTGGGATATAAGAGAAGTTAAGATGGAAGTGCCCTTGGGAATGAGTGACCACAGTGTATTGAACTTTGAGTACCTGGTAGAGCTAGGACTTATCTCCCCAAAAAAGAACTAGGAATCAAAAGGCTGGCATACCGAAAGGGGAATTATGAACAGATGAGAAGTTTCCTAAGTGAAATACCTTGGGACACAGACCTCAGAGATAAGTCTGTACAGGGTATGATGGACTATGTTACCCAAAAGTGTCAGGAGGCAGTAAACAGGTTCATCCCGGCCCAAAGGGAAAAATCCGAGAAGCAACAGAAGAATCCATGGTATAATAGGGCATGTATGGAAGCGAAGAAACTGAACAAAAGGGCGTGAAGGAACTTCCGGAATAACAGAACACCAGAAAGCAGAGAGAGATACCAGAGAACCAGGAATGAGTACGTCAGGGTGAGAAGAGAAGCAGAGAAAAGTTTTGAAAATGATATAGCAAACAAAGCCAAGACCGAACCAAAGCTACTCCACAGTCACATCAGAAGGAAAACAACAGTGAAAGAACAGGTATTGAAACTTCGAACAGGCGAGGACAGGTATACAGAGAATGACAGAGAGGTGTGTGAAGAACTCAACAAGAGGTTCCAGGAAGTCTTCACTTTAGAACAAGGTGAGGTCACTGTGCTAGGAGAAAGGGAGGTAAACCAGGCGGCCTTGCAAGAGTTCGAAATTACGAGAGAGGAGGTCAAGAGACACCTGCTCGATCTGGATGTTAGAAAGGCTGTTGGTCCAGATGGGATTTCACCATGGATACTGAAAGAGTGTGCAGAGGCACTTTGCTTGCCACTCTCCATAGTGTATAGTAAGTCACTGGAGATGGGAGACCTACCAGAAATATGGAAGACGGCGAATGTGGTCCCAATATACAAAAAGGGCGACAGGTAAGAGGCACTGAACTACAGGCCAGTGTCCTTGACTTGTATACCATGCAAGGTGATGGAGAAGATCGTGAGAAAAAAACTGGTAACACATCTGGAGAGAAGGGACTTCGTGACAAATCACCAACATGGGTTCAGGGAGGGTAAATCTTGCCTTACAGGCTTGATAGAATTCTACGATCAGGTGACAAAGATTAAGCAAGAAAGAGAGGGCTGGGCGGACTGCATTTTCTTGGATTGTCGGAAAGCCTTTGACACAGTACCGCATAAGAGGCTGGTACATAAGCTGCAGAGACAGGCGGGTGTAGCCGGTAAGGTGCTCCAGTGGATAAGGAAGTATCTAAGCGAAAGGAAGCAGAGAGTTACGGTAAGGAGTGAGACCTCCGATTGGCGTGAAGTCACCAGTGGAGTCCCACAGGGCTCTGTACTAGGTCATATCTTGTTTCTGATATATGTAAATGATCTCCCAGAGGGTATCTATTCATTTCTGTCAATGTTTGCAGACGATGCTAAAATTATGAGAAGGATTAAAACAGAAGAGGACAGTTTGAGGCTTCAAGAAGACCTAGACAAGCTGAAGGAATGGTCGAACAAATGGTTGTTAGAGTTTAACCCAACCAAATGTAATGTAATGAAGATAGGTGTAGGGAGCAGGAGGCCAGATACAAGGTATCATCTGGGAGAGGAAATTCTTCAGGAGTCAGAGAAGGAAAAAGACTTGGGGGTTGATATCACGCCAGACCTGTCTCCTGCAGCACATATCAAGCGGATAACATCAGCGGCATATGCCAGGCTGGCCAACATACGAACGGCATTCAGAAACTTGTGTAAAGAATCATTCAGAACTTTGTATACCACATATGTCAGGCCAATCCTGGAGTATGCAGCCCCAGCATGGAGTCCATATCTAGTCAAGGATAAGACTAAACTGGAAAAGGTTCAAAGGTTTGCCACCAGACTAGTACCCGAGCTGAGAGGTATGAGCTACGAGGAGAGACTACGGGAATTAAACCTCACTTCGCTGGAAGACAGAAGAGTTTGGGGGGACATGATCACCACATTCAAGATTCTGAAGGGAATTAATAGGGTAGATAAAGACAGTCTATTTAACACAAGGGGAACACGCACAAGGGGACACAGGTGGAAACTGAGTGCCCAAATGAGCCACAGAGATATTAGAAAGAACTTTTTAGTGTCAGAGTGGTTGACGCATGGAATGCATTAGGAAGAGATGTGGTGGAGGCTGACTCCATACACAGTTTCAAGTGTAGATATGATAGAGACCAATAGGCTCAGGAATCTGTACACCTGTTGATTGACGGTTGAGAGGCGGGACCAAAAAGCCAGAGCTCAACCCCCGCAAACACAACTAGGTAAGCAACTAGGTAAGCACACACACACACGCATACACATACACATACACACACTCTCACACACACACACACACACACACACAGGGTGTGTGTGTGTGTGTGTGTTATAGGGCCTCGTAGCCTGGTGATAGCACGCAGGACTCGTAATTCTGTGGCGCGGGTTCGATTCCCGCACGGGGCAGAAACAAATGGGCAAAGTTTCTTTCACCCTAAGTGCCCCTGTTACCTAGCAGTAAATAGGTACCTGGGAGTTAGTCAGCTGTCACGGGCTGCTTCCTGGGGTGTGTGTGTGTGTGGTGTGGAAAAAAAAATAGTAGTTAGTAAACAGTTGATTGACAGTTGAGAGGCGGGCCGAAAGAGCAAAGCTCAACCCCCGCAAAAACACAACTAGTAAACACACACACACACACACACACACACACACACACACACACACACACACACACACACACACACACACACACACACACACACACACACACACACACACCAAACATACACACACACTCAGACCAAACACACACACACACAGACACCAAACACACACACACACAGACACCAAACACACACACACACACATCTCATACACACGCATCACACACACACACCAAACGCACACACCAAAAATACTCATACACACACACAAACTCATACATACACAAACACACACACACACACACAAGGAAATTCTTTAGGAGTCCGAGAAGGAAAAAGACTATCACGCCAGACCTGTCTCCTGCAGCACATATCAAGCGGATAACATCAGCGGCATATGCCAGGCTGGCCAACATACGAACGGCATTCAGAAACTTGTGTAAAGAATCATTCAGAACTTTGTACACCACATATGTCAGGCCAATCCTGGAGTATGCAGCCCCAGCATGGAGTCCATATCTAGTCAAGGATAAGACTAAACTGGAAAAGGTTCAAAGGTTTGCTACCAGACTAGTACCCGAGCTGAATGGTACGATCTACGAGGAGAGACTACGGGAATTAAACCTCACTTCGTTGGAAGACAGAAGAGTTAGGGGGGACATGATCACCACATTTAAGATTCTCAAGGGAATTGACAGGGTTGATAAAGACAGGTTATTTAACACAAGGGGCACACACACTAGGGGACACAGGTGGAAACTGAGTGCCCAAATGAGCCACAGAGATATTAGAAAGAACGTTTTTAGTGTCAGGGTGGTTGACAAATGGAATGCATTAGGAAGTAATGTGGTGGAGGCTGACTCCTTACACAGTTTCAAGTGTAGATATGATATAGCCCAATAGGCTCAGGAACCTGTATACCTATTGATTGACGGTTGAGAGGCGGGACCAAAGAGCCAGAGCTCAACCCCCGCAAGCACAACTAGGTGAGTTCAACTAGGTGAGTACACATACACACACACACACACACACACACACACACACACACACACACACATACGCACACACACAGTGTGTGTGTGCGGGAGTCGGTAGGAGACCCGCGATTAGTGAGGTCCGCGGAAATTCGTCAATTTCTCGGGACATTGAAGGAGTATAGAGGCTAGATCATAGTATTTGGCCTCTCGCAGTGTGTAGCTAGCAAAGTGCAACATAGCATAGTCATATCGCTAGCGATAGTGCGAAGATTTGGCGAAGAAACGAAAAGTGGAGCTAGGGCATCACCGGTGCATGTAAGTGTGTGACCTGACCGGGTGGGACGACCCGCCGTGGAACCACCTGACTGTGCTGTTGAGTGGTGACTGTGATCAGTGGTACAGTGAATTAGTGACCTGTCACATAACGATACAGTGACTGACTCCAGAGCTTTGTGTAGACAGAGAAGAACCGACCTCATCAATCTACCAGCAATTAGAGAATCACCTAGTGGGAGACAACGACGGATATCCATCGTCAACATACATCGCCTGTGCCCTTACTCATCTGGTTGTGTGAGCGGGAGGCAGACTGGTATGTACCCCTCTCTGGTCAATTAATCAGGTGTACAGATTGAGGTAAAAGATTATCAAATTCCCGTTCAGGATATCAAATATATTTAAAAATCTCAGAGTGGCTCATTTAGGCAGAGGTAACGCATAAGGGATATCTTGACACATACAAACACGCCCGCCCACGTACGTATACACGCACACAAGTGTGCACACGCTAAAACAGACACACACACACGTGCACGCACACACACACGTGCACGCACACACACACACACAGTTGTTCAGTCAGGGGAAAAGGCATTAACACCTGGGATAGGACCTTACTATCCCCCCCCCCTCTTGACCCCACCACCTGACCTGACCTGACTTAGTCGCCATCTCCGCCCCCCCCCCCCCACCCCCAGTCCCCCGCATCGCCCATACACACACTCTTCCCCTCCCCACTCTCCCTCTCTCCCACTCCCTCTCTCCTACTCCCACTATCTCTCTTCTGCTCTCTCTCTCCTGCTCTCTCTCTCTCTCTCTCTCTCTCTCTCTCTCTCTCTCTCTCTCTCTCTCTCTCTCTCTCTCTCTCTCTCTCTCTCTCTCTCTCTCTCTCTCTCTCTCTCTCTCCCTCTCTCCCTCCCTCCCCCTCTCCCTCCCTCTCTTTCCTTCCCCCTCCCTCTCTTTCCTTCCCCCTCCCTCTCTTTCCTTCCACCTCCCTCTCTGCCCACACACACACACACACACCTCCCCCCCCTCTCTCCCTCACCCGCTCTCTCCCTCACCCGCTCTCTTCCTCATCCACTCTCTCCCTCTCCTCTCTCTCCCTCCCACCTCTCTCTCCATCTCCTCCCCCCCCCCTCCCCTTCTACTTTCTTCTCACTTCAGTGGAAGGGTCGGATCCCCCCCACCCACCCATTTATCTCTCCCTTTATCACTCCCTTTCTCTCTCTCTCTCTCTCTCTCTCTCTCTCTCTCCCTCTCTCTCTCTCTCCCTCCCCCATCCCAACAGGGTCAAGATGGCAGCCAGAGGTCCCAGGGGAGCAGGAAAGAGCCAAGGTGACGAGATGAAGGAAATGTTCGCCCAGTTTCTGGAGGACATCAAGAGTGAGATGCAAGAAATGATGCAGGAAATGAAGAACGAAATAAGCAACCTGAAAAGAGAGCTGACAGCAGCAAAGGAGGAGATTAGAACCCTCAAAAAGAATGGTATCGAGGCTGAGAATCAGAAAACCACCCAGGGAGAAAGTGGTAATAGTTTTCTGGATGAGAATGCCACAATAAAAGCAACATTTGCTGAAATACTAAAACAAAATAACTCTGAAGTAATGACTGCAGTGATGGAGGTGGCCATGAAAGCAGCCACCTCGCAGAGGCGGCACGCTCCACTAGCCAACTGCTGGAAAGGAAAAGATCAGTGGTTGCTGTGGGTATTTAGGGAACAGGAAGGAACCAATAGGACAGAGTGGAATGACAAGGACAAAGCAGCAGTGAATGAAGTACTAAAGGCACTAGACATGGAAGGGGACGAGCATAGCATTGAGAAGGTTTTCAGGCTAGGCCGGTACAACAAAGACCGAGACCGAATGATAAAGATAGTGTTTGCAAACGAGAACACAAAGGAGAGGATCCTATCAAGGAAGAGCTCCCTGAAAAACGTGGGAAAATTAAAAAATGTATTCCTCCAGCGAGACATGACAAGGGAGGAGAGAGCCGTGGCGGCAGAAGCAAGGAAGAGGCGCAGGGCGAGAAGGGAAAACCAGGAAGTCACAGCTCCCAACACAACACCCCCAGAGGCGAGGGGGGAACCCACAACCAGCTACCCAGTAACACCAGAAGGGAGGACAACCCCGCCTCCCTCCTCTGCATAGAAAACCCCCCTACCCCAAACCCTCCCTGCCCCCACTCAAAAGTTCAGCCAAATCTCCCTCCCCCCAAACCCAATCCCCACCCTTCTACCCCTCCCCTACTCCCGAGTCCTCCCTCCCCCCCTTTCCTTCCCGTCCTAACTCCCCTCTCACCCCATACCCTCCCTGTCCCTCCCCCTTCACTGGATCCCCCGCCCCTCATTCCAGTATCGTCTGAGATCCTGTTACCCACCTCACAGGTCCTCACACCCATGGAACAGCCTCCCCCACCAGCAGAACACTCACCAAGGAGGCGATTTGAGAAGGGACAGAAGAAAGTGAGCCTCAAAGCGATGTACACTAACATAGATGGAATTACAAATAAAGCAAATGAGCTTGGAGAACTGGTACTAGAGGAAAACCCAGACATAATAGCCCTCACAGAAACAAAGATCACGAAAACAATAACAAATGCAGTGTTCCCACAGGACTATTATGTTATGTGGAAAGAGAGGGAAGGAAGAGGTGGGGGTGGTGTAGCTCTGCTGGTAAGAAAAGGCTGGGATTTTGAGGAGATGGATATTCAGGGCTGTGAAGGTTTCAGTGACTACATAGCAGGTACTGTAACAAATGGAGGGAAAAAAATTATAGTCGCAGTCATATATAATCCACCACCAAATGACAGAAGACCTAGACAGGAATATGATAGAAACAACATGGCCACCATTAACATAATAGAAAGAGCAGCTTCTGTTGCTAGCAGGAATGGATCTGGACTACTAATTATGGGAGACTTCAACCATGGGAAGATAGATTGGAAGAACAGAGACCCGCATGGAGGACCAGAAACATGGAGAGCTAAGCTGCTGGACGTGGCAACAAGAAACTTTCTAAGCCAGCATACCAAAGAGCCAACAAGAATGAGAGGAGAAGATGAACCAGCAATGCTTGATTTGATATTTACCCTAAATGAATGGGATATAAGGGAAGTTAAGATGGAAGCGCCCTTGGGATTGAGTGACCACAGTGTATTGAACTTTGAGTACCTGGTAGAGCTAGGACTTATCTCCCCCCAAAAAGAACTAGGAATCAAAAGGCTGGCATACCGAAAGGGGAATTATGAACAGATGAGAAGTTTCCTACCTTGGGACACAGACCTCAGAGACAAGTCTGTACAGGGTATGATGGACTATGTTACCCAAAAGTGTCAGGAGGCAGTAAACAGGTTCATCCCGGCCCAAAGGGAAAAATCCGAGAAGCAACAGAAGAATCCATGGTATAATAGGGCATGTATGGAAGCGAAGAAACTGAACAAAAAGGCGTGGAGGAACTTCCGGAATAACAGAACACCAGAAAGCAGGGAGAGATACCAGAGAACCAGAAATGAGTACGTCAGGGTGAGAAGAGAAGCAGAGAAAAATTTTGAAAATGATATAGCAAACAAAGCCAAGACCGAACCAAAGCTACTCCACAGTCACATCAGAAGGAAAACAACAGTGAAAGAACAGGTATTGAAACTTAGAACAGGCGAGGACAGGTATACAGAGAATGACAGAGAGGTGTGTGAGGAACTCAACAAGAGGTTCCAGGAGGTCTTCACAATAGAACAGGGTGAGGTCACTGTGCTAGGAGAAAGGGAGGTAAACCAGGCGGCCTTGAAGGAGTTCGAAATTACGAGAGAGGAGGTCAAGAGACACCTGCTGGATCTGGATGTTAGAAAGGCGGTTGGTCCAGATGGGATCTCACCATGGGTACTGAAAGAGTGTGCAGAGGCACTTTGCTTGCCACTCTCCATAGTGTATAGTAAATCACTAGAGACGGGAGACCTACCAGAAATATGGAAGACGGCGAATGTGGTCCCAATATACAAAAAGGGCGACAGACAAGAGGCACTGAACTACAGGCCAGTGTCCTTGACTTGTATACCATGCAAGGTGATGGAGAAGATCGTGAGAAAAAACCTGGTAACACATCTGGAGAGAAGGGACTTCGTGACAAATCGCCAACATGGATTCAGGGAGGGTAAATCTTGCCTTACAGGCTTGATAGAATTCTACGATCAGGTGACACAGATTAAGCAAGAAAGAGAGGGCTGGGCGGACTGCATTTTCTTGGATTGTCGGAAAGCCTTTGACACAGTACCGCATAAGAGGATGGTACATAAGCTGGAGAGACAGGCAGGTGTAGCTGGTAAAGTGCTCCAGTGGATAAGGGAGTATCTAAGCAATAGGAAGCAGAGAGTTACGGTGAGGGGTGAGACCTCCGATTGGCGTGAAGTCACCAGTGGAGTCCCACAGGGCTCTGTACTTGGTCCTATCTTGTTTCTGATATATGTAAATGATCTCCCGGAGGGTATCGATTCATTTCTCTCAATGTTTGCGGACGATGCTAAAATTATGAGAAGGATTAAAACAGAAGAGGACTGTTTGAGGCTTCAAGAAGACCTAGACAAGCTGAAGGAATGGTCGAACAAATGGTTGTTAGAGTTTAACCCAACCAAATGTAATGTAATGAAGATAGGTGTAGGGAGCAGGAGGCCAGATACAAGGTATCATCTGGGAGAGGAAATTCTTCAGGAGTCAGAGAAGGAAAAAGAGTTGGGGGTTGATATCACGCCAGACCTGTCTCCTGCAGCACATATCAAGCGGATAACATCAGCGGCATATGCCAGGCTGGCCAACATACGAACGGCATTCAGAAACTTGTGTAAAGAATCATTCAGAACTTTGTATACCACATATGTCAGGCCAATCCTGGAGTATGCAGCCCCAGCATGGAGTCCATATCTAGTCAAGGATAAGACTAAACTGGAAAAGGTTCAAAGGTTTGCCACCAGACTAGTACCCGAGCTGAGAGGTATGAGCTATGAGGAGAGACTACGGGAATTAAACCTCACTTCGCTGGAAGACAGAAGAGTTAGGGGGGACATGATCACCACATTCAAGATTCTGAAGGGGATTGATAGGGTAGATAAAGACAGTCTATTTAACACAAGGGGAACACGCACAAGGGGACACAGGTGGAAACTGAGTGCCCAAATGAGCCACAGAGATATTAGAAAGAACTTTTTTAGTGTCAGAGTGGTTGACAAATGGAATGCATTAGGGGGTGATGTGGTGGAGGCTCACTCCATACACAGTTTCAAGTGTAGATATGACAGAGCCCGATAGGCTCAGGAATCTGTACACCTGTTGATTGACGGTTGAGAGGCGGGACCAAAGAGCCAGAGCTCAACCCCCGCAAACACAACTAGGTGAGTACAACTAGGTGAGTACACACACACACACACACTCACAGTTTTGGGTTTTGAGGCCCCAGCAGGAATGAGCGACCACAGTGTATTGGTGTTTGAGTGCCTGATTGAAGAAGGGTTATTGAACTCGAGGAGGGATACCGAAACCAAAAGGTTAGCATAGCGAAAGGGAAACTATGAGGAGATAAGAAAATTCCTAACAGATATAGCATGAGAAACAGAGCTCAGGAAAAAAAAAGGCCCAAGATATGATGGACTGCATCACGCAAAAGTGCAAGGACGCAGCAAACAAATTTGTCCCAGCCCAAAAGGAAAACAGTGAAATGAAAATGAGAGACCCATGGTTTAATCAGAGATGAAGGCTAGCTAAGCAGCAAAGTAAAAGGGCATGGAGAAACTATAGGAATAACAGGACACTGGAGAGCAGAGAAAGATACCAGAATGCCAGTAATGAATTTGTCAGGATGAGAAGAGAGGCAGAAAGACAATACGAAAATGACATCGTAAGCAAGGCAAAGACTTTTATAGTGTGGGTTGGTGGTGTTGTCATGTTGTTGATCCTTCGTTACGAACAACCCAACCCAGAACTCGGTAGAGTGCTTATACTTCACCAGGAGATCACCCTGGGCGCTTCTGGCTCTTGGAGAGGGGTTCAACGTCACACGTTTAGGGGATGCGGCTCCAATGCTTAGCCTCGTTGTCACGTGCACACACCCACTCGAGCCGCTGTGACTCCCCACTCTCTCCTTAGGTGATATGATCTCCTCAGTCCCCTTTGACTAATTAGTTTTCCGTCCTACCCTGTCCACAGCAGTGGTTCTTGGTTCTCTCTCTCTCTCCTTCTTTGCTACTTCCTGGGAAGCCTCACTAGAACAAGGGCAAACTCCAGCAAATTTGAATACATTTACTGGACAAAGCACATACACAATACATACACACATATAATAATAATGAATCCTACACTCTATACTATTTCAGTCAGGTTGCACTCCAACACCATCAGAACTCTGTCATCTGCTTATCAATTGGTATTCTATCTCCTGATTCACCACCTAATATTACCACCCTCCTCAAGTAGATCAAGTCTTATAATACAATGTTGAACTATCAGCAAGAGAATATATATCTATTAACATGTACAAGGAAAATCAACGTATGGATGCAATAACATATATATATCAGTATAAATGTTCCTTGATACACAACAATGATCAATCGATCACCCTATCAGTCCTAGAACACATACATCTGTAGGTAATCCAGCCTACGACTGTAACTCTATACTTCAGTATAAATGCTCCTCGGCACAAGAATGGCAAACATTCAGTCACCTTTCACTGCGTCTTGCACGCTATTGACAACCAAACACTCTATCACCTCCCTACAAGTAATCAAACCCTACAAGTAATCTTCCCTTCCACATCTGGAAGTTCACTACCCTGATCTCTTCATGTTCTTCCGGGTTTAACTACCAAGATCCTCTGCAGCTCCTCCAGGCTGCTACCATGAAGTTTCCTTGAACAACTATGGTGCTTCACTATTTCTCCTAGGGTCCTCCACAGCTCTCCTGGCTGCTGTCATGTTCACAGAAAACGGTACCATCCGTTTTCTATGTGCTGCGAGTCAGACGTGAGAAGAAGGTAAACAGAGAGCATACAGGATGCTACCAGCTTGGAAGCAGCTAGTCATGTAATCGTTTATAAGTATTAAAGTCAGTAACCAAGCCATGACTTTATATCAACCCTACAACCAAGACTTCCTCAGCTACAGACAAACACCACACTGGCGACGAGGATGAACTGTGAACGCAGGTATTTGTTCAGCTTAAAACACAAGGAGAAGCATGCTGTCTCGCCCGCGGAGGAGGAAGGGAAGTCGTGCTGTCTGTGAGCACCATACCCGATGCTGCGGGCTAACCGATGCTGTGTGCTATCCAGTGCTGTGTGCTAACTCAAGCTATGTGCTAACCAATGCTATGTGCTGACTGAAGCTGTGTACTAAGGAATCTGGGAATCTGCCGACGCTGTGTACGAAACGACGCTTTGATGTTGTATACAAAACCCGATGTTTTGAATACGAAACGCGCTGTGCTACAATTCTTCACGCTGTGAACTGACTGCTGTGCCGACTGCTGACAACTGCTGTACCAACTGCTGCCAACTGCTGTACCAACTGCTTACTACTGCTGTGCCAACTGCTGACAACTGCTGTGCAGCTGTAGGTAGGAACAACACCACATGTATACAGAGCTAGGTAAGAAGTCAGTTGCTGCTATATTGTGCACTGTTGTGAACTTTTGCATTAAAATGCTTGTGTGCTTTGCAAAATTAAAGTAATTACAGTGAAATCTTAACTAACATATACAGTGCAGCAAGTGTTTAATATTATGAGGAACATTTAAGTGATAAGTTTACATTTATTCAGTAAAAAAATGGCAAATATACCTCAGTTTCCTGCATTTGATCCTGTCTGTGATCAGACAAACCTGTCACAGAGGTGGAGCAAAGGGCTTAAAAGGTTTGACAATTTGTTGATAGTTTCTGACATCAAAAGTGCTGAAAGAAAGCGTGCCTTTCTACTTCATTATGTAGGTGATCGAGTTTGTGACATCTTTGACACATTAAAAGACACTGGTGGTGCCAAAGATTATGATATTGCCAAAGCCAAATTAACTAAACATTTCAAACCAAGGCAAAACACTGCAATGGAAATTATGCATTTCAGGAGAGCCGAACAACTCTCTAATGAAACTGTGGATCAATACCACACACGTCTGCAGGGTTTAGCAGCCCATTGTGAGTTTGCTGATGTTGACAAAGAAATCAAACAGCAAATAATTAAAACATGCACATCTACACGTCTCCATCGAAGAGCTCTAGAACTTGTTGATGATGACAGTTCTCTTACCAAGATACTGGATATTGCTCGTCGAATGGAAGATGCTGCACGTGATGCTCGTGTCATGGAGTGCAGTGTCAACAACAGTTTTGCCACTGTTACTAACAGTGATGAGGTATGTAAGGTTCAGGGAGGACATCGCAATCAAAGAAGATATCATGGCAAACCCAACAACAATTTGAACCAAGAACCACATCACAAATGGGGTCATGGAACAAGACTCAAGCAATCACAACAACACACATCAGAGTGTGTCAACAATAAATGTTACAATTGTGGAGGAGACTACCCACACCAAGATAATGTTTGTCCTGCACAAGGTAAGAAGTACTATGAGTGTGGAAAACTAGGTCATTTTGGTGCTATGTGTCGTTCCGCACTAAAGAAACCACAGTCAATGAATAGAAGCACTGTACGAGGATCAGGTCATAGGTGTCGAGGTGGCAAACACAATCTTGCACCTCATATCCAAAATGTTAATAATGTACAAGACAACATGTCATTACAACCAGTCTCAAATGACAGTGAATGTGATTATATTTATGGAGTACAATCAATCACAGAATGGAATGATCTTCCAAACAACCCAGAGACTATAGTATACATTGCTGGTATTTATCTCAAAGTTCTCATTGACACTGGATCAAACATTGACACCATTGCTGAGTGCCACTATGAGAAATTTAAAAAACAGTTCCCAAAGCTTGAGAACTATAATGGCAAAGCCTCTGCCTACGCTTCAAAGGTAGCCTTGCCAGTGATTGGAACTTTCACTGCAGAGATTAAGTCAAAGAGTGCAATGCTCACTACTACATTCCATGTTGTTAGGAATGCAAAGGAGTCTCTACTCAGTTACAAGACTTCAACCAAATTGGGACTACTTCAGCTTTCTAATGCTGTAGCAGTGGAATCTGCAAACAGTGTTGATGGTATTGTTGCTGAATTTTTTGATCGATTTGAACCAATGGATTGTTCTACTGATAGCAAAGTCTGCACATCAACCCAGATGTAATTCAAGTTGCCGAGGAATATGTACACTCTGTAACCTGTGATGCAGTCCCTAAAGCTCTCACTCTTGATGAAATCCGTACTGCAACCCTAGAGGACCCAACTCTGCAAGCAACAGTGGATGCATTGACTAAGAAAAAGTTTCCACGCATCCCACCCTCAGGAGTTGACCAAGATGCATTCAAAGCACTTGAACGCATCAAGACAGAATTAAGTGTTACACAACAACGCGACACCGTGCTGCGAGGTACTCGTATCGTCATTCCAGCTGTTCTCCAGCAACGTGCTCTGAAGCTTGCACATCAAGGTTTTGTTAGGACCAAACAGCTGCTACGAGAAAAGGTATGGTTTCCTGGCATTGATCGTCAAGCAAAGGATATGCATGATGCCTGTGTCCCCTGCCAAGCTGCAGTGGATACTTCAAGACCAACACCTCTACAACCTTCACCACTACCTGCTGCACCATGGACGGAAGTATCGATGGACTTCTGCGGACCACTACCAACTGGAGAGTACTTGATGGTAGTCATTGATGATCACTCACGTTATCCAGAAGCAGAAATCATCACTTCTACATCTGCAAAGGCTGCCATCCCAAAACTCGACAAGATCTTTTGAAACTTTGGCATTCCTGAAGTTGTCAAGACGGATAATGGACCGCCATTCAATGGACAAGACTTCGTCAACTTTGCTGAGCATATTGGATTCAAACACCGCCGTGTGATGCCACTACATCCTCAAGCAAATGGAGAAGTCGAGAGATTCATGCAACCTCTCATGAAAGTGGTACGCTGTGCTCATGCCGAAGGACGATCCTGGAACCAAGCTATGTATGCTTTTCTCAGGAACTACCGTGCAACACCGCATGGAACACTGGGCAAGTCGCCTGGCGAACTTTTATTTGGACGTCCAATGAGGATCTCATTACCTGTCATGCCAGCCGAGGTAACGGATAAACGTCTCGCTCAGAAGGATGCACTAGCCAAGGGCAAAATGAAAATTGCTCATGATCAACGTGCAAAGGAACAATTCATAAAGGTTGGAGACACTGTTCTAGTTAAAAAGAAAAAAAAGGGAAAGCTAGATATGCCGTATGATACAAAACCAAATAAAGTGATTAGTGTAAAAGGAAATATGGTAACAGCGAGTAATAGAGATCATAGTATAACATGTAATATGGCCTATTTCAAAGTGATTCCAACTAGTGTAGAAAATGATGAAGTGCAAAATCGTACAAACTATAAAGAAAAAAATAGTTATAACCCGACAAACAATTCATCAAGGGATGTTATTGTATTTGGGGACTCTCGTTCTAAAGTCATGTTAAACGCCCTACACGATTTGATGATTAATTGTGTTCCAACGTAATGCAAAGTATTTACTTATTATTGTAAATTAACTTTAATATTGTTTGAATAATGCAGATCTCTCATTCAATATTTTGTAACTTTTTATTACAGTTTTCTTTCATGTTTGCATATGTATTTTTAACATTGAAATCCTGTGTGGTAAAGACTAAGTTGTTTAAATTCTTTTTGTGCTTAATTAATGTTAAATGTATGCAATATCTCTTGATATGTTAATAACTTTGTGTCAATAACTTTGCTTTGTGCTACAAGCATGGTAGACATCCTGTATTCATTCTTTTTAAAGAAAAGGAGGGATGTCATGTTCACAGAAAACGGTACCATCCGTTTTCTATGTGCAGCGGCTCAGACGCCAAGAGAAGGTAAACAGAGAGTGTACAGGATGCTACCAGCTTGGAAGCAGCTAGTCATGTAATCGTTTGTAAGTATTAAAGTCAGTAACCAAGCCATGGCTTTATATCAACCCTATAACCAAGACTTCCTCAGCTACACACAAACACCACAGCTGCTACACCATGAGGTTTCCTCGAGCAACTATGGTGCTTCACCACCTCTACAAAAGCACGTGACACTCCTCTTCACTGCTTCTCCTCACAGCTCGAGGTCCTCTTCTCCACTACCTTGGAGTCTCATCAACTACTCCCTCTGTGCTGGCTTCGAAGTTCTCAGCAACTTCTTCCCCAAAGACAAACCTGCAACCCATTGACACTCCAATAAAAATATTTCCCCTTAAACACATAAACCAAAAATAACCACACAATATGTTTGCCTCCTACATCTATCTGCTCTCTTCATACTGTGAGAGTGGACTCCCCCGTTTTGGGCTGGGCCATGCTCCACCTCGCCCGGCGGGCCTCACTCACTCTGGGAGGGTCCTCCACAGTCCTGTAATATGAGGGGGAGGATCCTCCACAGTCCAGTAATATGAGGGGCCTCGTAGCCTGGTGGATAGCGCGCAGGACTCGTAATTCTGTGGCGCGGGTTCGATTCCCGCACGAGGCAGAAACAAATGGGCAAAGTTTCTTTCACCCTAAGTGCCCCTGTTACCTAGCAGTAAATAGGTACCTGGGAGTTAGTCAGCTGTCACGGGCTGCATCCTGGGGGTGTGTGTGTGTGTGTGGTGTGGGGGGAAAAAAAAGTAGTTAGTAAACAGTTGATTGACAGTTGAGAGGCGGGCCAAAAGAGCAAAGCTCAACCCCCGCAAAAACATAACTAGTAAACACAGTCAGGAGCTGGGCTCCCTCAGTCACCTACCTGCCAGCGCTCAGAGGAGACGGATGTCGCTCCGCCCTCCTAGACGTTCCTCCTTCTCCACACTCTTATTTCAGGCTTTCTCTTTATCAAAACATGTCAAACTTATCAATAAACTTTGCTACTGTCGCTGGGCACACGACCAACTACAAGTAATCACTATAGACTGGCTTAAATCATGCTTACCACAGATTGCCTAGTCGAGGGCGCTCCTCCCTCTGACGGAGTCTGGTCAGGGCACTCCCACGGCCCACGATAATGTCTCTGGGTGGCTTAATAAACACTCCTCGCCGTCCAGGACTTGAGACCACAACGTTCCCAGCTCGATTCCACAGCTGGCACGTCTGCACACTTCTCTTCTCTTGGAGATATATCACTAGGGGTTCCTTTCTGACAGGAGCTCAAACGGAGCACAGCTTACCCCTGCGATATCCGGCACTCAAGTGCGTGTCAAAGCCCTCCAGAAGCGAGCCTCACGCCTCCAGCAAATAATCCACATCTCCTAACCAGTCATGTATCTATTTTCTTATTCACTGCCCATAATCTCAAATTATTTATTAAATCCAACTAACTATTTTACACCTGTGTTATCACCTCTATATTTCCTAGACCTTTTAGTCAGGTCAGGCTTGATAGAATAATTCTCAAAGGGGAGACTCGTTTTTCGGCTGCCTGGGATCATAACATGACTCAACCTAAATTGCTGCATAGCCGCATCAGGAGAAAAACAACAGTAAATGAACAGGTTATGAAATTAAGGATAGGGGCAGAAGGATTCACTACAAACGACAAGGAAGTGTGTGAGGAACTGAATAAAAAATTCCAGGAGGTCTTGACCTTAGAGGAAGGAGAAATCCCAGAGATAAGAGAGGGAATAGCTAACCAGGAACCACTGGAAGAGTTTGAGACTACCAGCGGGGAAGTAAGGAAGTGTTTACACCTAGAGTTTGATGTGACAAAGGCTATAGGCCCAGAAGGAATCTCCCCTTGGATACTAAAGGAAGGAGCAGAAGAACTGTGCCTACCACTTTCCATAGTGTATAACAAATCACTGGCAACAGGGGAACTGTGAGAAATTTGGAAAGCAGCTAACGTAGTCCCGATATACAAGAAAGGGGATAGACAGGAGGCACAGAATTACAGGCCAGTGTCCCTAACCTGCATACCATGCAAGCTGATGGAGAAGATTGTGCGAAGAAAGCTAGTGGAGCACCTGGAGCGAAAGAACTTTGTAACACAGCATCAACATGGGTTCAGGGATGGCAGGTCCTGCCTCACAGGGTTACTTGAATTCTACGACCAGGCAACAAAAATAAGGCAAGAAAGAGAAGGGTGGGCAGACTGCATATTTTTGGATTGTCAGAAAGCCTTTGATACAGTGCCACACAAGAGGCTAGTGAAAAAGCTGGAGATGCAGGCTGGAGTGAAAGGGAAAGTACTCCATTGGATAAAGGAGCACCTAAGCAAGAGGAGACAACGAGTCAGTGTGAGGGGTGAGGTCTCAGATTGGCGAGACGTTACGAGTGGAGGAAGGAGAAACCTTCCTTTTTGAAAAAAAAGGAAGCAGGGGTCTGTCCTTGGGCCTATACTGTTTCTGATGTATGTAAATGATCTCCCAGAGGAGTATAGAATCGTTTCTCTCAATGTTTGCCGATGATGCAAAAATTATGAGGAGGATTGAAACTGAGGACGATAGTAGGAGGCTACAAGACGTGACTCGGGATTTTCTTCGCAGTTATGCTGCGGCACGCCTTTGGATCTGTAACGGAAGGCATTTACCTCCGGACCAGGTCGGATGGAAAGCTCTTTAACCTCGCCAGGCTGAGAGACAAGACGAAGGTTCGGGTGAGGTGTCTGCGCGACTTCCTTTTTGCTGACGACGCAGCAGTCACTGCTCACTCAGCCGAAGACCTCCAACGACTCATAACCCGCTTCAGCGAGGCCTCTCAGGCTTTCAGACTCGCCATCAGTCTGAAGAAAACACAAGTCATGGGACAAGGAGTGGACTCCCCACATGACATCGGCATCTCCGATTCCAAACTGGAAGTCGTTCACGACTTCGTGTGCCTGGGCTCGACAATCTCTGACTCCCTCTCTCTTGATACGGAGCTAAACAAACGCATTGGTAAGGCATCTACTACCATGTCCAGACTGACAAAGAGAGTGTGGGCCAACAATAGGCTAACTGAGTATACTAAGATTCAGGTTTACAGAGTCTGTTCTGAGCACTCTCCTTTATGGCAGTGAGTCTTGGACACGCCGCGCCCGTCAGGAAAGACAGTTGAATGCCTACCACATATGCTGCCTTCGACACATCTTGGACATCACCTGGCAGGACAAGGTGACAAACAACAACGTCTTGGGGAGAGCAAGAATCACCAGCATGTACACAATGCTGAAACAGAGACGAATGCGCTGGCTCGGGCACGTTGTGCGAATGAGCGACGGCAGGATCCCCAAGGATCTCCTGTACGGAGAGCTGATGCAGGGAAAGCGTCCAACAGGCAAGCCCCAGCTACGGTACAAAGACGTATGCAAGAGGGACCTGAAAGCCATGGACGTCGATCTTGCTATATGGGAGACACTGGCTGCAGACCGTTCAGCCTGGGGGCAGTCTGTTCAAAGAGGTCTCTCCAAGTTCGAGGAGTCACTTGCCAAGGAATCGGAGGCAAAGAGACAGAGAAGGAAAGCCGGTAGCCAGGAAGACAGACCAGAATCGGACTTCGTTTGTGCTCGGTGTGGGATGGACTGCCACTCTCGGATTGGCCTCATCAGTCACACCAGACGCTGCACCAGGATTGACAACTAGGGCGCAACTCCATAGTCTCCCGAGACTGAAGGATGCCTACTCTATATATATATATATATATATATATATATATATATATATATATATATATATATATATATATATATATATATATATATATATATATATATATATATATATATATATATATATATATATATATATATATATATGTCGTACCTAGTAGCCAGAACTCACTTCTCAGCCTACTATTCAAGGCCCGATTTGCCTAATAAGCCAAGTTTTCCTGAATTAATATATTTACTATAATTTTTTTCTTATGAAATGATAAAGCAACCCTTTTCTCTATGTATGAGGTCAATTTTTTTTATTGGAGTTAAAATTAACGTAGATATATGACCGAACCTAACCAACCCTACCTAACCTAACCTAACCTATATTTATAGGTAAGGTTAGGTTAGGTAGCCAAAAAAAGCTAGGTTAGGTTAGGTTAGGTAGGTTAGGTAGACGAAAAAACATTAATTCATGAAAACTTGGCTTATTAGGCAAATCGGGCCTTGAATAGTAGGCTGAGAAGTGCGTTCTGGCTATTAGGTACGACATATATATATATATATATATATATATATATATATATATATATATATATATATGTCGTACCTAGTAGCCAGAACGCACTTCTCAGCCTACTATTCAAGGCCCAATTTGCCTAATAAGCCAAGTTTTCCTGAATTAATATAATTTCTCTAATTTTTTTCTTATGAAATGATAAAGCTATCCATTTCATTACGTATGAAGTAAATTTTTTTTATTGGAGTTAAAATTAACGTAGATATATGACCGAACCTAACCAACCCTACCTAACCTAACCTAACCTATCTTTATAGGTTAGGTTATGTTAGGGAGCCGAAAAAGTTAGGTTAGGTTAGGTTAGGTAGGTTAGGTAGTCGAAAAACTATTAATTCATGAAAACTTGGCTTATTAGGCAAATCGGACCTTGTATAGTAGGCTGAGAAGTGCGTTCTGGCTACTAGGTACGACATATATATATATATATATATATATATATATATATATATATATATATATATATATATATATGTCGTGCCTAGTAGCCAGAATGCACTTCTCAGCCCACTATGCAAGGACCGATTTGCCTAATAAGCCAAGTTTTGCTGAATTAATATATTTTATCTTAATTTTTTTCTTATGAAATGATAAAGCTACCCATTTCATTATGATTGAGGTCAACTTTTTTAATGGAGTTAAAATTAACGAAGATATATGACCGAACCTAACCAACCCTACCTAACCTAACCTATCTTTATAGGATAGGTTAGGTTAGGTAGCCGAAAAAGATAGGTTAGGTTAGGTAGGTTAGGTAGTCGAAAAATAATTAATTTATGAAAACTTGGCTTATTAGGCAAATCGGGCCTTGCATAGTAGGCTGAGAAGTGCGATCTGGCTGCTAGGAAGACATATATATATATATATATATATATATATATATATATATATATATATATATATATATATATATATATATATATATATATATATATATGTCGTACCTAGCAGCCAGAACGCACTTCTCAGCCTACTATGCAAGTCCCGATTTGCCTAATAAGCCAAGTTTTTATGATTTAATATTTTTTCGACTACCTAACCTACCTAACCTAACCTAACCTAACTTTTTCGGCTACCTAATCTAACCTAACCTATGAAGATAGGTTAGGTTAGGTTAGATAGGGTTGGTTAGGTTCGGTCATATATCTACGTTAATTTTAACTCCATTAAAAAAAAATTGACCTCATACATAATGAAATGGGTAGCTTTATAATATCATAAGAAAAAAAATTAGAGAAAATATATTAATTCAGGAAAACTTGGCTTATTAGGCAAATCGGGCCTTGCATAGTAGGCTGAGAAATGCGTTCTGGCTATCGAGCATCTAATAAGGGGTACAGGTGTTGTGTTAGTTGTCTCTTCAGAGGTTGCATGGCGTTTCACTTTCCTTCTTATGATGTCTTCAACGAAACCATTGGAGAAGCCGTTGTTGACTATGACCTGCCTTACCCTACAGAATTCTTCATCGACTTGCTTCCATCCTGAGCTGTGGCTGAGAGCACGGTCGACATAAGCGTTAACGACACTGCTCTTGTACCTGTCTGGGCAGTCACTGTTGGTATTGAGGCACATTCCTATGTTTGTTTCGTCGAAGACATCATAAGAAGGAAAGTGAAACGCCATGCAACCTCTGAAGAGACAACCAACACAACACCTATACCCCCTATTAGACTATTTTACAGGAACTTCTTTTCCACAGCTCATAAAACGGAGGAAAGGGTCCTGAAAGATATTGTTAATAGAAACGTTATCCCTACAGACAAAAATCAGAGGATACAACTGACGATTTACTATAAAACCAGAAAAACGGCCTGCCTACTCATGAGAAACTCTCCAGACACAAAACAGAACGCTTTAAAAGAGACTAACGTCGTCTATGCCTTCAAATGCCCTCTTGGGGACTGTAAGCTCCAAAAAACCCAGTATATAGGCAAGACAACAACATCTCTTTCTAGGCGTTTAACGATGCATAAGCAACAGGGCTCCATTAAGGAACATATAATCTCTTCCCACAACCAAACCATCGCCAGAGAAATCCTAGTAAACAACACAGAAATCATCGATAGATACAGCGATAGCAGGCGGCTTGACGTTTGCGAGGCATTACACATCAAGAAGTTAACACCAGCAATCATCAGCCAATTAATGCACAACTATATTCTACCCACCTCAAGACTCCGCTCCAATACAGAAGCATCAAGAAATATGGACCAATAGGTTTTCTACAATCACTTCTATTCAATATTGATGAAATTGTGTTGATGAAATTAATACCTTATTAAATACCACCTCACCCCATCCACCTCACTCAAATGTAGATATAAACAAAATCGGAGATGTGTAAGTTCTATTCAGTTGTGTATGTGTTAACTAAAGTCTTTGAAAATGTAATAAGTTTTACGAAATGCGCTCAAGTGTCGCGTCAGACTAGAAATAAAAATGAATTTTGGAGAATTGATTTTTGAATTACCTCCAACAGTGAAAAGAAATGTACGAAAGATTGAGAAAATTCGTGTTAGAATTATTAATCTTACTTTTTCGGTCATATTTAATAATATATGTCTACAGGAAAGACTGCTACCAAAATATATTAATATATATATATATATATATATATATATATATATATATATATATATATATATATATATATATATATATGTCATACCTAGTAGCCAGAACTCACTTTTTGGCCTACTATTCAAGGCCCGATTTGCCTAATAAGCCAAGTTTTCCTGAATTAATATATATTTTCTAATTTTTTTCTTATGAAATGATAAAGCTACCCATTTCATTATGTATGAGGTCAATTTTTTTTTATTGAAGTTAAAATTAACGTAGATATATGACCAAACCTAACCAACCCTACCTAACCTAACCTAACCTATCTTTATAGGTTAGGTTTGGTTAGGTAGCCGAAAAAGTTAGGTTAGGTTAGGTTAGGTAGGTTAGGTAGTCGAAAAACAATTAATTCATGAAAACTTGGCTTATTAGGCAAATCGGGCCTTGCATAGTATGCTGAGAAGTGCGTTCTGGCTACTAGGTACGACATATATATATATATATATATATATATATATATATATATATATATATATATATATATATATATATATATATATATATATATATATATATATATATATATATATATATATATATATATATATATATGACAATGTCAGACCACGGAGGAAAAATGAAACAGGAAATTTCCTTAAGTACTTTCGTATATTAAATACATCTTCAGAAGGTGATGTATACCTTCTGAAGATGTATTTAATATACGAAAGTACTTAAGGAAATTTCCTGTTTCATTTTTCCTCCGTGGTCTGACATTGTCACATTCTTAATCACGTGTTTATTTTCGTGATATACACACATATATATATATATATATATATATATATATATATATATATATATATATATATATATATATATATATATATATATATATATATATATATATATATATATATATATATATTTATATATATATATATATATATTGTACCTAGTAGCCAGAACGCACTTCTCAGCCTAATATGCAAGGCCCGATTTGCCTAATAAGCCAAGTTTTCATGAATTTATTGCTTTTGTACTACCTAACCTAACCTAACCTAACTTTTTCAGCTACCTAACCTAACCTAACCTATAAAGATAGGTTAGGTTAGGTTAGGTAGGGTTGGTTAGGTTCGGTCATATATCTACGTTAATTTTAACTCCAATAAAAAAAAATTGACCTCATACATAATAAAATGGGTAGCTTTATCATTTCATAAGAAAAAAAATAAGAACAAATATATATATATATATATATATATATATATATATATATATATATATATATATATATATATATATATATATATGTCGTACCTAGTAGCCAGAACTCACTTCTCAGCCTACTATTCAAGGCCCGATTTGCCTAATAAGCCAAGTTTTCCTGAATTAATATATTTATTATAATTTTTTTCTTATGAAATGATAAAGCAACCCTTTTCTCTATGTATGAGGTCAATTTTTTTTTATTGGAGTTAAAATTAACGTAGATATATGACCGAACCTAACCAACCCTACCTAACCTAACCTAACCTATATTTATAGGTAAGGTTAGGTTAGGTAGCCAAAAAAAGCTAGGTTAGGTTAGGTTAGGTAGGTTAGGTAGACGAAAAAACATTAATTCATGAAAACTTGGCTTATTAGGCAAATCGGGCCTTGAATAGTAGGCTGAGAAGTGCGTTCTGGCTATTAGGTACGACATATATATATATATATATATATATATATATATATATATATATATATATATATATATATATATATATATATATATATATATATATATATATATATATATATGTCGTACCTAGTAGCCAGAACGCACTTCTCAGCCTACTATACAAGGCCCGATTTGCCTAATGAGCCAAGTTTTCCTGAATTAATATATTTTCTTTAATTTTTTTCTTATGAAATGATAAAGCTACCCGTTTCATTATGTATGAGGTCAATTTTTTTTATTGGAGTTAAAATTAACGTAGATATATGACCGAACCTAACCAACCCTACCTAACCTAACCTAACCTATCTCTATAGGTTAGGTTCGGTTAGGTAGCCGAAAAAGTTAGGTTAGGTTAGGTAGTCGAAAAACAATTAATTCATGAAAACTTGGCTTATTAGGCAAATTGGGCCTTGCATAGTAGGCTGAGAAGTGCGCGTTCTGGCTACTAGGTACGACATATATATATATATATATATATATATATATATATATATATATATATATATATATATATATATATATATATATATATATATATATATATATATATATATATATATATATATATATATATATATATATATATAACTTTTTAGACACTCAACCCACCAGGGGACTCGAACACTGGCCAACAAGGTGGCAGTTGCATGCTGTATCCACTACACCATACTTCAAAGCCATAATAAGAGAGGTAGGAATTCTGGGGTATTTAACCAACCAGAACTCCAATCCTCTCCCAGGCGATGAGATAGTGTGGGACCTCTGATGCTCTTCCATCGGTTCCTGTTATATGGGAAAACTCAGTGCCAAATGCTTAATGCACAGACTACCCTATTCCAGTAGCTGAAGTTTATAACTTTTTAGACACTCAACCCACCAGGGGACTCGAACACTGGCCAACAAGGTGGCAGTTGCATGCTGTATCCACTACACCATACTTCAAAGCCATAATAAGAGAGGTAGGAATTCTGGGGTATTTAACCAACCAGAACTCCAATCCTCTCCCAGGCGATGAGATAGTGTGGGACCTCTGATGCTCTTTCATCGGTTCCTGTTATATGGGAAAACTCAGTGCCAAATGCTTAATGCACAGACTACCCAATTCCAGTAGCTGAAGTTTATAACTTTTTAGACACTCAACCCACCAGGGGACTCGAACACTGGCCAACAAGGTGGCAGTTGCATGCTGTATCCACTACACCATACTTCAAAGCCATAATAAGAGAGGTAGGAATTCTGGGGTATTTAACCAACCAGAACTCCAATCCTCTCCCAGGCGATGAGATAGTGTGGGACCTCTGATGCTCTTTCATCGGTTCCTGTTATATGGGAAAACTCAGTGCCAAATGCTTAATGCACAGACTACCCTATTCCAGTAGCTGAAGTTTATAACTTTTTAGACACTCAACCCACCAGGGGACTCGAACACTGGCCAAAAAGGTGGCAGTTGCATGCTGTATCCACTACACCATACTTCAAAGCCATAATAAGAGAGGTAGGAATTCTGGGGTATTTAACCAACCAGAACTCCAATCCTCTCCCAAGCGATGAGATAGTGTGGGACCTCTGATGCTCTTTCATCGGTTTCTGTTATATGGGAAAACTCAATGCCAAATGCTTAATGCACAGACTACCCTATTCCAGTAGCTGAAGTTTATAACTTTTTAGACACTCAACCCACCAGGGGACTCGAACACTGGCCAACAAGGTGGCAGTTGCATGCTGTATCCACTACACCATACTTCAAAGCCATAATAAGAGACGTAGGAATTCTGGGGTATTTAACCAACCAGAACTCCAATCCTCTCCAAGGCGATGAGATAGTGTTTGACCTCTGATGCTCTTTCATCGGTTCCTGTTATATGGGAAAACTCAGTGCCAAATGCTTAATGCACAGACTACCCTATTCCAGTAGCTGAAGTTTATAACTTTTTAGACACTCAACCCACCAGGGGACTCGAACACTGGCCAACAAGGTGGCAGTTGCATGCTGTATCCACTACACCATACTTCAAAGCCATAATAAGAGAGGTAGGAATTCTGGGGTATTTAACCAACCAGAACTCCAATCCTCTCCCAGGCAATGAGATAGTGTGGGACCTCTGATGCTCTTTCTTCAGTTCCTGTTATATGGGAAAACTCAGTGCCAAATGCTTAATGCACAGACTACCCTATTCCAGTAGCTGAAGTTTATAACTTTTTAGACACTCAACCCACCAGGGAACTCGAACACTGGCCAACAAGGTGGCAGTTACATGCTGTATTCACTACACCATACTTCAAAGCCATAATAAGAGAGGTTGGAATTCTAGGGTATTTAACCAACCAGAACTCCAATCCTCTCCCAGGCGATGAGATAGTGTGGGACCTCTGATGCTCTTTCATCGGTTCCTGTTATATGGGAAAACTCAGTGCCAAATGCTTAATGCACAGACTACCCTATTCCAGTAGCTGAAGTTTATAACTTTTTAGACACTCAACCCACCAGGGGATTCGAACACTGGCCAACAAAGTGGCAGTTGCATGCTGTATCCACTACACCATACTTCACAGCCATAATAAGAGAGGTAGGAATTCTGGGGTATTTAACCAACCAGAACTCCAATCTTCTCCCAGGTGATGAGATAGTGTGGGACCTCTGATGCTCTTTCATCGGTCTCTGTTATATGGGAAAACTCAGTGCCAAATGCTTAATGCACAGACTACCCTATTCCAGTAGCTGAAGTTTATAACTTTTTAGACACTCAACCCACCAGGGGACTCGAACACTGGCCAACAAGGTGGCAGTTGCATGCTGTACCCACTACACCATACTTCAAAGCCATAATAAGAGAGGTAGGAATTCTGGGGTATTTAACCAACCAGAACTCCAATCTTCTCCCAGGCGATGAGATAGTGTGGGACCTCTAATGCTCTTTCATCGGTTCCTGTTATATGGGAAAACTCAGTGCCAAATGCTTAATGCACAGACTACCCTATTCCAGTAGCTGAAGTTTATAACTTTTTAGACACTCAACCCACCAGGGGTCTTGAACACTGGCCAACAAGGTGGCAGTTGCATGCTGTATCCACTACACCATACTTCAAAGCCATAATAAGAGAGGTAGGAATTCTGGGGTATTTAACCAACCAGAACTCCAATCCTCTCCCAGGCGATGAGATAGTGTGGGACCTCTGATGCTCTTTCATCGGTTCCTGTTATATATGAAAACTCAGTGCCAAATGCTTAATGCACAGACTACCCTATTAAAGTAGCTGAAGTTTATAACTTTTTAGACACTCAACCCACCAGGGGACTCGAACACTGGCCAACAAGGTGGCAGTTGCATGCTGTATCCACTACACCATACTTCAAAGCCATAATAAGAGAGGTAGGAATTCTGGGGTATTTAACCTACCAGAACTCCAATCCTCTCCCAGGCGATGAGATAGTGTGGGACCTCTGATGCTCTTTCATCGGTTCCTGTTATATGGGAAAACTTAGTGCCAAATGCTTAATGCACAGACTACCCTATTCCAGTAGCTGAAGTTTATAACTTTTTAGACACTCAACCCACCAGGGAACTCGAACACTGGCCAACAAGGTGGCAGTTACATGCTGTATTCACTACACCATACTTCAAAGCCATAATAAGAGAGGTTGGAATTCTAGGGTATTTAACCAACCAGAACTCCAATCCTCTCCCAGGCGATGAGATAGTGTGGGACCTCTGATGCTCTTTCATCGGTTCCTGTTATATGGGAAAACTCAGTGCCAAATGCTTAATGCACAGACTACCCTATTCCAGTAGCTGAAGTTTATAACTTTTTAGACACTCAACCCACCAGGGGACTCGAACACTGGCCAACAAGGTGGCAGTTACATGCTGTATCCACTACAACATACTTCAAAGCCATAATAAGAGAGGTAGGAATTCTTGGGTATTTAACCAACCAGAACTCCAATCCTCTCCCAGGCGATGAGATAGTGTGGGACCTCTAATGCTCTTTCATCGGTTCCTGTTATATGGGAAAAATCAGTGCCAAATGCTTAATGCACAGACTACCCTATTCCAGTAGCTGAAGTTTATAACTTTTTAGACACTCAACCCACCAGGGGATTCGAACACTGGCCAACAAAGTGGCAGTTGCATGCTGTATCCACTACACCATACTTCACAGCCATAATAAGAGAGGTAGGAATTCTGGGGTATTTAACCAACCAGAACTCCAATCCTCTCCCAGGCGATGAGATAGTGTGGGACCTCTGATGCTCTTTCATCCGTTCCTGTTATATGGGAAAACTTAGTGCCAAATGCTTAATGCACAGACTACCCTATTCCAGTAGCTGAAGTTTATAACTTTTTAGACACTCAACCCACCAGGGGACTCGAACACTGGCCAACAAGGTGGCAGTTGCATGCTGTATCCACTACACCATACTTCAAAGCCATAATAAGAGAGGTAGGAATTCTGGGGTATTTAACCAACCAGAACTCCAATCCTCTCCCAGGCGATGAGATAGTGTGGGACCTCTGATGCTCTTTCATCGGTTCCTGTTTTATGGGAAAACTCAGTGCCAAATGCTTAATGCACAGACTACCCTATTCCAGTAGATGAAGTTTATAACTTTTTAGACACTCAACCCACCAGGGGACTCGAACACTGGCCAACAAGGTGGCAGTTGCATGCTGTATCCACTACACCATACTTCAAAGCCATAATAAGAGAGGTAGGAATTCTGGGGTATTTAACCAACCAGAACTCCAATCCTCTCCCAGGTGATGAGATAGTGTGGGACCTCTGATGCTCTTTCATCGGTTCCTGTTATATGGGAAAACTCAGTGCCAAATGCTTAATGCACAGACTTCCCTATTCCAGTAGCAGAAATTTATAACTTTTTAGACACTCAACCCACCAGGGGACTCGAACACTGGCCAACAAGGTGGCAGTTGCATGCTGTATCCACTACACCATACTTCAAAGCCATAATAAGAGAGGTAGGAATTCTGGGGTATTTAACCAACCAGAACTCCAATCCTCTCCCAGGCGATGAGATAGTGTGGGACCTCTGATGCTCTTTCATCGGTTCCTGTTATATGGGAAAACTCAGTGCCAAATGCTTAATGCACAGACTACCCTATTCCAGTAGCTGAAGTTTATAATTTTTTAGACACTCAACCCACCAGGGGACTCGAACACTGGCCAACAAGGTGGCAGTTGCATGCTGTATCCACTACACCATACTTCAAAGCCATAATAAGAGAGGTAGGAATTCTGGGGTATTTAACCAACCAGAACTCCAATCCTCTCCCAGGCGATGAGATAGTGTGGGACCTCTGATGCTCTTTCATCGGTTCCTGTTATATGGGAAAACTCAGTGCCAAATGCTTAATGCACAGACTACCCTATTCCAGTAGCTGAAGTTTATAACTTTTTAGACACTCAACAAACCAGGGGACTCGAACACTGGCCAACAAGGTGGCAGTTGCATGCTGTATCCACTACACCATACTTCAAAGCCATAATAAGAGAGGTAGGAATTCTGGGGTATTTAACCAACCAGAACTCCAATCCTCTCCTAGGCGATGATATAGTGTGGGACCTCTGATGCTCTTTCATCGGTTCCTGTTATATGGGAAAACTCAGTGCCAAATGCTTAATGCACACACTACCCTATTCCAGTAGCTGAAGTTTATAACTTTTTAGACACTCAACCCACCAGGGGACTCGAACACTGGCCAACAAGGTGGCAGTTGCATGCTGTATCCACTACATCATACTTCAAAGCCATAATAAGAGAGGTAGAAATTCTGGGGTATTTAACCAACCAGAACTCCAATCCTCTCCCAGGCGATGAGATAGTGTGGGACCTCTGATGCTCTTTCATCGGTTCCTGTTATATGGGAAAACTCAGTGCCAAATGCTTAATGCACAGACTACCCTATTCCAGTAGCTGAAGTTTATAACTTTTTAGACACTCAACCCACCAGTGGACTCGAACACTGGCCAACAAGGTGGCAGGTGCATGCTGTATCCACTACACCATACTTCAAAGCCATAATAAGAGAGGTAGGAATTCTGGGGTATTTAACCAACCAGAACTCCAATCCTCTCCCAGGCGATGAGATAGTGTGGGACCTCTGATGCTCTTTCATCTGTTCCTGTTATATGGGAAAACTCAGTGCCAAATGCTTAATGCACAGACTACCCTATTCCAGTAGTTGAAGTTTATAACTTTTTAGACACTCAACCCACCAGGGGACTCGAACACTGGCCAACAAGGTGGCAGTTGCATGCTGTATCCACTACACCATACTTCAAAGCCATAATAAGAGAGGTAGGAGTTCTGGGGTATTTAACCAACCAGAACTCCAATCCTCTCCCAGGCGATGACATAGTGTGGGACCTCTGATGCTCTTTCATCGGTTCCTGTTATATGGGAAAACTTGGTGCCAAATGCTTAATGCACAAACTACCCTATTCCATTAGTTGAAGTTTATAACTTTTTAGACACTCAATCCACCAGGGGACTCGAACACTGGCCAACAAGGTGGCAGTTGCATGCTGTATCCACTGTACCATACTTCAAAGCCATAATAAGAGAGGTAGGAATTCTGGGGAATTTAACCAACCAGAACTCCAATCCTCTCCCAGGCGATGAGATAGTGTGGGACCTCTGATGCTCTTTCATCGGTTCCTGTTATATGGGAAAACTCAGTGCCAAATGCTTAATGCACAGACTACCCTATTCCAGTAGCTGAAGTTTATAACTTTTTAGACACTCAACCCACCAGGGGACTCGAACACTGGCCAACAAGGTGGCAGTTGCATGCTGTATCCACTACACCATACTTCAAAGCCATAATAAGAGAGGTAGGAATTCTGGGGTATTTAACCAACCAGAACTCCAATCCTCTCCCAGGCGATGAGATAGTGTGGGACCTCTGATGCTCTTTCATCGGTTCCTGTTATAAGGGAAAACTCAGTGCCAAATGCTTAATGCACAGACTACCCTATTCCAGTAGCTGAAATTTATAACTTTTTAGACACTAAACCCACCAGGGGACTCGAACACTGGCCAACAAGATGGCAGTTGCATGCTGTATCCACTACACCTTACTTCAAAGCCATAATAAGAGAGGAAGGAATTCTGGGGTATTTAACCAACCAGAACTCCAATCCTCTCCCAGTCGATGAGATAGTGTGGGACCTCTGATGCTCTTTCATCGGTTCCTGTTATATGGGAAAACTCAGTGCCAAATGCTTAATGCACAGACTACCCTATTCCAGTAGCTGAAGTTTATAACTTTTTAGACACTCAACCCTCCAGGGGACTCGAACACTGGCCAACAAGGTGGCAGTTGCATGCTGTATCCACTACACCATACTTCAAAGCCATAATAAGAGAGGTAGGAATTCTGGGGTATTTAACCAACCAGAACTCCAATCCTCTCCCAGGCGATGAGATAGTGTGGGACCTCTGATGCTCTTTCATCGGTTCCTGTTATATTGGAAAACTCAGTGCCAAATTCTTAATGCACAGACTACCCTATTCCAGTAGCTGAAGTTTATAACTTTTTAGACACTCAACCCACCAGGGGACTCGAACACTGGCCAACAAGGTGGCAGTTGCATGCTGTATCCACTGCACCATACTTCAAAGCCATAATAAGAGAGGTAGGAATTCTGGGGTATTTAACCAACCAGAACTCCAATCCTCTCCCAGGCGATGAGATAGTGTGGGACCTCTGATGCTCTCTCATCGGTTCCTGTTATATGGGAAAACTCAGTGCCAAATGCTTTATGCACAGACTACCCTATTCCAGTAGCTGAAGTTTATAACTTTTTAGACACTCAACCCACCAGGGGACTCGAACACTGGCCAACAAGGTGGCAGTTGCGTGCTGGATCCACTACACCATACTTCAAAGCCATAATAAGAGAGGTAGGAATTCTGGGGTATTTAACCAACTAGAACTCCAATCCTCTCCCAGGCGATGAGATAGTGTGGGACCTCTGATGCTCTTTCATCGGTTCCTGTTATAAGGGAAAACTCAGTGCCAAATGCTTAATGCACAGACTACCCTATTCCAGTAGCTGAAATTTATAACTTTTTAGACACTCAACTCACCAGGGGACTCGAACACTGGCCAACAAGGTGGCAGTTGCATGCTGTATCCACTACACCATACTTCAAAGCCATAATAAGAGAGGTAGGAATTCTGGGGTATTTAACCAACCAGAACTCCAATCCTCTCCCAGGCGATGAGATAGTGTGGGACCTCTGATGCTCTTTCATCGGTTCCTGTTATATGGGAAAACTCAGTGCCAAATGCTTAATGCACAGACTACCCTATTCCAGTAGCTGAAGTTTATAACTTTTTAGACACTCAACCCACCAGGGGACTCGAACACTGGCCAACAAGGTGGCAGTTGCATGCTGTATCCACTACACCATTCTTCAAAGCCATAATAAGAGAGGTAGGAATTCTGGGGTATTTAACCAACCAGAACTCCAATCCTCTCCCAGGCGATGAGATAGTGTGGGACCTCTGATGCTCTTTCATCGGTTCCTGTTATATGGGAAAACTCAGTGCCAAATGCTTAATGCACAGACTACCCTATTCCAGTAGCTGAAGTTTATAACTTTTTAGACACTCAACCCACCAGGGGACTCGAACACTGGCCAACAAGGTGGCAGTTGCATGCTGTATCCACTACACCATACTTCAAAGCCATAATAAGAGAGGTAGGAATTCTGGGGTATTTAACCAACCAGAACTCCAATCCTCTCCCAGGCGATGAGATAGTGTGGGACCTCTGATGCTCTTTCATCGGTTCCTGTTATATGGGAAAACTCAGTGCCAAATGCTTAATGCACAGACTACCCTATTCCAGTAGCTGAAGTTTATAACTTTTTAGACACTCAACCCACCAGGGGACTCGAACACTGGCCAACAAGGTGGCAGTTGCATGCTGTATCCACTACACCATACTTCAAAGCCATAATAAGAGAGGTAGGAATTCTGGGGTATTTAACCAACCAGAACTCCAATCCTCTCCCAGGCGATGAGATAGTGTGGGACCTCTGATGCTCTTTCATCGGTTCCTGTTATATGGGAAAACTCAGTGCCAAATGCTTAATGCACAGACTACCCTATTCCAGTAGCTGAAGTTTATAACTTTTTAGACACTCAACCCACCAGGGGACTCGAACACTGGCCAACAAGGTGGCAGTTGCATGCTGTATCCACTACACCATACTTCAAAGCCATAATAAGAGAGGTAGGAATTCTGGGGTATTTAACCAACCAGAACTCCAATCCTCTCCCAGGCGATGAGATAGTGTGGGACCTCTGATGCTCTTTCATCGGTTCCTGTTATAAGGGAAAACTCAGTGCCAAATGCTTAATGCACAGACTACCCTATTCCAGTAGCTGAAATTTATAACTTTTTAGACACTCAACCCACCAGGGGACTCGAACACTGGCCAACAAGGTGGCAGTTGCATGCTGTATCCACTACACCATACTTCAAAGCCATAATAAGAGAGGTAGGAATTCTGGGGTATTTAACCAACCAGAACTCCAATCCTCTCCCAGGCGATGAGATAGTGTGGGACCTCTGATGCTCTTTCATCGGTTCCTGTTATATGGGAAAACTCAGTGCCAAATGCTTAATGCACAGACTACCCTATTCCAGTAGCTGAAGTTTATAACTTTTTAGACACTCAACCCACCAGGGGACTCGAACACTGGCCAACAAGGTGGCAGTTGCATGCTGTATCCACTACACCATACTTCAAAGCCATAATAAGAGAGGTAGGAATTCTGGGGTATTTAACCAACCAGAACTCCAATCCTCTCCCAGGCGATGAGATAGTGTGGGACCTCTGATGCTCTTTCATCGGTTCCTGTTATATGGGAAAACTCAGTGCCAAATGCTTAATGCACAGACTACCCTATTCCAGTAGCTGAAGTTTATAACTTTTTAGACACTCAACCCACCAGGGGACTCGAACACTGGCCAACAAGGTGGCAGTTGCATGCTGTATCCACTACACCATACTTCAAAGCCATAATAAGAGAGGTAGGAATTCTGGGGTATTTAACCAACCAGAACTCCAATCCTCTCCCAGGCGATGAGATAGTGTGGGACCTCTGATGCTCTTTCATCGGTTCCTGTTATATGGGAAAACTCAGTGCCAAATGCTTAATGCACAGACTACCCTATTCCAGTAGCTGAAGTTTATAACTTTTTAGACACTCAACCCACCAGGGGACTCGAACACTGGCCAACAAGGTGGCAGTTGCATGCTGTATCCACTACACCATACTTCAAAGCCATAATAAGAGAGGTAGGAATTCTGGGGTATTTAACCAACCAGAACTCCAATCCTCTCCCAGGCGATGAGATAGTGTGGGACCTCTGATGCTCTTTCATCGGTTCCTGTTATATGGGAAAACTCAGTGCCAAATGCTTAATGCACAGACTACCCTATTCCAGTAGCTGAAGTTTATAACTTTTTAGACACTCAACCCACCAGGGGACTCGAACACTGGCCAACAAGGTGGCAGTTGCATGCTGTATCCACTACACCATACTTCAAAGCCATAATAAGAGAGGTAGGAATTCTGGGGTATTTAACCAACCAGAACTCCAATCCTCTCCCAGGCGATGAGATAGTGTGGGACCTCTGATGCTCTTTCATCGGTTCCTGTTATAAGGGAAAACTCAGTGCCAAATGCTTAATGCACAGACTACCCTATTCCAGTAGCTGAAAGTTTATAACTTTTTAGACACTCAACCCACCAGGGGACTCGAACACTGGCCAACAAGGTGGCAGTTGCATGCTGTATCCACTACACCATACTTCAAAGCCATAATAAGAGAGGTAGGAATTCTGGGGTATTTAACCAACCAGAACTCCAATCCTCTCCCAGGCGATGAGATAGTGTGGGACCTCTGATGCTCTTTCATCGGTTCCTGTTATATGGGAAAACTCAGTGCCAAATGCTTAATGCACAGACTACCCTATTCCAGTAGCTGAAGTTTATAACTTTTTAGACACTCAACCCACCAGGGGACTCGAACACTGGCCAACAAGGTGGCAGTTGCATGCTGTATCCACTACACCATACTTCAAAGCCATAATAAGAGAGGTAGGAATTCTGGGGTATTTAACCAACCAGAACTCCAATCCTCTCCCAGGCGATGAGATAGTGTGGGACCTCTGATGCTCTTTCATCGGTTCCTGTTATATGGGAAAACTCAGTGCCAAATGCTTAATGCACAGACTACCCTATTCCAGTAGCTGAAGTTTATAACTTTTTAGACACTCAACCCACCAGGGGACTCGAACACTGGCCAACAAGGTGGCAGTTGCATGCTGTATCCACTACACCATACTTCAAAGCCATAATAAGAGAGGTAGGAATTCTGGGGTATTTAACCAACCAGAACTCCAATCCTCTCCCAGGCGATGAGATAGTGTGGGACCTCTGATGCTCTTTCATCGGTTCCTGTTATATGGGAAAACTCAGTGCCAAATGCTTAATGCACAGACTACCCTATTCCAGTAGCTGAAGTTTATAACTTTTTAGACACTCAACCCACCAGGGGACTCGAACACTGGCCAACAAGGTGGCAGTTGCATGCTGTATCCACTACACCATACTTCAAAGCCATAATAAGAGAGGTAGGAATTCTGGGGTATTTAACCAACCAGAACTCCAATCCTCTCCCAGGCGATGAGATAGTGTGGGACCTCTGATGCTCTTTCATCGGTTCCTGTTATATGGGAAAACTCAGTGCCAAATGCTTAATGCACAGACTACCCTATTCCAGTAGCTGAAGTTTATAACTTTTTAGACACTCAACCCACCAGGGGACTCGAACACTGGCCAACAAGGTGGCAGTTGCATGCTGTATCCACTACACCATACTTCAAAGCCATAATAAGAGAGGTAGGAATTCTGGGGTATTTAACCAACCAGAACTCCAATCCTCTCCCAGGCGATGAGATAGTGTGGGACCTCTGATGCTCTTTCATCGGTTCCTGTTATAAGGGAAAACTCAGTGCCAAATGCTTAATGCACAGACTACCCTATTCCAGTAGCTGAAATTTATAACTTTTTAGACACTCAACCCACCAGGGGACTCGAACACTGGCCAACAAGGTGGCAGTTGCATGCTGTATCCACTACACCATACTTCAAAGCCATAATAAGAGAGGTAGGAATTCTGGGGTATTTAACCAACCAGAACTCCAATCCTCTCCCAGGCGATGAGATAGTGTGGGACCTCTGATGCTCTTTCATCGGTTCCTGTTATATGGGAAAACTCAGTGCCAAATGCTTAATGCACAGACTACCCTATTCCAGTAGCTGAAGTTTATAACTT
>NC_091152.1:9703790-9793790 GCF_040958095.1 Procambarus clarkii
TAATAAGAGAGGTAGGAATTCTGGGGTATTTAACCAACCAGAACTCCAATCCTCTCCCAGGCGATGAGATAGTGTGGGACCTCTGATGCTCTTTCATCGGTTCCTGTTATATGGGAAAACTCAGTGCCAAATGCTTAATGCACAGACTACCCTATTCCAGTAGCTGAAGTTTATAACTTTTTAGACACTCAACCCACCAGGGGACTCGAACACTGGCCAACAAGGTGGCAGTTGCATGCTGTATCCACTACACCATACTTCAAAGCCATAATAAGAGAGGTAGGAATTCTGGGGTATTTAACCAACCAGAACTCCAATCCTCTCCCAGGCGATGAGATAGTGTGGGACCTCTGATGCTCTTTCATCGGTTCCTGTTATATGGGAAAACTCAGTGCCAAATGCTTAATGCACAGACTACCCTATTCCAGTAGCTGAAGTTTATAACTTTTTAGACACTCAACCCACCAGGGGACTCGAACACTGGCCAACAAGGTGGCAGTTGCATGCTGTATCCACTACACCATACTTCAAAGCCATAATAAGAGAGGTAGGAATTCTGGGGTATTTAACCAACCAGAACTCCAATCCTCTCCCAGGCGATGAGATAGTGTGGGACCTCTGATGCTCTTTCATCGGTTCCTGTTATATGGGAAAACTCAGTGCCAAATGCTTAATGCACAGACTACCCTATTCCAGTAGCTGAAGTTTATAACTTTTTAGACACTCAACCCACCAGGGGACTCGAACACTGGCCAACAAGGTGGCAGTTGCATGCTGTATCCACTACACCATACTTCAAAGCCATAATAAGAGAGGTAGGAATTCTGGGGTATTTAACCAACCAGAACTCCAATCCTCTCCCAGGCGATGAGATAGTGTGGGACCTCTGATGCTCTTTCATCGGTTCCTGTTATATGGGAAAACTCAGTGCCAAATGCTTAATGCACAGACTACCCTATTCCAGTAGCTGAAGTTTATAACTTTTTAGACACTCAACCCACCAGGGGACTCGAACACTGGCCAACAAGGTGGCAGTTGCATGCTGTATCCACTACACCATACTTCAAAGCCATAATAAGAGAGGTAGGAATTCTGGGGTATTTAACCAACCAGAACTCCAATCCTCTCCCAGGCGATGAGATAGTGTGGGACCTCTGATGCTCTTTCATCGGTTCCTGTTATATGGGAAAACTCAGTGCCAAATGCTTAATGCACAGACTACCCTATTCCAGTAGCTGAAGTTTATAACTTTTTAGACACTCAACCCACCAGGGGACTCGAACACTGGCCAACAAGGTGGCAGTTGCATGCTGTATCCACTACACCATACTTCAAAGCCATAATAAGAGAGGTAGGAATTCTGGGGTATTTAACCAACCAGAACTCCAATCCTCTCCCAGGCGATGAGATAGTGTGGGACCTCTGATGCTCTTTCATCGGTTCCTGTTATATGGGAAAACTCAGTGCCAAATGCTTAATGCACAGACTACCCTATTCCAGTAGCTGAAGTTTATAACTTTTTAGACACTCAACCCACCAGGGGACTCGAACACTGGCCAACAAGGTGGCAGTTGCATGCTGTATCCACTACACCATACTTCAAAGCCATAATAAGAGAGGTAGGAATTCTGGGGTATTTAACCAACCAGAACTCCAATCCTCTCCCAGGCGATGAGATAGTGTGGGACCTCTGATGCTCTTTCATCGGTTCCTGTTATATGGGAAAACTCAGTGCCAAATGCTTAATGCACAGACTACCCTATTCCAGTAGCTGAAGTTTATAACTTTTTAGACACTCAACCCACCAGGGGACTCGAACACTGGCCAACAAGGTGGCAGTTGCATGCTGTATCCACTACACCATACTTCAAAGCCATAATAAGAGAGGTAGGAATTCTGGGGTATTTAACCAACCAGAACTCCAATCCTCTCCCAGGCGATGAGATAGTGTGGGACCTCTGATGCTCTTTCATCGGTTCCTGTTATATGGGAAAACTCAGTGCCAAATGCTTAATGCACAGACTACCCTATTCCAGTAGCTGAAGTTTATAACTTTTTAGACACTCAACCCACCAGGGGACTCGAACACTGGCCAACAAGGTGGCAGTTGCATGCTGTATCCACTACACCATACTTCAAAGCCATAATAAGAGAGGTAGGAATTCTGGGGTATTTAACCAACCAGAACTCCAATCCTCTCCCAGGCGATGAGATAGTGTGGGACCTCTGATGCTCTTTCATCGGTTCCTGTTATATGGGAAAACTCAGTGCCAAATGCTTAATGCACAGACTACCCTATTCCAGTAGCTGAAGTTTATAACTTTTTAGACACTCAACCCACCAGGGGACTCGAACACTGGCCAACAAGGTGGCAGTTGCATGCTGTATCCACTACACCATACTTCAAAGCCATAATAAGAGAGGTAGGAATTCTGGGGTATTTAACCAACCAGAACTCCAATCCTCTCCCAGGCGATGAGATAGTGTGGGACCTCTGATGCTCTTTCATCGGTTCCTGTTATATGGGAAAACTCAGTGCCAAATGCTTAATGCACAGACTACCCTATTCCAGTAGCTGAAGTTTATAACTTTTTAGACACTCAACCCACCAGGGGACTCGAACACTGGCCAACAAGGTGGCAGTTGCATGCTGTATCCACTACACCATACTTCAAAGCCATAATAAGAGAGGTAGGAATTCTGGGGTATTTAACCAACCAGAACTCCAATCCTCTCCCAGGCGATGAGATAGTGTGGGACCTCTGATGCTCTTTCATCGGTTCCTGTTATATGGGAAAACTCAGTGCCAAATGCTTAATGCACAGACTACCCTATTCCAGTAGCTGAAGTTTATAACTTTTTAGACACTCAACCCACCAGGGGACTCGAACACTGGCCAACAAGGTGGCAGTTGCATGCTGTATCCACTACACCATACTTCAAAGCCATAATAAGAGAGGTAGGAATTCTGGGGTATTTAACCAACCAGAACTCCAATCCTCTCCCAGGCGATGAGATAGTGTGGGACCTCTGATGCTCTTTCATCGGTTCCTGTTATATGGGAAAACTCAGTGCCAAATGCTTAATGCACAGACTACCCTATTCCAGTAGCTGAAGTTTATAACTTTTTAGACACTCAACCCACCAGGGGACTCGAACACTGGCCAACAAGGTGGCAGTTGCATGCTGTATCCACTACACCATACTTCAAAGCCATAATAAGAGAGGTAGGAATTCTGGGGTATTTAACCAACCAGAACTCCAATCCTCTCCCAGGCGATGAGATAGTGTGGGACCTCTGATGCTCTTTCATCGGTTCCTGTTATATGGGAAAACTCAGTGCCAAATGCTTAATGCACAGACTACCCTATTCCAGTAGCTGAAGTTTATAACTTTTTAGACACTCAACCCACCAGGGGACTCGAACACTGGCCAACAAGGTGGCAGTTGCATGCTGTATCCACTACACCATACTTCAAAGCCATAATAAGAGAGGTAGGAATTCTGGGGTATTTAACCAACCAGAACTCCAATCCTCTCCCAGGCGATGAGATAGTGTGGGACCTCTGATGCTCTTTCATCGGTTCCTGTTATATGGGAAAACTCAGTGCCAAATGCTTAATGCACAGACTACCCTATTCCAGTAGCTGAAGTTTATAACTTTTTAGACACTCAACCCACCAGGGGACTCGAACACTGGCCAACAAGGTGGCAGTTGCATGCTGTATCCACTACACCATACTTCAAAGCCATAATAAGAGAGGTAGGAATTCTGGGGTATTTAACCAACCAGAACTCCAATCCTCTCCCAGGCGATGAGATAGTGTGGGACCTCTGATGCTCTTTCATCGGTTCCTGTTATATGGGAAAACTCAGTGCCAAATGCTTAATGCACAGACTACCCTATTCCAGTAGCTGAAGTTTATAACTTTTTAGACACTCAACCCACCAGGGGACTCGAACACTGGCCAACAAGGTGGCAGTTGCATGCTGTATCCACTACACCATACTTCAAAGCCATAATAAGAGAGGTAGGAATTCTGGGGTATTTAACCAACCAGAACTCCAATCCTCTCCCAGGCGATGAGATAGTGTGGGACCTCTGATGCTCTTTCATCGGTTCCTGTTATATGGGAAAACTCAGTGCCAAATGCTTAATGCACAGACTACCCTATTCCAGTAGCTGAAGTTTATAACTTTTTAGACACTCAACCCACCAGGGGACTCGAACACTGGCCAACAAGGTGGCAGTTGCATGCTGTATCCACTACACCATACTTCAAAGCCATAATAAGAGAGGTAGGAATTCTGGGGTATTTAACCAACCAGAACTCCAATCCTCTCCCAGGCGATGAGATAGTGTGGGACCTCTGATGCTCTTTCATCGGTTCCTGTTATATGGGAAAACTCAGTGCCAAATGCTTAATGCACAGACTACCCTATTCCAGTAGCTGAAGTTTATAACTTTTTAGACACTCAACCCACCAGGGGACTCGAACACTGGCCAACAAGGTGGCAGTTGCATGCTGTATCCACTACACCATACTTCAAAGCCATAATAAGAGAGGTAGGAATTCTGGGGTATTTAACCAACCAGAACTCCAATCCTCTCCCAGGCGATGAGATAGTGTGGGACCTCTGATGCTCTTTCATCGGTTCCTGTTATATGGGAAAACTCAGTGCCAAATGCTTAATGCACAGACTACCCTATTCCAGTAGCTGAAGTTTATAACTTTTTAGACACTCAACCCACCAGGGGACTCGAACACTGGCCAACAAGGTGGCAGTTGCATGCTGTATCCACTACACCATACTTCAAAGCCATAATAAGAGAGGTAGGAATTCTGGGGTATTTAACCAACCAGAACTCCAATCCTCTCCCAGGCGATGAGATAGTGTGGGACCTCTGATGCTCTTTCATCGGTTCCTGTTATATGGGAAAACTCAGTGCCAAATGCTTAATGCACAGACTACCCTATTCCAGTAGCTGAAGTTTATAACTTTTTAGACACTCAACCCACCAGGGGACTCGAACACTGGCCAACAAGGTGGCAGTTGCATGCTGTATCCACTACACCATACTTCAAAGCCATAATAAGAGAGGTAGGAATTCTGGGGTATTTAACCAACCAGAACTCCAATCCTCTCCCAGGCGATGAGATAGTGTGGGACCTCTGATGCTCTTTCATCGGTTCCTGTTATATGGGAAAACTCAGTGCCAAATGCTTAATGCACAGACTACCCTATTCCAGTAGCTGAAGTTTATAACTTTTTAGACACTCAACCCACCAGGGGACTCGAACACTGGCCAACAAGGTGGCAGTTGCATGCTGTATCCACTACACCATACTTCAAAGCCATAATAAGAGAGGTAGGAATTCTGGGGTATTTAACCAACCAGAACTCCAATCCTCTCCCAGGCGATGATATAGTGTGGGACCTCTGATGCTCTTTCATCGGTTCCTGTTATATGGGAAAACTCAGTGCCAAATGCTTAATGCACAGACTACCCTATTCCAGTAGCTGAAGTTTATAACTTTTTAGACACTCAACCCACCAGGGGACTCGAACACTGGCCAACAAGGTGGCAGTTGCATGCTGTATCCACTACACCATACTTCAAAGCCATAATAAGAGAGGTAGGAATTCTGGGGTATTTAACCAACCAGAACTCCAATCCTCTCCCAGGCGATGAGATAGTGTGGGACCTCTGATGCTCTTTCATCGGTTCCTGTTATATGGGAAAACTCAGTGCCAAATGCTTAATGCACAGACTACCCTATTCCAGTAGCTGAAGTTTATAACTTTTTAGACACTCAACCCACCAGGGGACTCGAACACTGGCCAACAAGGTGGCAGTTGCATGCTGTATCCACTACACCATACTTCAAAGCCATAATAAGAGAGGTAGGAATTCTGGGGTATTTAACCAACCAGAACTCCAATCCTCTCCCAGGCGATGAGATAGTGTGGGACCTCTGATGCTCTTTCATCGGTTCCTGTTATATGGGAAAACTCAGTGCCAAATGCTTAATGCACAGACTACCCTATTCCAGTAGCTGAAGTTTATAACTTTTTAGACACTCAACCCACCAGGGGACTCGAACACTGGCCAACAAGGTGGCAGTTGCATGCTGTATCCACTACACCATACTTCAAAGCCATAATAAGAGAGGTAGGAATTCTGGGGTATTTAACCAACCAGAACTCCAATCCTCTCCCAGGCGATGAGATAGTGTGGGACCTCTGATGCTCTTTCATCGGTTCCTGTTATATGGGAAAACTCAGTGCCAAATGCTTAATGCACAGACTACCCTATTCCAGTAGCTGAAGTTTATAACTTTTTAGACACTCAACCCACCAGGGGACTCGAACACTGGCCAACAAGGTGGCAGTTGCATGCTGTATCCACTACACCATACTTCAAAGCCATAATAAGAGAGGTAGGTAATTCTGTGGTATTTAACCAACCAGAACTCCAATCCTCTCCCAGGCGATGAGATAGTGTGGGACCTCTGATGCTCTTTCATCGGTTCCTGTTATATGGGAAAACTCAGTGCCAAATGCTTAATGCACAGACTACCCTATTCCAGTAGCTGAAGTTTATAACTTTTTAGACACTCAACCCACCAGGGGACTCGAACACTGGCCAACAAGGTGGCAGTTGCATGCTGTATCCACTACACCATACTTCAAAGCCATAATAAGAGAGGTAGGAATTCTGGGGTATTTAACCAACCAGAACTCCAATCCTCTCCCAGGCGATGAGATAGTGTGGGACCTCTGATGCTCTTTCATCGGTTCCTGTTATATGGGAAAACTCAGTGCCAAATGCTTAATGCACAGACTACCCTATTCCAGTAGCTGAAGTTTATAACTTTTTAGACACTCAACCCACCAGGGGACTCGAACACTGGCCAACAAGGTGGCAGTTGCATGCTGTATCCACTACACCATACTTCAAAGCCATAATAAGAGAGGTAGGAATTCTGGGGTATTTAACCAACCAGAACTCCAATCCTCTCCCAGGCGATGAGATAGTGTGGGACCTCTGATGCTCTTTCATCGGTTCCTGTTATATGGGAAAACTCAGTGCCAAATGCTTAATGCACAGACTACCCTATTCCAGTAGCTGAAGTTTATAACTTTTTAGACACTCAACCCACCAGGGGACTCGAACACTGGCCAACAAGGTGGCAGTTGCATGCTGTATCCACTACACCATACTTCAAAGCCATAATAAGAGAGGTAGGAATTCTGGGGTATTTAACCAACCAGAACTCCAATCCTCTCCCAGGCGATGAGATAGTGTGGGACCTCTGATGCTCTTTCATCGGTTCCTGTTATATGGGAAAACTCAGTGCCAAATGCTTAATGCACAGACTACCCTATTCCAGTAGCTGAAGTTTATAACTTTTTAGACACTCAACCCACCAGGGGACTCGAACACTGGCCAACAAGGTGGCAGTTGCATGCTGTATCCACTACACCATACTTCAAAGCCATAATAAGAGAGGTAGGAATTCTGGGGTATTTAACCAACCAGAACTCCAATCCTCTCCCAGGCGATGAGATAGTGTGGGACCTCTGATGCTCTTTCATCGGTTCCTGTTATATGGGAAAACTCAGTGCCAAATGCTTAATGCACAGACTACCCTATTCCAGTAGCTGAAGTTTATAACTTTTTAGACACTCAACCCACCAGGGGACTCGAACACTGGCCAACAAGGTGGCAGTTGCATGCTGTATCCACTACACCATACTTCAAAGCCATAATAAGAGAGGTAGGAATTCTGGGGTATTTAACCAACCAGAACTCCAATCCTCTCCCAGGCGATGAGATAGTGTGGGACCTCTGATGCTCTTTCATCGGTTCCTGTTATATGGGAAAACTCAGTGCCAAATGCTTAATGCACAGACTACCCTATTCCAGTAGCTGAAGTTTATAACTTTTTAGACACTCAACCCACCAGGGGACTCGAACACTGGCCAACAAGGTGGCAGTTGCATGCTGTATCCACTACACCATACTTCAAAGCCATAATAAGAGAGGTAGAAATTCTGGGGTATTTAACCAACCAGAACTCCAATCCTCTCCCAGGCGATGAGATAGTGTGGGACCTCTGATGCTCTTTCATCGGTTCCTGTTATATGGGAAAACTCAGTGCCAAATGCTTAATGCACAGACTACCCTATTCCAGTAGCTGAAGTTTATAACTTTTTAGACACTCAACCCACCAGGGGACTCGAACACTGGCCAACAAGGTGGCAGTTGCATGCTGTATCCACTACACCATACTTCAAAGCCATAATAAGAGAGGTAGGAATTCTGGGGTATTTAACCAACCAGAACTCCAATCCTCTCCCAGGCGATGAGATAGTGTGGGACCTCTGATGCTCTTTCATCGGTTCCTGTTATATGGGAAAACTCAGTGCCAAATGCTTAATGCACAGACTACCCTATTCCAGTAGCTGAAGTTTATAACTTTTTAGACACTCAACCCACCAGGGGACTCGAACACTGGCCAACAAGGTGGCAGTTGCATGCTGTATCCACTTACACCATACTTCAAAGCCATAATAAGAGAGGTAGGAATTCTGGGGTATTTAACCAACCAGAACTCCAATCCTCTCCCAGGCGATGATATAGTGTGGGTACCTCTGATGCTCTTTCATCGGTTCCTGTTATATGGGAAAACTCAGTGCCAAATGCTTAATGCACAGACTACCCTATTCCAGTAGCTGAAGTTTATAACTTTTTAGACACTCAACCCACCAGGGGACTCGAACACTGGCCAACAAGGTGGCAGTTGCATGCTGTATCCACTTACACCATACTTCAAAGCCATAATAAGAGAGGTAGGAATTCTGGGGTATTTAACCAACCAGAACTCCAATCCTCTCCCAGGCGATGAGATAGTGTGGGACCTCTGATGCTCTTTCATCGGTTCCTGTTATATGGGAAAACTCAGTGCCAAATGCTTAATGCACAGACTACCCTATTCCAGTAGCTGAAGTTTATAACTTTTTAGACACTCAACCCACCGAGGAGACTCGAACACTGGCCAACAAGGTGGCAGTTGCATGCTGTATCCACTACACCATACTTCAAAGCCATAATAAGAGAGGTAGGAATTCTGGGGTATTTAACCAACCAGAACTCCAATCCTCTCCCAGGCGATGAGATAGTGTGGGACCTCTGATGCTCTTTCATCGGTTCCTGTTATATGGGAAAACTCAGTGCCAAATGCTTAATGCACAGACTACCCTATTCCAGTAGCTGAAGTTTATAACTTTTTAGACACTCAACCCACCAGGGGACTCGAACACTGGCCAACAAGGTGGCAGTTGCATGCTGTATCCACTACACCATACTTCAAAGCCATAATAAGAGAGGTAGGAATTCTGGGGTATTTAACCAACCAGAACTCCAATCCTCTCCCAGGCGATGAGATAGTGTGGGACCTCTGAATGCTCTTTCATCGGTTCCTGTTATATGGGAAAACTCAGTGCCAAATGCTTAATGCACAGACTACCCTATTCCAGTAGCTGAAGTCTATAACTTTTTAGACACTCAACCCACCAGGGGACTCGAACACTGGCCAACAAGGTGGCAGTTGCATGCTGTATCCACTACACCATACTTCAAAGCCATAATAAGAGAGGTAGGAATTCTGGGGTATTTAACCAACCAGAACTCCAATCCTCTCCCAGGCGATGAGATAGTGTGGGACCTCTGATGCTCTTTCATCGGTTCCTGTTAATGGGAAAACTCAGTGCCAAATGCTTAATGCACAGACTACCCTATTCCAGTAGCTGAAGTTTATAACTTTTTAGACACTCAACCCACGAGGAGACTCGAACACTGGCCAACAAGGTGGCAGTTGCATGCTGTATCCACTACACCATTACTTCAAAGCCATAATAAGAGAGGTAGGAATTCTGGGGTATTTAACCAACCAGAACTCCAATCCTCTCCCAGGCGATGAGATAGTGTGGGACCTCTGATGCTCTTTCATCGGTTCCTGTTATATGGGAAAACTCAGTGCCAAATGCTTAATGCACAGACTACCCTATTCCAGTAGCTGAAGTTTATAACTTTTTAGACACTCAACCCACCAGGGGACTCGAACACTGGCCAACAAGGTGGCAGTTGCATGCTGTATCCACTACACCATACTTCAAAGCCATAATAAGAGAGGTAGGAATTCTGGGGTATTTAACCAACCAGAACTCCAATCCTCTCCCAGGCGATGAGATAGTGTGGGACCTCTGATGCTCTTTCATCGGTTCCTGTTATATGGGAAAACTCAGTGCCAAATGCTTAATGCACAGACTACCCTATTCCAGTAGCTGAAGTCTATAACTTTTTAGACACTCAACCCACCAGGGGACTCGAACACTGGCCAACAAGGTGGCAGTTGCATGCTGTATCCACTACACCATACTTCAAAGCCATAATAAGAGAGGTAGGAATTCTGGGGTATTTAACCAACCAGAACTCCAATCCTCCCCCAGGCGATGAGATAGTGTCGGACCTCTGATGCTCTTTCATCGGTTCCTGTTATATGGGAAAACTCAGTGCCAAATGCTTAATGCACAGACTACCCTATTCCAGTAGCTGAAGTTTATTACTTTTTAGACACTCAACCCACCAGGGGACTCGAACACTGGCTAACAAGGTGGCAGTTGCATGCTGTATCCACTACACCATACTTCAAAGCCATAATAAGAGAGGTAGGAATTCTGGGGTATTTAACCAACCAGAACTCCAATCCTCTCCCAGGCGATGAGATAGTGTGGGACCTCTGATGCTCTTTCATCGGTTCCTGTTATATGGGAAAACTCAGTGCCAAATGCTTAATGCACAGACTACCCTATTCCAGTAGCTGAAGTTTATAACTTTTTAGACACTCAACCCACCAGGGGTTGAGTTGAACACTGGCCAACAAGGTGGCAGTTGCATGCTGTATCCACTACACCATACTTCAAAGCCATAATAAGAGAGGTAGGAATTCTGGGGTATTTAACCAACCAGAACTCCAATCCTCCCCCAGGCGATGAGATAGTGTCGGACCTCTGATGCTCTTTCATCGGTTCCTGTTATATGGGAAAACTCAGTGCCAAATGCTTAATGCACAGACTACCCAATTCCAGTAGCTGAAGTTTATTACTTTTTAGACACTCAACCCACCAGGGGACTCGAACACTGGCCAACAAGGTGGCAGTTGCATGCTGAATCCACTACACCATACTTCAAAGCCATAATAAGAGAAGTAGGAATTCTGGGGTATTTAACCAACCAGAACTCCAATCCTCTCCCAGGCGATGAGATAGTGTAGGACCTCTGATGCTCTTTCATCGGTTCCTGTTATATGGGAAAACTCAGTGCCAAATGCTTAATGCACAGACTACCCTATTCCAGTAGCTGAAGTTTATAACTTTTTAGACACTCAACCCACCAGGGGACTCGAACACTGGCCAACAAGGTGGCAGTTGCATGCTGTATCCACTACACCATACTTCAAAGCCATAATAAGAGAGGTAGAAATTCTGGGGTATTTAACCAACCAGAACTCCAATCCTCTCGCAGGCGATGAGACAGTGTGGGACCTCTGATGCTTTTTCGTCGGTTCCTGTTATATGGGAAAACTCAGTGCCAAATGCTTAATGCACAGACTACCCTATTCCAGTATCTGAAGTTTATAACTTTTTAGACACTCAACCCACCACTGAGGGTTTGGCACTGCCACCTTGTTGGTGCAACTGCCACCTTGTTGGCCAGTGTTCGAGTCTCCTGGTGGGTTGAGTGTCTAAAAAGTTATAAACTTCAGCTACTGGAATAGGGTAGTCTGTGCATTAAGCATTTGGCACTGAGTTTTCCCATATAACAGGAACCGATGAAAGAGCATCAGAGGTCCCACACTATCTCATCGCCTGGGAGAGGATTGGAGTTCTGGTTGGTTAAATTCCCCAGAATTCCTACCTCTCTTATTATGGCTTTGAAGTATGGTGTAGTGGATACAGCATGCAACTGCCACCTTGTTGGCCAGTGTTCGAGTCCCCTGGTGGGTTGAGTGTCAAAAAAGTTATAAACTTCAGCTACTGGAATAGGGTAGTCTGTGCATTAAGCATTTGGCACTGAGTTTTCCCATATAACAGGAACCGATGAAAGAGCATCAGAGGTCCCACACTATCTCATCGCCTGGGAGAGGATTGGAGTTCTGGTTGGTTAAATACCCCAGAATTCCTACCTCTCTTATTATGGCTTTGAAGTATGGTGTAGTGGATACAGCATGCAACTGCCACCTTGTTGGCCAGTGTTCGAGTCCCCTGGTGGGTTGAGTGTCTAAAAAGTTATAAACTTCAGCTACTGGAATAGGGTAGTCTGTGCATTAAGCATTTGGCACTGAGTTTTCCCATATAACAGGAACCGATGAAAGAGCATCAGAGGTCCCACACTATCTCATCGCCTGGGAGAGGATTGGAGTTCTGGTTGGTTAAATACCCCAGAATTCCTACCTCTCTTATTATGGCGTTGAAGTGTGGTGTAGTAGATATAGCATGCAACTGCCACCTTGTTGGCCAGTGTTCGAGTCTCCTGGTGGGTTGAGTGTCTAAAAAGTTATAAACTTCAGCTACTGGAATAGGGTAGTCTGTGCATTAAGCATTTGGCACTGAGTTTTCCCATATAACAGGAACCGATGAAAGAGCATCAGAGGTCCCACACTATCTCATCGCCTGGGAGAGGATTGGAGTTCTGGTTGGTTAAATACCCCAGAATTCCTACCTCTCTTATTATGGCGTTAAAGTGTGGTGTAGTGGATACAGCATGCAACTGCCACCTTGTTGGCCAGTGTTCGAGTCCCCTGGTGGGTTGAGTGTCTAAAAAGTTATAAACTTCAGCTACTGGAATAGGGTAGTCTGTGCATTAAGCATTTGGCACTGAGTTTTCCCATATAACAGGAACCGATGAAAGAGCATCAGAGGTCCCACACTATCTCATCGCCTGGGAGAGGATTGGAGTTCTGGTTGGTTAAATACCCCAGAATTCCTACCTCTCTTATCATGGCGTTGAAGTGTGGTGTAGTGGATACAGCATGCAACTGCCACCTTGTTGGCCAGTGTTCGAGTCCCCTGGTGGGTTGAGTGTCTAAAAAGTTATAAACTTCAGCTACTGGAATAGGGTAGTCTGTGCATTAAGCATTTGGCACTGAGTTTTCCCATATAACAGGAACCTATGAAAGAGCATCAGAGGTCCCACTCTATCTCATCGCCTGGGAGAGGATTGGAGTTCTGGTTGGTTAAATACCCCAGAATTCCTACCTCTCTTATTATGGCTTTGAAGTATGGTGTAGTGGATACAGCATGCAACTGCCACCTTGTTGGCCAGTGTTCGAGTCCCCTGGTGGGTTGAGTGTCTAAAAAGTTATAAACTTCAGCTACTGGAATAGGGTAGTCTGTGCATTAAGCATTTGGCACTGAGTTTTCCCATATAACAGGAACCGATGAAAGAGCATCAGAGGTCCCACACTATCTCATCGCCTGGGAGAGGATTGGAGTTCTGGTTGGTTAAATACCCCAGAATTCCTACCTCTCTTATTATGGCTTTGAAGTATGGTGTAATGGATACAGCATGCAACTGCCACCTTGTTGGCCAGTGTTCGAGTCTCCTGGTGGGTTGAGTGTCTAAAAAGTTATAAACTTCAGCTACTGGAATAGGGTAGTCTGTGCATTAAGCATTTGGCACTGAGTTTTCCCATATAACAGGAACCGATGAAAGAGCATCAGAGGTCCCACACTATCTCATCGCCTGGGAGAGGATTGGAGTTCTGGTTGGTTAAATACCCCAGAATTCCTACCTCTCTTATTATGGCTTTGAAGTATGGTGTAGTGGATACAGCATGCAACTGCCAACTTGTTGGCCAGTGTTCGAGTCCCTTGGTGGGTTGAGTGTGCAAAAAGTTATAAACTTCAGCTACTGGAATAGGGTAGTCTGTGCATTAAGCATTTGGCACTGAGTTTTCCCATATAACAGGAACCGATGAAAGAGCATCAGAGGTCCCACACTATCTCATCGCCTGGGAGAGGATTGGAGTTCTGGTTGGTTAAATACCCCAGAATTCCTACCTCTCTTATTATGGCTTTGAAGTATGGTGTAGTGGATACAGCATGCAACTGCCACCTTGTTGGCCAGTGTTCGAGTCCCTTGGTGGGTTGAGTGTCTAAAAAGTTATAAACTTCAGCTACTGGAATAGGGTAGTCTGTGCATTAAGCATTTGGCACTGAGTTTTCCCATATAACAGGAACAGATGAGAGAGCATCAGAGGTCCCACACTATCTCATCGCCTGGGAGAGGATTGGAGTTCTGGTTGGTTAAATACCCCAGAGTTCCTACCTCTCTTATTATGGCTTTGAAGAATGGTGTAGTGGATACAGCATGCAACTGCCACCTTGTTGGCCAGTGTTCGAGTCCCCTGGTGGGTTGAGTGTCTAAAAAGTTATAAACTTCAGCTACTGGAATAGGGTAGTCTGTGCATTAAGCATTTGGCACTGAGTTTTCCCATATAACAGGAACCGATGAAAGAGCATCAGAGGTCCCACACTATCTCATCGCCTGGGAGAGGATTGGAGTTCTGGTTGGTTAAATACCCCAGAATTCCTACCTCTCTTATTATGGCTTTGAAGTATGGTGTAGTGGATACAGCATGCAACTGCCACCTTGTTGGCCAGTGTTCGAGTCCCCTGGTGGGTTGAGTGTCTAAAAAGTTATAAACTTCAGCTACTGGAATAGGGTAGTCTGTGCATTAAGCATTTGGCACTGAGTTTTCCCATATAACAGGAACCTATGAAAGAGCATCAGAGGTCCCACACTATCTCATCGCCTGGGAGAGGATTGGAGTTCTGGTTGGTTAAATACCCCAGAATTTCTACCTCTCTTATTATGGCTTTGAAGTATGGTGTAGTGGATACAGCATGCAACTGCCACCTTGTTGGCCAGTGTTCGAGTCCCCTGGTGGGTTGAGTGTCTTAAAAGTTATAAACTTCAGCTACTGGAATAGGGTAGTCTGTGCATTAAGCATTTGGCACTGAGTTTTCCAATATAACAGGAACCGATGAAAGAGCATCAGAGGTCCCACACTATCTCATCGCCTGGGAGAGGATTGGAGTTCTGGTTGGTTAAATACCCCAGAATTCCTACCTCTCTTATCATGGCGTTGAAGTGTGGTGTAGTGGATACAGCATGCAACTGCCACCTTGTTGGCCAGTGTTCGAGTCCCCTGGTGGGTTGAGTGTCTAAAAAGTTATAAACTTCAGCTACTGGAATAGGGTAGTCTGTGCATTAAGCATTTGGCACTGAGTTTTCCCATATAACAGGAACCTATGAAAGAGCATCAGAGGTCCCACACTATCTCATCGCCTGGGAGAGGATTGGAGTTCTGGTTGGTTAAATACCCCAGAATTCCTACCTCTCTTATTATGGCTTTGAAGTATGGTGTAGTGGATACAGCATGCAACTGCCACCTTGTTGGCCAGTGTTCGAGTCCCCTGGTGGGTTGAGTGTCTAAAAAGTTATAAACTTCAGCTACTGGAATTGGGTAGTCTGTGCATTAAGCATTTGGCACTGAGTTTTCCCATATAACAGGAACCGATGAAAGAGCATCAGAGGTCCCACACTATCTCATCGCCTGGGAGAGGATTGGAGTTCTGGTTGGTTAAATACCCCAGAATTCCTACCTCTCTTATTATGGCTTTGAAGTATGGTGTAGTGGATACAGCATGCAACTGCCACCTTGTTGGCCAGTGTTCGAGTCTCCTGGTGGGTTGAGTGTCTAAAAAGTTATAAACTTCAGCTACTGGAATAGGGTAGTCTGTGCATTAAGCATTTGGCACTGAGTTTTCCCATATAACAGGAACCGATGAAAGAGCATCAGAGGTCCCACACTATCTCATCGCCTGGGAGAGGATTGGAGTTCTGGTTGGTTAAATACCCCAGAATTCCTACCTCTCTTATTATGGCTTTGAAGTATGGTGTAGTGGATACAGCATGCAACTGCCAACTTGTTGGCCAGTGTTCGAGTCCCTTGGTGGGTTGAGTGTGCAAAAAGTTATAAACTTCAGCTACTGGAATAGGGTAGTCTGTGCATTAAGCATTTGGCACTGAGTTTTCCCATATAACAGGAACCGATGAAAGAGCATCAGAGGTCCCACACTATCTCATCGCCTGGGAGAGGATTGGAGTTCTGGTTGGTTAAATACCCCAGAATTCCTACCTCTCTTATTATGGCTTTGAAGTATGGTGTAGTGGATACAGCATGCAACTGCCACCTTGTTGGCCAGTGTTCGAGTCCCTTGGTGGGTTGAGTGTCTAAAAAGTTATAAACTTCAGCTACTGGAATAGGGTAGTCTGTGCATTAAGCATTTGGCACTGAGTTTTCCCATATAACAGGAACAGATGAGAGAGCATCAGAGGTCCCACACTATCTCATCGCCTGGGAGAGGATTGGAGTTCTGGTTGGTTAAATACCCCAGAGTTCCTACCTCTCTTATTATGGCTTTGAAGAATGGTGTAGTGGATACAGCATGCAACTGCCACCTTGTTGGCCAGTGTTCGAGTCCCCTGGTGGGTTGAGTGTCTAAAAAGTTATAAACTTCAGCTACTGGAATAGGGTAGTCTGTGCATTAAGCATTTGGCACTGAGTTTTCCCATATAACAGGAACCGATGAAAGAGCATCAGAGGTCCCACACTATCTCATCGCCTGGGAGAGGATTGGAGTTCTGGTTGGTTAAATACCCCAGAATTCCTACCTCTCTTATTATGGCTTTGAAGTATGGTGTAGTGGATACAGCATGCAACTGCCACCTTGTTGGCCAGTGTTCGAGTCCCCTGGTGGGTTGAGTGTCTAAAAAGTTATAAACTTCAGCTACTGGAATAGGGTAGTCTGTGCATTAAGCATTTGGCACTGAGTTTTCCCATATAACAGGAACCTATGAAAGAGCATCAGAGGTCCCACACTATCTCATCGCCTGGGAGAGGATTGGAGTTCTGGTTGGTTAAATACCCCAGAATTTCTACCTCTCTTATTATGGCTTTGAAGTATGGTGTAGTGGATACAGCATGCAACTGCCACCTTGTTGGCCAGTGTTCGAGTCCCCTGGTGGGTTGAGTGTCTTAAAAGTTATAAACTTCAGCTACTGGAATAGGGTAGTCTGTGCATTAAGCATTTGGCACTGAGTTTTCCAATATAACAGGAACCGATGAAAGAGCATCAGAGGTCCCACACTATCTCATCGCCTGGGAGAGGATTGGAGTTCTGGTTGGTTAAATACCCCAGAATTCCTACCTCTCTTATCATGGCGTTGAAGTGTGGTGTAGTGGATACAGCATGCAACTGCCACCTTGTTGGCCAGTGTTCGAGTCCCCTGGTGGGTTGAGTGTCTAAAAAGTTATAAACTTCAGCTACTGGAATAGGGTAGTCTGTGCATTAAGCATTTGGCACTGAGTTTTCCCATATAACAGGAACCTATGAAAGAGCATCAGAGGTCCCACACTATCTCATCGCCTGGGAGAGGATTGGAGTTCTGGTTGGTTAAATACCCCAGAATTCCTACCTCTCTTATTATGGCTTTGAAGTATGGTGTAGTGGATACAGCATGCAACTGCCACCTTGTTGGCCAGTGTTCGAGTCCCCTGGTGGGTTGAGTGTCTAAAAAGTTATAAACTTCAGCTACTGGAATTGGGTAGTCTGTGCATTAAGCATTTGGCACTGAGTTTTCCCATATAACAGGAACCGATGAAAGAGCATCAGAGGTCCCACACTATCTCATCGCCTGGGAGAGGATTGGAGTTCTGGTTGGTTAAATACCCCAGAATTCCTACCTCTCTTATTATGGCTTTGAAGTATGGTGTAGTGGATACAGCATGCAACTGCCACCTTGTTGGCCAGTGTTCGAGTCTCCTGGTGGGTTGAGTGTCTAAAAAGTTATAAACTTCAGCTACTGGAATAGGGTAGTCTGTGCATTAAGCATTTGGCACTGAGTTTTCCCATATAACAGGAACCGATGAAAGAGCATCAGAGGTCCCACACTATCTCATCGCCTGGGAGAGGATTGGAGTTCTGGTTGGTTAAATACCCCAGAATTCCTACCTCTCTTATTATGGCTTTGAAGTATGGTGTAGTGGATACAGCATGCAACTGCCAACTTGTTGGCCAGTGTTCGAGTCCCCTGGTGGGTTGAGTGTGTAAAAAGTTATAAACTTCAGCTACTGGAATAGGGTAGTCTGTGCATTAAGCATTTGGCACTGAGTTTTCCCATATAACAGGAACCGATGAAAGAGCATGAGAGGTCCCACACTATCTCATCGCCTGGGAGAGGATTGGAGTTCTGGTTGGTTAAATACCCCAGAGTTCCTACCTCTCTTATTATGGCTTTGAAGAATGGTGTAGTGGATACAGCATGCAACTGCCACCTTGTTGGCCAGTGTTCGAGTCCCCTGGTGGGTTGAGTGTCTAAAAAGTTATAAACTTCAGCTACTGGAATAGGGTAGTCTGTGCATTAAGCATTTGGCACTGAGTTTTCCCATATAACAGGAACCGATGAAAGAGCATCAGAGGTCCCACACTATCTCATCGCCTGGGAGAGGATTGGAGTTCTGGTTGGTTAAATACCCCAGAATTCCTACCTCTCTTATTATGGCTTTGAAGTATGGTGTAGTGGATACAGCATGCAACTGCCACCTTGTTGGCCAGTGTTCGAGTCCCCTGGTGGGTTGAGTGTCTAAAAAGTTATAAACTTCAGCTACTGGAATAGGGTAGTCTGTGCATTAAGCATTTGGCACTGAGTTTTCCCATATAACAGGAACCGATGAAAGAGCATCAGAGGTCCCACACTATCTCATCGCCTGGGAGAGGATTGGAGTTCTGGTTGGTTAAATACCCCAGAATTTCTACCTCTCTTATTATGGCTTTGAAGTATGGTGTAGTGGATACTGCATGCAACTGCCACCTTGTTGGCCAGTGTTCGAGTCCCCTGGTGGGTTGAGTGTCTAAAAAGTTATAAACTTCAGCTACTGGAATAGGGTAGTCTGTGCATTAAGCATTTGGCACTGAGTTTTCCAATATAACAGGAACCGATGAAAGAGCATCAGAGGTCCCACACTATCTCATCGCCTGGGAGAGGATTGGAGTTCTGGTTGGTTAAATACCCCAGAATTCCTATCTCTCTTATTATGGCTTTGAAGTATGGTGTAGTGGATACAGCATGCAACTGCCACCTTGTTGGCCAGTGTTCGAGTCTCCTGGTGGGTTGAGTGTCTAAAAAGTTATAAACTTCAGCTACTGGAATAGGGTAGTCTGTGCATTAAGCATTTGGCACTGAGTTTTCCCATATAACAAGAACCGATGAAAGAGCATCAGAGGTCCCACACTATCTCATCGCCTGGGAGAGGATTGGAGTTCTGGTTGGTTAAATACCCCAGAATTCCTACCTCTCTTATTATGGCAACTGCCATAATAAGCATGCATGCAACTGCCACCTTGTTGGCCAGTGTTCGAGTCCCCTGGTGGGTTGAGTGTCTAAAAAGTTATAAATTTCAGCTACTGGAATAGGGTAGTCTGTGCATATATATATATATATATATATATATATATATATATATATATATATATATATATATATATATATATATATATATATATATATATATATATATATATATATATATATATCTATGTCGTACCTAATAGCCAGAACGCACTTTTCAGCCTACTATTCAAGGCCAGATTTGCCTAATAAGCCAAGTTTTCATGAATTCATGTATTTTCGACTACCTAACCTACCTAACCTAACCTAACCTAACTTTTTCTGCTACCTAACCTAACCTAACCTATAAAGATAGGTTAGGTTAGGTTAGGTAGGGTTGGTTAGGTTCGGTCATATATCTACGGTAATTTTAACTCCAATAAAAAAAATTGACCTCATACATAATGAAATGGGTAGCTTTATCATTTCATAAGAAAAAAATTAGAAAAAATATATTAATTCAGGAAAACTTGGCTTATTAGGCAAATCGAGCCTTGAATAGTAGGCCAAAAAGTGAGTTCTGGCTACTAGGTACGACATCTATATATATATATATATATTATATATATCGTACCTAGTAGCCAGAACGCACTTCTCGGCCTACTCTACAAGACCCGATTTGCATAATTAGCCAAGTTTTCCTAAATTTATATATTTTTCAACTTTTTTTCTTATAAAATGATAAAGCTATCCATTTCAGTATGTATGAGCTCCTTTTGTTTAACTTTGAGTCAAAAGTAATGTAGAAATATGACCGAATCTAACCAACCCTACATGACGTCACCTAACACCTAACACCTAATCTAACCTAACTTGGCATATCCTAACCAAATCTAAGTCAATAATTTATGTTCCTAATGTAACATAATAATAATAATTCAAATAAACCAATTGGAATCAATTTGTTGAAAAAAAGAGAAAATCACTCAGCCTATTAGGCAAATCGGGCCTTGCACAGTAGGCCAAGAAGTTCATTCTGGCTACTAGGTACGGCCTACTATGCAAGGTCCGATTTGCCTAATAAGCCAAGTTTTCCTGAATTTATATATTTTTCAAATTTGTTTTCTTATGACATGATAAAGCTATCCATTTCAATATGTATGAGTTAATGTATTTCAATTTGCGTTAAAACTAATGTAGATATGTGACCAAACCTAACCAACCCTACCTAACCTAACCTATCTTATCCTAACCTAAACTACCATAACTAAGTCAATAATTTATGTTTTTTAATATAATATAGTACTAATATGTCAAATATACCATTTGGAAACAATTTATGGAAAATAAAGAAAATCCCTAGGTCTATTAGGCAAAACGGGCCTTGCATAGTAGGCCGAGAAGTGTGTTCTGGCTACTAGGTACGACATATATATAATCCTCCTCATGGCTCCTACTGATTTTCTTATATACATACATACATACATACATACATACATACATACATACATACATACATACATACATACATACATACATACATACATACATACATACATACATACATAAATACATACATACATACATACATACACACATACATAACACACACACACACACACACACACACACACACACACACACACACACACACAGGCGGGAGTGGAGGAAGTACAGAAGACAAAGAACAGAGGACAACAGAGCTAGGAACGATTACATTAACATAAGACGAACATCGGAAAGGAACTCTGAGAACGATATTGCAATCAAAGCGAAAAAACAACCTAAGTTACTACACAGTCATATAAGAAGAAAAATATCGGTGAACGACCAAGTGACAAGACTAAGGAAGACAGAGGGGGCATATACTGAAAGTGACAAGGAAATCTGCGAGGCACTGAATGCCAGTTTACATGGAGTGTTCACTACCGAGCCTGAGCAGCTCCCATTGTTGGAAGGGGATACCCTAGATGAAAGACTATCAGATATAGAGGTGACAGCAGAGGAGGTAATGAAACAGTTGACAACTCTAGATGCAACTAAAGCAGTTGGACCAGACAAAGTATCACCGTGGATACTAAAAGAAGCAGCACAGGCCCTCAGCGTTCCTCTGGCAATGATCTTTAAGGGGGCTTATCACACTAAATTAAAAGTTGTTCAATTTGCTTATAAATTTTTTTATGAAATGGTTATAGAAAGGGCTGCAACTGGTCCAAGTTTCACCATCACACCCTAAACAGAAAAGGAGAAAAAAAATACACAACGTATTATGCAACGAATGTTCAACATTCTCAAATAATCTCAGGAAACACATGTGTCAACTAAAATGTCTACTATGTGCTGTAGAAGCACAAACTCTTGTAATAATTGTAATATGTATGTGCAATATATTTATATGTAAAAATTTTTTTTTTTCTTTTTTTTTTGGCCAATTTTTTTTTCTCGTTTGTTATCAAGGGATTTGCATGAAACTTGCACACCTTGCTCAATGGATGCCTATCTGCAAGGGTGCTAATTATGAACGAAATCTGTCGACGTCAAGCTCAGCTACAGGTGGCCGAACTTGGATCTTTATTTTACTCTGGAAAGTAATTTACAACTTCAAGGCGTTTCTCAGCTTTCATTTATTAATCAATTTACATGCATATTACACCTTATATGTAGGGTTTGTGCTTCTACAAACCTATTGAGACATTTTAGTCCAAAGTCCATTTGTTGATTTTATAAAAATTTATAAACATCATATATTGCATATTTTTGGAAGGGTAACTTTGAAAAATTATATTATTGCACTAAACACTTTCTTTGATAAAATTGCTCAATACAATCTATTATTATGTGTTAGTTTAATATCTGAGTGTTATAGAAATGATTTTAGTTGACACATGTGTTCCCTGAAATTATTTGAAAATGTTGAAAATTCGTTGCATAATACGTTGTGTATTTTTTTTCTCCTTTCCTGTTTAGGGTGTGATGCTGAAACTTGGACCAGTTGCAGCTCTTTCTATAACCATTTCATAAATAAATTTATAAACAAATTGAACAATTTTTACGAAACCCGTAATATGCCACCTTAATGAGTCACTTATGTCAGGAGAATTGCCCAGTTGGTGGAAGAAGGCAAATGTCGTGCCGATCTTCAAGAAAGGTGATAGGAGGAGGCACTTAACTATAGACCTGTATCACTGACAAGCATCCCCTGTAAAATACTGGAAAGAATAATTAGGCTACGACTGGTTGCACACCTGGAGAACATTAGGTTTGTGAACAAACATCAACATGGGTTCTGGACAGGGAAATCGTGCCTAACAAACCTTCTGGAATTCTATGATAAAATAACGAGGATAAGACAGGACAGAGATGGTTGGGCAGACTGAATATTTCTGGACTGCCAAAAAGCCTTTGATACAGTACCGCACATGAGACTGCTGTTCAAGCTCGAGAGGCAGGCGGGGGTGGGGGGAAAGGTCCTAGCATGGACAAGGAACTACCTAACAGAAAGGAGCCAAAGAGTTACAGTAAGGGGCGAGAAGTCGGACTGGCGAACAGTAACAAGTGGAGTACCACAAGGATCGGTGCTGGGACCAATTCTATTTCTTGTATATGTTAACGACATGTTTACAGGCGTAGAGTCCTACATGTCGATGTTTGCGGATGACGCAAAGTTGATGAGAAGAGTTGTGACAGATGAGAATTGCAGGATCCTCCAAGAGGACCTGAACAGGTTGCAGAGATGGTCAGAGAAATGGCTACTGGAATTCAACACGAGCAAATGTAAAGTTATGGAAATGGGACTAGGAGATAGGAGACCAAAGGGACAGTACACAATGAAGGGGAACAGCCTACCTGTGACGACGCGTGAAAGAGACCTGGGGATAGACGTAACACCTAATCTATCTCCTGAAGCACATATAAATAGGATAACGACAGCAGCGTACTCTACACTGGCAAAAGTTAGAACATCATTCAGAAACCTAAGTAAGGAGGCATTTAGGGCGCTTTACACTGCCTACGTAAGGCCAGTCTTAGAGTATGCCGCCTCATCATGGAGTCCCCATCTGAAGAAGCATATAATGAAACTGGAAAAGGTTCAGAGGTTTACAACGAGACTCGTCCCAGAGCTACGAGGGATGGGGTATGAGGAGCGCCTGAGGGAACTGTGCCTTACGACACTAGAAAGAAGAAGGGAGAGGGGGGACATGATAGGAACGTATAAGATACTCAGAGGGATTGACAGAGTGGACATAGACGAAATGTTCACACGGAAAAGTAACAGAACGAGGGGACATGGATGGAAGCTTGAAGCTCAGATGAGTCACAGAGATGTTAGGAAGTTTTCTTTTAGCGTGAGAGTAGTGGGAAAATGGAATGCACTTCAGGAACAGGTTGTGGAAGCAAATACTATTCATAATTTTAAAACCAGGTATGATAGGGAAATGGGACAGGAGTCATTGCTGTAAACAACCGATGCTCGAAAGGCGGGATCCAAGAGTCAATGCTCGGTCCTGCAGACACAACTAGGTGAGTACAACTAGGTGAGTACACACACACACACACACACACACACACAGTTTGGGGCCTCGTAGCCTGGTGGATAGCGCGCAGGACTCGTAATTCTGTGGCGCGGGTTCGATCCCCGCACGAGGCAGAAACAAATGGGCAAAGTTTCTTTCACCCTAAATGCCCCTGTTACCTAGCAGTAAATAGGTACCTGGGAGTTAGTCAGCTGTCACGGGCTGCTTCCTGGGGTGTGTGTGTGTGTGGTGTGGAAAAAAAAAAAGTAGTTAGTAAACAGTTGATTGAGAGTTGAGAGGCGGGCCGAAAGAGCAAAGCTCAACCCCCGCAAAAACACAACTAGTAAACACACACATAGCACTTTTAATAGAAAAAGGGAATGATGGTACCACCTCTGGCTGGAAGAAGGGTCCCCATTGCCTCAGAGACTAGCACACATAACTCATTAGAGAGATTCAAATCTCAGACTTAGCTTGGCTGCATTACTGTAAACTTTTTACAAAGAGCCTGGTTTGAATCGAATGGTCATTAGCTGTTAGACTTCCTCACTAATATCTTGCAATAGGACGAGTCATGGACGTGGTCTTTAAAACATATTTAAGCTACTTACGAAAAGAGAATTTCTGCGGAGACGTTACCAACGGCTAGTGCAGTGTTTATGGTGTATGCCTTTCTGTGTTTCTGTAAGAGTTCGTGATAGGTTTGCGGGAAAGCCTCAATGAGAAGTCCCGTCCAGTTGAGGTTTCTCTCAAAATACAAGGAGTTGCTGAGGTACTCTCCATCCACGGCGCCAACCTCCACGAAGAATCCACCTCTCTGTAACACAAGAATACTAGTTACTTGTGCACTGTGATACTTGACACACTCTGCGCTCAGTAAATAAATAATTGTACGTTTTTCATTAAGAACCTCTAGTTATAGGTACAGTGTGATACTAAACATGATTATAACACTAGTTACAGGTACAGTGTGGTACTAAACATTATTTTAACACTAGTTACAGGTACAGTACGATACTAAACATGATTATATCACTAGTTACAAGTATAGTGTGATACTAAACAGGATTATAACATTAGTTACAGGTATAGTGTGATGCTAATTAAACATGGTTATGACACCAGTTACATGTACAGTGAGATACTAAACATGATTATAACACTATGTACAGGTACATTTTGATACTAAACATGGTTATAACAATAGTTACAGATACAGTGTGATACTAAACATGATTATAACGCTAGTTACAGGCACAGTGTGATGCTAAACATAATTAATATACTAGTTACAGGTGCAGTGTGATACTAAACATGATTGAAGCAATAGTTACAGGTGCAATGTGATACTAAACATGATTGAAGCAATAGTTACAGGTTGAGTGTGATACTAAACATGATTATAGCACTAGTTACAGGTAGAGTGTGATACTAAACATGATTATGGCACTAGATACAGGTACAGTGTGATACTAGTCATGATTATAGAACTAGTTACAGGTAAAGTCAAGGAAAATTATTTTTTTACCCCTTCAAGTTTGTGGACCGTGTATAATGACACCACCTCGTTTGTTGTTGTCATAATATTGTGTTTGTTATGATAAAACAATCGCTTTGTAACGACGAATCTCATTGTCAAAACATCGGTTTATATCATTCACACTGCTATCGACAGGAAACTTTGTGAAGAGCAGTTAATCAAAATTAATACATGTAGATTAGTGAAAATGTGGAGATGGTTCTACTTTTGGGCTTACGAGTTTGTTGTTCTTTGATGTTTAACGATGTAACGTATGATAATTTTACGGGATGGCATTTGGCTGTCTAGTCAAACGACGGGACGTCACGCAACGCTCTCGCCAGCGTCCTCACTCCTCAGTCAACATCAACACACAAAACGTTTTTTCAAGTTAAAAGTAGTTTCCAATCGTTTACATTTGCAAAAATAGTTTGTATTCTTTATACAAATAATGGTATTAAGACCTAATTACACCCTTAATATTCAGTATGTATATTACGAAACATGATTGATTGTTTCATGAATTGAAACATGATTGATTGTATATTACGAAACATGATTGATTGAAACATGATTACGAAACATGAAACACTCTCTCTCTCTCTCATCGAGAGAGAGAGAGTGACAGACAGACAGACATACAGACAGACAGACAGAACTCGTAAAAAATGGCAAATGTCTGATCATAATCGTGTAATTGATCTACCTGTAATTCATTGCCTTTTGATAACTATTGTATTCTCAATACTACTGCCGTATGATAAATGTTAAACAAAAAAGTTATTTTCTTCGTAAAACGTTTACAACACTAATAGGTAAACAATACGTATTCTGTCATCGGTTCAACTATCCGGACTGGATGGTAGAACGACAGTCTCGCGTGATGCAGGTCAGCGTTCAGTCCCGACCGTTCAAGTGGTTGGGCACTATTCCTTCCCAAATCCCAAACTCTTATTCTGACCCTTTCCAAGTACTTTATAGTTGTAATTACTTGGCGCTTTCCTCTGATAGTTCCATCTGTCATCGGTTGTCTCACCAACACCGTAGTAGAGAATGCTTTGGCATTTGGGTGAAAGCTGTACCTGACTTACCTGAGGGCCACTAAAACTAGTGGCCTCGGGGAGGACAGGAAGCTGGCGGCTTGTCAAAGGTCCCCCCCCTCATTTTTCCTGATGATTTTTGTAACCAGGATCTTTCAATTCGGCAGCGTTTTGGGTAGGATGATTAATACTGATGCTGGGCTAAATTGTTTAATTAATTAATTAATATTTAATTAATACAAGTGAAAGTATAATCTACTTAATATAACTAAAAGTAAAATGATTAGTAAATTATAGTACGTAGATATATAAAGTAGCATTATAAGTTAATTAACTGAACTAAATGATAATGTATAAACTGTAATTAACGAAAAACTATAATTAGGCTTCCCTGGGAACTAGCCTAATTACAGTAAAGAGTGCAACAGGTAAAGTAGAATATGATAGTTCACAAAACTTAAGTATAAGATATGTAAATTAACTGCAACCCATATGAACATAACTGCTAGTTAATGTCCATTAAAAGATAAAAGTTAACAGTATTTATGGCTACTTGAACAAGCCTAATTATCGATGAATGATAACCGATGAATAAGGAGGTGGGCCAGTCGTCAGGCACCACGAATAACAAACATCTTAGGCTCCTAACACTGGGTAGACACCTGGCACAAGCACCCGAGAGGAGCATAGTGACCGGCCCTGGTGCGTTTCCCGGGGCTGGGGGTAGTGCGGGTCCCGTGTCTCCTGATGGTGAGCCAAGCGGTGTTCCTAATGCTGTTGCTGTGGCGCCGCCGTCTACTGTTGATAGGGACTATGCCTCCCGTGGATGCGCTGTGTTCTTCTGTCCCTCGCCGTAAGCACGCTCCAAGGGATCGGTCGCATAGCAGGGGCCCCGCTGAGAAGAGGATCGAGGCTTCGGGTAGTGTGGCTTTGGCAGGCGCTCCTCCCTCCACTCCTCCTGTGGTTCCTACACTCCCTTCGGACGAGGGGTCTGGCAGTGTGCAGGGCATTGCGTGTGGCGTGGGGCTCGAGGTGGCAGAGAACGAGGAGGTGACGTGGATGATAACGTCAGTGCCTGGGGGTGCCTCGACGTGTGGTGCCTCCCCCTTGAGGGTTGCAAAAGTTCCTGTACGTTCATCTTCCGGTGTTCGGCGCGTGGTTGAGCCTGGTGGTGTGGGTGCGGCTCCCGCTGGGGGTGAAGATGTTTCCCCTGGGGGACACGTCGGGTTGGGGGTGTAATGAGGTTCTTCTGATGGCGCCCCTCTGTTGTGTGCACGTCGTTGAACGTTTGGGGTTTGAATGATCTTGGGGTCCAGTTGGGCCTGTTGGATGTTCTGCAGGAGCAGCGTGTGGATGTGGCTCTGATCCAGGAGCATAATGTTCATGATGTGTCTGTGCTGCATAGTTTGTGTGCTCATTATCATGTTGTGCTTAATTTGCCAAGGACGTCCTTTGGGGGGACGTTTATGTTGTTTTCAAGGAGGGCGGATTTTGTTTGTTCGGGTGGAGTTTTTGGTGGTAGTCATTCCGTTCCTGACGGTGTGCGCCCCCGTGGGAGCGGCACACCGTCAGGAGTGAGAGGAGTTTTTTTGGGTGGGGCTTCTCCCCTCCTGTGTTATGATACGCGGGGTATGGTTTTTGGTGGGGATTTTAATTGTGTAACGAGTGCGCGGGACTGTAATAGCACCCACCCGTAAAATATATCAGGTGTGCTGTTGGAGGTAATGCGTTATTGCGGTTTCAAAGATACTGCTGTGCTCTGTGGTGGCAAGTTGAGTTTTACTTTTGCTGCACGTGGGGCGCGTTCTCGGATTGACCCTTTCCACACTGTCTAGGTAGCCTTCTCGAACCGTTGTTTGGTGCTGGTCCTGGTTGGTGTGCGCAGTCAGGTGTGAGTCGGTGCGGGGTGGTGGAAACTCAATTGTGGGTTGTTGCGTAGTCTGTGGGTTTGCGGGCAGTTTCGAGTCTGGTGGGTCGGGATTCTTGCCCGGCGGCCTGAGTTTCCTTCTGTTTTGGAGGGGTGTAAGGTGCAGAGTCGGTCGTTTTTTCGGGTGGTTGCCAAGCGGGAGGTTTGGGTTGCTGCGGTTGCTGCAGACACGGCTAATGCGGTTGTATGTGTGGTTGAATGCTGGGATTGACTGTTTTGGGGAGATTGCAGAGTGTAAGGAGCATATTTGTGGTTTGCGGAATGAGTGGGCTGAGGGTGTTCGTGTGCGTGCTCGTGTGAGTGAGCATGTCGACGGGGAACGGCTTTCTCCCTTTCTTTTAGGGAAGGTGAAGGTTGCGCGTGACTGTTTTTTTTTACAGCTCTGCAGCAGCCGGATGGGTCCGTTGTTTCGGACACCGATGGTGTGGTGCATTATGTTCAGCAGGAGTTGGCAGAACTCTATGGGGTAGTAGAGGGGGGGGGGGACGCGCTTGCGGAAGATTTTTTGCGTGGGTGCGTTCCGGGGTTGTCTGCTGTGGATTGTAATCGTTTACTGGAAGATGTTTCGTCGGTGGATCTTTTTGATGTGGTCAGGTCGTTTCGTTCCGGGAAGGTGCCGGGCTCGGATGGCCTTCCTGTGGAGTTTTATGTTGCTTTTGGGGATGTGCTGGGGGGTGTTCTTTTGGAGGTGGTACGGGCTTACCTTCGAGGGTGCGTTCTGCCTGTGTCTCAGTGCGATGGGATCGTACGGCTGCTCCAGAAGCCGGGCGAAATATGGTTCTTCTCGAACTGGAGGCCCATTACTTCGTTGAATGTGGACTATAAGGTCCTGTCCAAGGTTTTAACTGGTCGGTGTCGACGTGTTGTTGCGTCTGTTGTTTCTGCGGAACAGTTTTGTGGTGTTCCTTGCCGCTCTTTGCTGCAGTGCAATGCGTTGTATCGGGATGTGCTTCTCTACGTGTCGGAATCTCGCTTATTGGCGGCGATGCTCTGCCTGGATTGGTCGAAAGCTTTCGACCGTGTATCGCTTGCATTTGTTTTTCGTGTGTTGGAGCGGCTTGGGTTTCCGCCTTTGTTTGTTCGCTGGGTGCGCATGTTGTATGTTCTTTGTTGTAGTCGGGTTTGCATCAATGGGTTCTTGAGTGCTCCTTTCCCTGTGCGCCGTTCTGTGCGGCAGGGTTGTCCACTTTCCATGCTTCTGTATTTGCTCTTTCAGGAGCCTTTTTATCGGGTGGTCAAGGCTTGTGCCTTTATCCTTCCTCCCCACCCCCCACCCCCCCCGGTTGCCTTCTGGTCTTCCGTTGCCCATCTGCGGTTATGCGGATGATACCATTCTGTTCGAAGCCTCTGAGGGTTCTGTTGGGGCTGTGAAGACCGTGGTTGAGAGGTTTGAGTTGGCCACTGGGGCCCCGGGTTAATCGCGCTAAGTCCGGTATCATGGGTGTGGGTGGGTGATCCTCACGCCTTAAGTGGGAGTGGTCCTGGTTTCCGGTGGTTTCTTCTCTGCGGGTTCTGGGGATCACCTGGTTTGCTTCCTAGGAACGCTCTTTGGACTATAATTAGGGTGCGGTTTCTCGTAGTGTGGGCGTTGCGGTTGGAATGTTCTCAGCGTACCCGTTGACGATCTATCAGCGGGCATTGCTTGTTACTTGCAAGGCACTATCACGTGTCTGGTTCGTGGCTCGGTGCCTCCCCTTAGATCGCCGGTTGACTCTAGGGTTGGAACGTCAGGTTTATAGGTATGTGTGGTGCGGTCGTTACCACTCGGTTCGTCGCTCAACGTTGGTGTTAGCTGTGCGGGAGGGTGGGGTCGGTATTCCTGTCGTGTTTAACAGGACTTGGGCGTTGTTCTGGGTCTCGTTGCATGAGGGATTGGAGATGGGTGGGGGGCTTAATGCTTTGTGTGTTTTTTATTGCTCAGTTCGGTTTAGTTTCTTCGTAGATTTGCGTGTTTGTCAGGAGGTGACCTTGTGTACCCCTCCTGTTTACTCTTGGGTGGTGGACATTCTTCGGGCTGTCTGTCTTTGTCCTGGTTATCTGTCTCTTTCGGTTAAGGTGGTTTATGGGGTATTGTTTCGTCGTGTCCGGCCGCGAGTGGAGGCCTTGTTCCCATATTGGGATTGACGGGAGGTGTGGGTGGCATTGGGGGTGCGGTTTTTGGCGCTGCAGCAGCGGGAGTTGTTGTTTCGCATGTTGCATTTGTCGTTGGCGACGAATGAACGGCTGTGCATGCTGGGTTTGTGCGCCTCTGCGGCGTGTGTGCACTGTGGGTTACCTGAGTCTCAGTTGCATGTATTTTATTTTTGTGAGTGGTTGCGTGGTTTGATTGATTGGTTTCGTGATGTGTTCGCCGTGGTTTGTGGGCCGGGGTATCGGGGTGGTTTTCTGCGATTTTCATTTTTGTCTGAAAGATATTATTGATAATAACATTATCACTACAGACAAAAATCTGAAAATATAATTGACAATTTACCACAAAAACAAAAAACGGCCAATCTACTCATGAAAAACTCCCCAGACACTAAATAGAACGCCTTGAACAAGTCTATGTGGGTGGGGACGAGGACAGGTTGACGAGTTTAGCAGTTACCAGGGAGGATGTTCTTAAACAAATAGTAAAACTCAAACCAAACAAATCCCCAGGGCCGGATGAAGTGTTTGCTAGGGTGCTTAAAGAATGCAAAGAGGAGCTTTGTGACCCACTGTCAACCATATTTAATAAATCAATAGAGTCAGGCAGAGTCCCAGAGTTTTGGAAAGTTGCTAATGTGATACCAGTTTTTAAGAAAGGAGATAGATCACTTGCGTCTAACTATCGACCAATTAGCCTAACGTCTATTGTGGGAAAGTTACTCGAATCTATAATAGCAAATAAAATTCGTCTTCATCTTGAAAAACATAAATTAATAATTGAGTCGCAACATGGTTTTATAAATGGCCGTTCATGTTTAACAAATTTGTTATCTTTTTATTCTAGCATTGTTGAGGCAGTTGATAGTGGTAAGGATTGCGATGTTGTATACCTTGACTTTAGCAAAGCTTTTGATACAGTGCCACATGAAAGACTGATTAAAAAAATAGAGTCTCATGGTATTGGGGGTGCTATATTAAGCTGGATTAGGGCATGGCTATACCAAAGGAAACAGAGAGTTAGTATAAATGGAATCAAGTCAGAGTGGGAAAATGTTGTAAGTGGAGTGCCTCAAGGCTCTGTCCTGGGACCTCTGTTGTTTATAATATATATAAATGATTTAGATTCAGGTTTGAGTAGCAACATTTGCAAATTTGCCGATGATACGAAAATCGGTAGGGAAATTAATTCGGAGGAGGACTCACTATCACTTCAAGTTGATCTAGATAGGGTTTTGAAATGGTCAAAGGATTGGCAGATGCAGTTTAATGCTGATAAATGTAAAGTTCTGAGGTTAGGTAATGATGATAGAGTTACAAGATACGAGCTAGATGGTGTTGTGATTGCGAAGTCGGATTGCGAAAGGGATCTGGGAGTTATGATTAGTAAGAATTTAAAACAAAAGGATCAATGCATAAATGTTCGTAATAAGGCAAATCGGACACTTGGATTTATTAATCGCAGCGTTAGTAACAAGACACCTGGTGTGGTTCTCAAGCTATATCTTGCTCTAGTTAGGCCCCATTTAGATTATGCAGTTCAGTTTTGGTCGCCATATTATAGAATGGATATAAATTCACTTGAACGTGTCCAGCGTAGGATGACTAAGTTAATTCCCCAAATTAGAAATCTTTCATATGAAGAAAGATTAACAAAGCTTAAGTTGCATTCACTGGAAAGGCGAAGAGTTAGGGGTGACATGATAGAGGTTTACAAGTGGATGAATGGACATAACCGGGGGGATATTAATAGGGTATTAAAAGTATCAACACAGGACAGAACACGAAACAATGGATATAAATTGGATAAGTTTAGATTTAGGAAAGACTTGGGTAAATACTGGTTCAGTAACAGGGTTGTTGATTTGTGGAACCAATTGCCGCGTAACATTGTGGAGGTGGGGTCCCTCGATTGTTTCAAGCACGGGTTGGACAAGTATATGAGTGGGATTGGGTGGTTATAGAATAGGAGCTGCCTCGTATGGGCCAATAGGCCTTCTGCAGTTACCTTTGCTCTTATGTTCTCTTATGTTCTCTTATTGTGATGTTGTGTACCTTGACTTTAGCAAAGCTTTTGATACAATGCCACATGAAAGACTAATTAAAAAAATAGAGGCTCATGGTATTGGGGGTGCTATATTAACTTGGATTAGGGCATGGCTATTCCAAAGGAAACAGAGAGTTAGTATAAATGGGGGTTAAGTCAGAGTGGGATAATGTTGTTAGTGGAGTACCTCAGGGCTCTGTCCTGGGACCTGTGTTGTTTATAATATATATAAATGATTTAGATTCAGGTTTGAGTAGCAACATTTACAAATTTGCCGATGATACGAAAATCGGTAGGGAAATTAATTCGGAGGAGGACTCGCTATCACTTCAAGTTGATCTAGATAGGGTTTTGAAATGGTCAAATGATTGGCAAATGCAGTTTAATGCTGATAAATGTAAAGTTCTGAGGCTAGGTAATGATGATAGAGTTACAAGATACGAGCTAGATGGTGTTGGATTGCGAAGTCGGATTACGAAAGGGATCTGGGAGTTATGATTAGTAAGAATTTAAAACAAAAGGATCAATGCATGAATGTTCGTAATAAGGCGAATAGGACACTGGGATTTATTAATCGAAGCGTTAGTAACAAGACACCTGGTGTGGTTCTTAAGCTATATCTTGCTCTGGTTAGGCCCCATTGAGATTATGCAGTTCAGTTTTGGTCGCCGTATTATAGAATGGATATAAATTCACTTGAACGTGTCCAACGTAGGATGACTAAGTTAATTCCCCAAATTAGAAATCTTTCATATGAAGTAAGATTAACAAAGCTTAAGTTGCATTCACTGGAAAGGCGAAGAGTTAGGGATGACATGATAGAGGTTTACAAGTGGATGAATGGACAAAGGGGATATTAATAGGTATTAAAAGTATCAACACAAGACAAAACACAAAACAATGGGTATAAATTGGATAAGTTTAGATTTAGGAAAGACTTGGGTAAATACTCGTTCAGTAACAGGGTTGTTGATTTGTGGAAACAATTGCCGCGTAACATTGTGGAGGTGAGGTCCCTCGATTGTTTCAAGCATGGGTTGGACATGTATATGAGTGGGATTGGGTGGTTATAAATAGAAGCTGCCTGTTATGGGCCAACAGGCCTTCTGCAGTTGCCTTTGTTCTTATGTTGAAGGAAACCAACGTCGTCTATGCCTTCACATGCCCACTTAAGAACATAAGAACATAAGAACAAAGGTAACTGCAGAAGGCCTATTGGCCCATACGAGGCAGCTCCTATTCTATAACCACCCAATCCCACTCATATACTTGTCCAACCCGTGCTTGAAACAATCGAGGGACCCCACCTCCACAATGTTACGCGGCAATTGGTTCCACAAATCAACAACCCTGTTACTGAACCAGTATTTACCCAAGTCTTTCCTAAATCTAAACTTATCTAATTTATACCCATTGTTTCGTGTTCTGTCCTGTGTTGATACTTTTAATACCCTATTAATATCCCCCCGGTTATGTCCATTCATCCACTTGTAAACCTCTATCATGTCACCCCTAACTCTTCGCCTTTCCAGTGAATGCAACTTAAGCTTTGTTAATCTTTCTTCATATGAAAGATTTCTAATTTGGGGAATTAACTTAGTCATCCTACGCTGGACACGTTCAAGTGAATTTATATCCATTCTATAATATGGCGACCAAAACTGAACTGCATAATCTAAATGGGGCCTAACTAGAGCAAGATATAGCTTGAGAACCACACCAGGTGTCTTGTTACTAACGCTGCGATTAATAAATCCAAGTGTCCGATTTGCCTTATTACGAACATTTATGCACTTGGTGACTGTATACCCCCCAAAGAACTCAGTATATAGGCAGGGCAACAACGTCTCTTTCTAGGCGATTAACCATGCACAAACAACAGGGCTCCGTCAAAGAACTTATACACTTATACAACAATATACCAATCAGTGTTCGAAGACCTCGTCCAGCTCCTCGGGGGTCGGGTGCGTACCCAAGATACACCACGCATTTCCCCTCTGAACAGCGACACTGAGGCGCTGAAACATAAAACTGGCCGCTCTTGGGTCTCTAGTCTTCCCAATGAGTTCCTCGCCCAGCTCGTTCAGGAACTTAAGTGCACATTTACCCGAGGCGCCCAGAGTCTCAGAGCCTATTGGCACGAACCTGTAACAACGTTCTAGGTCCCTGTACTTGTTAGTTTTCTGGGTCTCCCTGAAGGTGGCCGCCCCGCCTCCCTCAGCTGCGCTGTAAGGTAGATATATATATATATATATATATATATATATATATATATATATATATATATATATATATATATATATATATATATATATATATATATATATATATATATATATATATATATATATATATATATATATATATATATATATATATATATATATATATATATATATATATATATATATATATATATATATATATATATATATATATATATGACAATGTCAGACACAATCTTCAATTTCTTCAATAACAAATTGTAAAAGCACTTATAACAGAAACATAATTGAATCTGCTTTGATACAGATCACAAAAGAAAGTAATTTGAATATTAGCAGTGGTCTATATAACTTAGATCCATTTCTAATAGATCAGCTAAAGGGCGATTTAAGTAGGATCATTGGAAAACATTTGTCTCACTAATTATTTACCATTTTATGCTATAATTACCTATGTATTGTGCTTGTATGTTTGCTGTATCAGGTGGGCCATTGGGCTACATCAGATGGGCCAATTGGCTGCATCTGATGGGCCAATGGGCCGTCTGCGTTGTCCAAGTATTGTACCTCATCTCACTTCACCACTCTCTCCTGCCTATTTATACCCATCACTCGATCTGTAAAATCACTCCTTCTGAAGATGTATTAATATACGAAAGTACTTAAGGAAATTCCTGTTTCATTTTTCCTCCGTGGTCTGACATTGTCACATTTTTAATCACGTGTTTATTTTCGTGATATACACACACACACACACACATATATATATATATATATATATATATATATATATATATATATATATATATATATATATATATATATATATATATATATATATATATATATATATATATATATATATATATATATATATATATATATATATATATATATATATATATATATATGTCGTACCTAGTAGCCAGAACTCACTTCTCAGCCTACTATTCAAGGCCCGATTTGCCTAATAAGCCAAGTTTTCCTGAATTAATATATTTACTATAATTTTTTTCTTATGAAATGATAAAGCAACCCTTTTCTCTATGTATGAGGTCAATTTTTTTTTATTGGAGTTAAAATTAACGTAGATATATGACCGAACCTAACCAACCCTACCTAACCTAACCTAACCTATATTTATAGGTAAGGTTAGGTTAGGTAGCCAAAAAAAGCTAGGTTAGGTTAGGTTAGGTAGGTTAGGTAGACGAAAAAACATTAATTCATGAAAACTTGGCTTATTAGGCAAATCGGGCCTTGATTAGTAGGCTGAGAAGTGCGTTCTGGCTATTAGGTACGACATATATATATATATATATATATATATATATATATATATATATATATATATATATATATATATATATAAATTAGGCAAATCGGGCCTTGATTAGTAGGCTGAGAAGTGCGTTCTGGCTATTAGGTACGACATATATATATATATATATATATATATATATATATATATATATATATATATATATATATATATATATATATATATATATATATATATATATATATATATATATATATATATATATATATATATATATATATATATATATATATATATATATATATATATATATATATATATATATATATATATATATATATATATATATATATATATATATATATATATATATCAATATATATATATATATATATATATATATATATATATATATATATATATATATATATCAATATATATATATATATATACTGGGCATAGTATATATATATATATATATATACTATATAATACTGGGGGCTCCAGTATTAGGATAGTTCAGTTGCATATGTCCTGGGGACCATTCAGGTTTGTTCGCATATATATATATATATATATATATATATATATATATATATATATATATATATATACATACTATATCCTGTATTTCCACCTTATTCTCGTCCCTACAGGAGAGTTCTCTTTCAGACAGATCACCCCCTTTGGTACCCTGGTACTTTGGTCTGTCTTCGGGTCAAGTACACCCACATCTTTGCAACCAGAACGTAGGAGGATATAGAGGGGCCAAAGTTCCTCTCGCATGGACTATGCTGTAAGGTTGGGACCCCTACAAGCAGTTCTCGTCAATAATTGACACTTCGCACCCCAGCGCGTCGGTCAGAGATATAGTACTTACACAGGTAGGGAGTTAACATTCTTTTCCAGAGCACAAAGATTGCTAATTCTGTGAGTTCTATCTAGTTTTAGTAGGAAACCTCTTACCTTTGTTCTCCTCATTAGAGACATGGTAAGAAATCCCTACGTTTTTTGGACTACCTTCGAGACAATTGTCTCAACATTCAAGTAGGATCCCTCTTGCCCTTATCCTCGTCATATAGAGTACCGGGTACAAGATTCCCTACTTTCTTGAAACGCTTAGTTTCATTTTTGATCTTGATTGTAACCTTGATTATTAAGTTCAAACACGATAGTTTACCGTTGCCACGTCATCCTGTCACTGACATTTCATATTTTGGTACATCCACCTGGGTATTCTTTTGCATATATTTTCTATCATTCACCATGTTTCGTCTTTCCACATTCCGACAGAATCCAAACGTTGAAGTGAGCACACTAGTCCGTGCCACCAAGGCGGAGATGCTGACTCTAGTAAATGAGTTCCACCTTACGGCCCCACATCGAGTAACTAAAACTGATTTGCACAACCTTATCCTGGACCACTTATTAGACAATTATGTTATTACAGCAAATTCTCATGAACAATACTTTATTGCAGATGAGAGCGCCTTAACAGCCATGAAATTGAAGCTAGAACTCGCAAATGCCGAACGTGAACGTCTGAAAGAACAAGCTGCCTTTGAGAAGGAACAAGCTGCTCTTCAGAGAGAAGCTCTCCAAAGGAACGAACGTGAAGCTGCCCTACAACGTGGGCGTGAGAAGGAAACTCTTCAGCTCCAAAAAGAACTAGCTGCCCTACAACGTGAGCAGGTTGAATTTCAACGTAAGCGTGAGATGGAACAGCTCGAATTAAAAGAACGCGAGCTGGAGATACAACGTGAACACGATAAGAAGCAAGCCTTCAGTGCTCTAGACCACCGTAAGAAAGAACTTGACTTAGAAACCACACACCACACTTGGCGCCAACAAGCAGAAGCTAAACTTTCAGTACGTTTTAACCTTTCATATGCAATTAAGTTAATGCCATCTTTTGTTGAGGCAGAAGTAGATGTCTTTTTTACTTCATTTGAGGCTCTGGCTACCCAACTTAGCTGGCCTCAGAATCAATGGTCTGTGCTTCTCAGGTCAGGTCTTTAACAGGAAGAGCTGCAGTGACTCGCAGTACTATAGCGTCTGAAACCGACTACCAGGTACTGAGCAAGCGGTACTCGATGCCTACCTCCTCTCCACCGAGACCTATAGACGTAAGTTCAGGGATTACCTTAAAGCAAGTGCTACCACTTATCCTGAGTTTGCAAATAACAAAAAGAGATATTTTATGAAGTGGCTGGAAGCCGCAAAAGTCTCCACCTTTACAGATCTCGTCAATCTCATCTTAGTGGACGAATTCCTCAGGCGGGTACCTAATTCAATACGTCTCAACCTCGCCGACAAGAAAGAAAACGACTTTACCCGATATGCTCAATTGGCTGACTCCTACAGTCTTACTCATAGAGTACCAGCCGACACACCATCTAGTAAGACCTCCTGGTTTAGTCCTGAAAAAGTGAGTACCAGTAATGTGAGCTCCTCGTTGTACTGCAATTATTGCAAAGACTATGGGCACACCATAGAAAAGTGTACCAATCCTCACTGTAAGGTCAGCAGTGAAAATAAGCCCAAATCACCTCCTCCTAAAATTCACAAGAGTCCTAAGCCTGTAATGAATATTTTTGTTTCTTCCACTGATCCTTCTCTCTTCAACAGACACTTGTACTCCGGAACAGTCTCTGCCAGCCATGGAAATTAGGAGGAAAGGTTCAAAGTGAAGATCTTGAGGGACACAGCTGCTCTACAGTCCATCCTTCTGAAATCAGCTGTATCCAATGTCACCTACCCCGGAGAAACTGTCCTCATCACGGACCTAACTGCTACTACACCATATTCACTTGCCAAAGTCCGCCTGGATTGTCCGTTTATGCAAGGTGAAATCCAAGTCGCCATCCGGGAAATGCCTTTTCCCATGTCAGGAGTTCAAGTTCTCCTTGATAACGACTTGGCAGAAGATCAACAGCCTGCGAATGTAACCATCAAGGAAGATCCCAAGGTATGTGACTCGGCAGTGGAAAATCCTGTTTTGCAGTTGGTTGAAAAGGTCCAATCTAAAGATTCTGACAACGTCTTCCCTCCTGTTATGGTGACGAAACTGGCCACAGCTGCTCGCCCGAAATCAGCTGCTTCAGCTGTTCCTCAAGACCCTCCGAGTCACCCACTGAATCTCAGTGCTGGAGTTCCGTAAGTTCCAGAGAGAGGATCCCTCCTTAACATCTGTAATCTTACAGGCTGAGACACAACCTAACTCTATCCTGGTTTCTTTGTAGAAAATATAGTGTTGTACCGGCATTATAAAACCAGGAAATTGAAGGTGAAAGACGATCAGGCCAACATCAAACAACTGGTAGTTCCCTAAAGCCTACGATCAGATATCTTGCGACTGGTCCGGGGATCTCGCTCACACTACGGCTTCTACAAGACCTACAAGGCCCTGAAACAGGACTACTACTGGCCAGGTGTGATTCGAGACATTAAACACCATGTCAAAAATTGTCATGTCTCAGATGACAGGTAAACCGAACGCTCTTCTATTAAAGGCATCCCTAATACAGGTACCAGTGTCCTCTGAGTTGTTCAGCCATATCAACAACTATGACGAGCCTCTGTCTCAGACAAGCTCAGGTAATGTTCCTCTATGTAAAACCCCGTGTTCTACCATCAGGTATTCTACAGCAGTTTCCGTCCAGAACTGTACGGCTGCTGACGTTGTGAAGCACCTCGGGAATCAGTGCCCACAGTACGGACGCCGTCAGGAAAGTCAGGGAAAGTGTGATACCATCTTCTCCAACGACCTGAGTAAGACAAACAACATCACCAAGGTATTGTCTAATCTTTCTCGTTGTACTTGGACTGACTACCATGGTTCTAAATTCTTGATCTATTCCAACACCAGGAAAGATCCTTCTCTCTACGAACCAAATCCAAATAAACGTGCTCCTCCAAACAACTTTACCAGCCCTCAACTAAAATATTGTAAGACAAACTTGCCTTCCATTGCATTTAAAAGGCGTAAATCCTTGTCTAGTACTAACTCCATTCACCCCCTGCCAGGTATTAGAAAACCTTCAGTCTTCCACCCTGGCGACAGGAACACCATCACACCACAGCGAGATGAGATCATGAACTATAGCTACAGTCATCAGAGAGGAGCCACTCGACATCCTGTCCAACGTGCAACACAACGTATCATCCAGTCTACTAGGTTACAACTTCAACATTCTTCGGCCCCTTCGTCAGAATCAGTTCTCCAAACTTCACTGAATCCTGCATCACCATGTGAACATCATGTACCACAATCTCCTTCAGTTCCTACTGCTAGCCCAGTTCTCCAATCAGCACTTGCTACACTGGGTCTTGCATCAGAGGAACAATCTCACCCTCTCCTTGGATCACCATTCTCGTCGATCCATTCAGCAGGCTCGATTCTACAGCAGATTCATACTTCACAGAGTCCTGCAGTGCTACCTCAACATCTTCAAGCACCATATTCTCCAGCTTCTGCAGCAGACCCAGTTCACCAACCAACATCTGCTTCACTGGGCCCTGTACCTTCAGAACTTCAACCTCACCATCAGCTTCATCAAAGACTCCAAAAACGTCGTCGCCGATGCACTTTCAAGAGTACACGGGGTGAACTCATCCACTCCTACTATTCTACTCTCTGCTGCAGTCGAGTAGGCAATAGGAGCAGGCTTCGGGGGAGAGCTGTCACGGTAAAATCTCTAGGAAGAGATTCGGCAGACTCCATTATCCCCTATTCTACTCATTCACGTCTATGTAATCAAAAACTGCAGCCAAGAACACCAACAACAACTTCCAGACGTCTGAGTGTTGTTGCCTGCCTGGCTGCGTGCTGACGTGGCCGTTTTGCCATGGGGGGCCTGGCTATTCCTCCTGTGTTGAGGGTAAATTCCGTGGGACTGGAATTCACGTGTAAGGCTGGTTATCCGGCCGTTGAGTTAGTTATGTGTGACATGCTTCGTGTCCCGGTGGAAGCTGTGTATGGCGTTGAGCTTGTTACGGCCCACCGGGTGATTGTCAAGTTCGTGGGGGAGGAGGAGTATCGGGACTTCCTCCGGCGGAACGAGGGGCGTTCATTGCAGTTGCCGGATGGCGCCGGCTCCGTTACGATCTCGGACCGAAGTGGTGCCCTGACATATGTCAGTGTGCACGGTGCGCCCCTGGAGTTCCCTGAAAACCTTCTCCGGTGCTTCTTCGGGAGGTATGGTGCAGTCATCAGTGTGCGGGTGAACAAGCTGTCCTCGGGGAAGTATGCTGGGAAGCAGACGAATGTCCGTACATTAGGTATGCGCCTGCGGTCGGATATCCCATCTTCTGTCCGGCTGCTGGGCTACTACGTTCGGGTGTACTATGCCCGGCAGCCCCGTACTTGTTTCCGGTGTGGCCAGTTGGGGCATCAGGCTGCCGGGTGCTCTGAGACACCTGCTGCGCCCGTTAACTTATTCCGGGAGGAGGATTTCCCGCCGCTCCCTCAGGGCGTGGATTCCGGAGATGAAGTGGAGCAGGTCCCAGTCGCTGCTGATGCGGCCCCTCCTGCGTCACCCGACATGCCCCCGGTGCTTGTTGCCCCTCAGCCGAGTGCGTCTGCGTCTTCCTCGACTCCTGCTGCTGCGCCTGGTCCTGCGCCCTCGCCAGGTGTTCCGGCTGTGTTGGGTGTTGGGGGTGCTGCGGAGCATCCTGTTGTGTGCGGCCCGGTTCCCCATGTGGTTGAGGCTGCTGAAGTACTGCGACGGGCGTTGGTTCGCCTGGTTCGTGAGGGCCGTGGTTCTGGGTCCGCCTCCGGCTGTGAGGATGTGCGGCCAGTGCCCAAGCGTTCTAGGCGCTCTTCTACTGCTTGGGCTGATATGGAGGACTACGACGCGGGTGGAGCTTCGGGAGATGGTGTGGCGGTTCCAGGTGCCTCGTGCACTACGACGCTGGTGGTGGCTGATGTCCATGTGTCGGCTGTTGACGATGATTGTGCGTCTAATTTACCTCCTGTTCTTTCTCCTGCAGAAGGTTCTCCACAGTGGGAGGTGGTTGCTCCTACGGGCGTGGATGGTGTGGATCCTGGTGCGAGCCGAGGCATCAAGCTGGTGCTGAAAAAGAATGCCAAGCGTGGGGGGTCCCGGCAGGTGCAACGTTCAGTGGTTGCCGAGGAGCCCTGTGAGGCAGCTGAGGAGGCTCCCAGTGTGCTGCCCATTGCCCGGCCTCTTGGGAAGGAGCCTCTCCCTCTCATCTTGGCCTCCGGAGTGGCGATGGATGCTGACCATCCGTTGCATTTTGAAATTGTTGACCGTGTGCGTCCTGCTCCGTGGTGCCCCTTCTACCATCTGGATTCGTCGGGCTAAGTGTTTTATTGTGGGTGTGCCAGAGTTAATGCCTGATCCTCGTACGCTCAATAGTGACCATGTTTCGGAGGACATTATGTTACTTTGGGAAGCGTACTGTATTCGCTTCCCGGCGGAAGAGTGGCCGGACAAGTATGAGATCTTTTCGTAGTCTGTGTGCTTGCTGTGTGTTTTCTTTTTCTTTTGTTTTCTTGTGTTTTTGATGGCCCTTCAGGCCGGTGTTTAGTGACTTGTGTTTTTGCCTGCTTTTTTATTGTAATAAATAACAAAATAATAACAAATAATAATAACAATAATAATAACAAAAGGCCTCGCCTTTTGTTACGGGGCGTTAATGTATTGATTTTCTGTTGCTTTACCTGTTGCCTCTTGTTGTATGTTTTGTTTTTTGGAGGTGTTGTTTTGTACTGTGATTGCTGGATTGCCATTGTATTCTGTTTTATGTTTTGATGTATGCTGTATTTTTCATGTTTTTCTTGTGTATGTGTTTTGTTGTGCTATGCTGTTTTGTTGTGCTCGGCTGTCGGCCCTTCTGGCCGGTGGTCTATTGTTTTCCTTTATGTATTCTGTATTTTTATTGTATTTAATTTGCATGCTCTGCATGTAAAAATAAAAAAAAAAAAAAAAAAAAAATCCAGACGTCTAGACAGTACTACCAGTCTCCCCCCCCCCCCTTTACCACGGCCCGTCACCCCACTTCGCACTCGAGTCGCTGGGAGACCACGCCCTCCGAAACAAGCAGTTGAAGTGAGCCGGTTCATAGTTAAAGAAGCCGTCAGCGCCATCTGCCCGGCCAATATTCTGTATAAATAGGGCTACCAAGCTCTCCAAGATTCAGGTTACTCCTTAGTGCTCTTGCTGAGTAGACCTGTTGACATACCCCGGTGTGGTAACAGAGCTATTCAGTTTGACTCACAGTATTCCGCACCATATTTTATTTTGCGCCTTAACGTAACGTAAATTTGATTATTCATCTTGTTTGTTTTGCACACTTTGAATTAAAGCCAAGCCTGGATATTATTATATGTTTTGTAATTTGTTAAAAAGTAAACAAGTTTTTGTAAACAAGATTACCCACAAATGCCCAAGATTACCAAAAGAGTGCCGGCAGGGGGGGGGATGGGAATTAGCCTTGGATTCCATCCTCTTTTGTCCAGTCGTGTTGGTCGAGAGGTTAAGGGATCCTGTACATCAGATGCATTGCTCCTGGCAGTATGGGTTCGAGTCACTTCTAAAGTTTGAGTTTTCAGTTGCATATATGCCTGGAGACCGTTCAGGCTTGTTCGCATTTGTGTTCCTCACGTGTGCCCCAAAGAATGAGGTGATTTGATAAAATACCATGCCCAAGATTACCAACAGAGTGCCGACGGGGGGATGGGAATTAGCCTCGGCTACCATCCTTTTTTGTCCGGTCGTATTGGTCGAGTGGTTAAGGGATCCTGAACATCAGATGCATTGCTTCTGGCAGTATGGATTCTAATCACTTCTGGGGTGTGAGCTTTTAGTTGCATATATGCCTGGAGACCGTTCAAGCTTGTTCACATTTGTGTTCCTCACGTGTGCCCCAAAGAATGAGGTGATTTGATAAAATACCATGTCCAAGTTTACCAACAGAGTGCTGGCGGGGGGATGGGAATTAGCCTCTGCTACCATCCTCTTTTGTTCGGTCGTTATGGTCGAGCGGTTAAGGGATCCTGTACATCAGATGCATTGCTTCTAGCAGTATGGGTTCGAGTCACTTCTGGGGTGTGACTTTTCAGTTATGTTATATATATATATATATATATATATATATATATATATATATATATATATATATATATATATATATATATATATATATATATATATATATATATATATATATATATATATATATATATATATATATATATATGTCGTACCTAGTAGCCAGAACTCACTTCTCAGCCTACTATGCAAGGCCCGATTTGCCTAATAAGCCAAGTTTTCATGAAATAATGTTTTTTCGTCTACCTAACCTACCTAACCTAACCTAGCTTTTTTTGGCTACCTAACCTAACCTTACCTATATATATAGGTTAGGTTAGGTAGGGTTGGTTAGGTTCGGTCATATATCTACGTTAATTTTAACTCCAATAAAAAAAAAATTGACCTCATACATAGTGAAAAGGGTAGCTTTATCATTTCATAAGAAAAAATTTTTAGTAAATATATTAATTCAGGAAAACTTGGCTTATTAGGCAAATCGGGCCTTGAATAGTAGGCTGAGAAGTGAGTTCTGGCTACTAGGTACGACATATATATATATATATATATATATATATATATATATATATATATATATATATATATATATATATATATATATATATATATATATATATATGTCGTACCTAGTAGCCAGAACGCACTTCTCAGCCTACTATGCAAGGCCCAATTTGCCTAATAAGTCAGGTTTTCATGAATTATTTGTTTTTCGACTACCTAACCAAACCTAACCTAACTTTTTTTGGCTACCTAACCTAACCTATAAAGATAGGTTAGGTTAGGTAGGGTTGGTTAAGTTCGGTCATATATCTACGTTAATTTTAACTCCAATAAAAAAAAATTGACGTCATATATAATGAAATGGGTAGCTTTATCATTTCATAAAAAAAAAATTAGAGAAAATATATTAATTCAGGACAAATTGGCTTATTAGGCAAATCGGGCCTTGCATAGTAGGCCGAGAAGTGCATTCTGGCTACTAGGTACGACATATATATATATATATATATATATATATATATATATATATATATATATATATATATATATGTCGTACCTAGTAGCCAGAACTCACTTCTCAGCCTACTATGCAAGGATCGATTTGCCTAATAAGCCTAGTTTTCATGAATTAATGTTTTTTCGACTACCTAACCTACCTAACCTAACCTAACGTTTTCGGCTACCTAACCTAACCTAACCTATAAAGATTGGTTAGGTTAGGTTAGGTAGGGTTGGTTAGGTTCGGTCATATATCTACGTTAATTTTTACTCCAATAAAAAAAATTGACCTCATACATAATGAAATGGGTAACTTTATCATTTCATAAGAAAAAAATTTGAAAAAATATATTAATTCAGGAAAACTTGGCTCATTAGGCAAATCTTGCCTTGCATAGTAGGCTGAGAAGTGCGTTCTGGCTACTAGGTACGACATATATATATACATATATATATATATATATATATATATATATATATATATATATATATATATATATATATATATATATATATATATATATATATATATATATATATATATATATATATATATATATATATATATATATATATGTTATATATATATATATATATGTCGTACCTAATAGCCAGAACGCACTTCTCAGCCTACTATTCAAGGCCCGATTTGCCTAATAAGCCAAGTTTTCATGAATTAATGTTTTTTCGTCTACCTAACCTACCTAACCTAACCTAACCTAGCTTTTTTTGGCTACCTAACCTAACCTTACCTATAAATATAGGTTAGGTTAGGTTAGGTAGGGTTGGTTAGGTTCGGTCATATATGTGCGTTAATTTTAACTCCAATAAAAAAAAATTGACCTCATACATAGAGAAAAGGGTTGCTTTATCATTTCATAAGAAAAAAATTATAGTAAATATATTAATTCAGGAAAACTTGGCTTATTAGGCAAATCGGGCCTTGAATAGTAGGCTGAGAAGTGAGTTCTGGCTACTAGGTACGACATATATATATATATATATATATATATATATGTCGTACCTAATAGCCAGAACGCACTTCTCCGCCTACTATTCAAGGCCCGATTTGCCTAATAACCCAAGTTTTCATGAATTAATGTTTTTTCGTCTACCTAACCTACCTAACCTAACCTAACCTAGCTTTTTTTGGCTACCTAACCTAACCTTACCGATAAATATAGGTTAGGTTAGGTTAGGTAGGGTTGGTTAGGTTCGGTCATATATCTACGTTAATTTTAACTCCTATAAAAAAAAATTGACCTCATACATAGAGAAAAGGGTTGCTTTATCATTTCATAAGAAAAAAAATATAGTAAATATATTAATTCAGGAAAACTTGGCTTATTAGGCAAATCGGGCCTTGAATAGTAGGCTGAGAAGTGAGTTCTGGCTACTAGGTACGACATATATATATATATATATATATATATGTATATATATATATATATATACATATATATATATATATATATATATATATATATATATATATATATATATATATATATATATATACACGTCGTACCTAGTAGCCAGAACGCACTTCTCAGCCTACTATGCAAGGCCCAATTTGCCTAATAAGCCAAGTTTTCCTGAATTAATATATTTTCTCTAATTTTTTTCTTATGAATTGATAAAGCTACCCATTTCATTACGTATGAGGTCAATTTTTTTTATTAGAGTTAAAATTATGGTAGATATATGACCGAACCTAACCAACCCTACCTAACCTAATCTATCTTTATAGGTTAGGTTAGGTTAGGTAGCCGAAAAAGTTAGGTTAGGTTAGGTTAGGTAGGTTAGGTAGTCGAAAAACAATTATTTAATGAAAACTTGGCTTATTAGGCAAATCGGGCCTTGCATAGTAGGCTGAAAAGTGCGTTCTGGTTACTAGGTACGACATACATATATATATATATATATATATATATATATATATATATATATATATATATATATATATATATATATATATATATATATATATATATATATATATATATATATACACGTCGTACCTAGTAGCCAGAACGCACTTCTCAGCCTACTATGCAAGGCCCAATTTGCCTAATAAGCCAAGTTTTCCTGAATTAATATATTTTCTCTAATTTTTTTCTTATGAATTGATAAAGCTACCCATTTCATTACGTATGAGGTCAATTTTTTTTATTAGAGTTAAAATTATGGTAGATATATGACCGAACCTAACCAACCCTACCTAACCTAATCTATCTTTATAGGTTAGGTTAGGTTAGGTAGCCGAAAAAGTTAGGTTAGGTTAGGTAGTCGAAAAACAATTATTTCATGAAAACTTGGCTTATTAGGCAAATCGGGCCTTGCATAGTAGGCTGAAAAGTGCGTTCTGGTTACTAGGTACGACATACATACATACATATATATATATATGTCGTACCTAATAGCCAGAACGCACTTCTCAGCCTACTATTCAAGGCCCGATTTGCCTAATAAGCCAAGTTTTCATGAATTAATGTTTTTTCGTCTACCTAACCTACCTAACCTAACCTAACCTAGCTTTTTTTGGCTACCTAACCTAACCTTACCTATAAATATAGGTTAGGTTAGGTTAGGTAGGGTTGGTTAGGTTCGGTCATATATCTACGTTAATTTTAACTCCAATAAAAAAAAATTGACCTCATACATAGAGAAATGGGTAGCTTTATCATTTCATAAGAAAAAAATTATAGTAAATATATTAATTCAGGAAAACTTGGCTTATTAGGCAAATCGGGCCTTGAATAGTAGGCTGAGAAGTGAGTTCTGGCTACTAGGTACGACATATATATATATATATATATATATATATATATATATATATATATATATATATATATATATATATATATATATATATATATATATATATATATATGTCGTACCTAGTAGCCAGAACGCACTTCTCAGCCTACTATGCAAGGCCCAATTTGCCTAATAAGCCAAGTTTTCACGAATTAATATATTTTCTCTATTTTTTTCTTGTGAAATGATAGAGCTACCCATTTTATTATGTATGAGGTAAATTTTTTGTATTGGAGTTAAAATTAACGTAGATATATGACCGAACTTAACCAACCCTACCTAACCTAACCTAACCTATCTTTATATGTTAGGTTGGGTTAGGTAGCTGAAAAAGATAGGTTAAGTTAGGTTAGGTAGGTTAGGAAGTCGAAAAACAATTAATTCATGAAAACTTGGCTTATTAGGCAAATCGGGCCTTGCATATTAGGCTGAGAAGTGTGTTCTGGCTACTAAGTACGACACATATATATATATGTATATATATATATATATATATATATATATATATATATATATATATATATATATATATATATATATATATATATATATATATATATATATATATATATATATATATATATTATTTTCTGGTTTAGGGCTTCTATCCCTCTAGCTATTTTCTTAGCATCAGGGCTTAATTGAAATAGGAGTTCTCCAAAACTCATTTTCGTACTTTTAAGGTGAAGAAAAGAAGTGATTTACATCACAAAGAAGTGATTTACATCACAGTGTTTTCTTTTCTTCACCTTAAAAGTACGAAAATGAGTTTTGGAGAACTCCTATTTCAATTAAGCCCTGATGCTAAGAAAATAGTTAGAGGGATAGAAGCCCTAAACCAGAAAATAATAAATACAGAATATGCGGTCATATTCAATGAAACATGTTTGGAAGAAAACCTGCTGCCAGTATACACCAATATATATATATATATATATATATATATATATATATATATATATATATATATATATATATATATATATATATATATATATATATATATATATATATATATATATATATATATATATATATATATATATTGGTGTATACTGGCAGCAGGTTTTCTTTCAAACATGTTTCATTGAATATGACCGCATATTCTGTATTTATTATTTTCTGGTTTAGGGCTTCTATCCCTCTAACTATTTTCTTAGCATGAGGGCTTAATTGAAATAGGAGTTCTCCAAAACTCATTTTCGTACTTTTAAGGTGAAGAAAAGAAGTGATTTACTATAGAGTGTATTACACTTATTTGTATAATTTGCACGACGTTTCGAACCTCCATGGTTCATTCTCAAGTGAACAGATCTTACAATACTAGTTGATTTTATACCCGCATTAGGTCAGGTGATAATACAATGAAGGTGAAAACATGGGGGGATACATAAGGGATAAACATAGGGGCTGCAGAAGGCTTATTGGCCCATACGAGGCATCTCCTATCTAAACACAAAGATTAATCCAGTGTAATTGGCCTGTTATGTTGGACATTGTCTTCTGTGTTGGCATCGATATGTTCTTGTCTTGTCCTTACTCTCATGGTGGGTAGAGTAAATAGTTCCGTGATTTGGGTGTTCATGGTAGGTCGCTCTATTCTTATGTGAATTGCCTCAAGAATTTGTAATCTTCTTGAATCTTGGGTTTTGTCTATTATGCAAGTATTCTTGTTCAACATTTCTCTTGTTAGAGTAATATCATGGGCTTGTCTCATGTGATTCCTAGGGGCACCAGATTGAAGATGGCATGTCAAACGCCTCGTCAGCTTGGTCGACGTCATACCTATGTACTTACATTGAAGGTTACATCCTTCGTGGGGGCAAGTGTACATGTATACAACGCTTGACTGCTGTAGAGGGTTCTCCGTCGGCTTCGGGCTGTTTTTGATAAGGAGTTCGGAAGTCTTCTTGGTTTTGTAGAATATTATCAGGTTTATGTTTTGGTTAGGAGTAGTGCTTTTTACTCCTTTACGGATTATTTCTTTCATTATTCTTTCCTCTTTTATATGTTCACTGTGCATGGTTGATTTGTAATATAATTTTATTGGGGGTGTTGTGGTTTCTGTTCTAGGTTCTGAATTATACCAACGGTCCAAGTGTCTTCTTATAGCAGCGTTTATTTCCGCGTTGCTATATCCGTTGTTCACCAATACCTGAGTTACTCTTTCAAACTCTCTACTCACGTTGCTCCATTCAGAGCAGTGGGTAAGCGCTCGACGAATATAAGCGTTGAGAACACTGGCTTTGTATCTTTGGGGGCACTCACTTCTACCGTTCAGGCATAATCCTATGTTGGTGGGCTTGGTATATACGTTGGTGCTTAAAGAGGTTCCTGTTTTTGTTATTAGTACATCCAAGAATGGCAGACTGTTATTTTCACTATTTTCATGTGTAAATCGGAGTACTGACTCTCTCTCTAGGTGTCTTTTTAGGTCAATTAGTTCATCTGAGTCTTTTACTATTACGAATATGTCATCTACATAACGGCAGTATACAGTTGGTTTTTGTCTGCTACTGAAGACCCTATCTTCGATGGTTCCCATATAAAAATTAGCAAATAAAACTCCTAAGGGGGAGCCCATTGCTACTCCGTCTATTTGTAAATACATGTCTCCTTGTGGACTGATGAAAGGGGCTTCCTTTGTACATGCTTCGAGAAGACTTTTCAAGTGTGGCTCAGGTATGTCTAATTTGGGGGTGCTCTCCTCTCTGTATACTCTGTCCAGTATCATTCCTATGGTTGTGTCGACTGGGACGTTGGTAAAAAGGGATTCAACGTCCAGGGAAGCGATGATTCCATCGGGCTGGGTAGATTTGATCAATTCTAGGAAATCTGCTGATGATTGTAGACTAAACTTACTTGGAGTGTATGGAGTTAGGAGTTCATTGAGTTTCTTTGCCAGGTGATAAGTTGGGGTTGGTATTTGGCTGATTATAGGGCGTAGTGGGTTACCTGGTTTATGCGTCTTAACATTGCCGTAGGCATATCCTTAGCCATAGTCGCCTTGAAGTTTATTGAAATGCACACTACCTTTCTTTGCGTTGATTGCTGTAATTGTTTTGTTTACTTTCCGCTTAAGGTCTTCTACGGGGTTCCTCGTGATTCGTTGAAATTTGGAGTCGTCACTTAGGATGTCGCTAATTTTGTTCATGTATTCATGGGTAGGAATCAATACATATGCTGCTGTTTTGTCGGCTTTTCTTATTGTTACGTCTTTCAGATTTTTTAGTTGTTTCGCTGTTTCTTTGAGTCGTGGGGTTAAGATTGTAGATGAATATGTTCCTCGTTTTTTCCCTGCTTCTGCAAGTAGTTCAGCTTGAAGTGTGTCAGTGGTGATGACTTTTTTGTTGTCTTCTAGCTTATGGATATCGTCCAGAAGCATTTCGATTTCCAGGCGTTTTTGATGCATCTTTGGTTTAGATAAGAATTGACAATTTAGACCAAGATTTAAGAGGTCTCGTTGGTCCTGGGTAAGATCATAAGAAGTCAGGTTAAAGTAACCATCTTTAGGACGAGGGATTTTTAGCTGTCCACCGTTTAGGGATGTTAACTTACGGAGTGTCTTTGTTTCTACAAGAGTTTTATGTTGTTGTTTCAGGTTAAATAGTTCACTGTTGATGGTTTGCTTGAGTTGGATAGGGATGTCGCACTGGGTTCATTTGTTTAACAGATGCTCAGCCTGGTCTGTAAAGGTTTGGAGGGCTTCCTTCTTCTTGTTTAGTTGCTCTGAATGGAGCAACGTGAGTAGAGAGTTTGAAAGAGTAACTCAGGTATTGGTGAACAACGGATATAGCAACGCGGAAATAAACGCTGCTATAAGAAGACACTTGGACCGTTGGTATAATTCAGAACCTAGAACAGAAACCACAACACCCCCAATAAAATTATATTACAAATCAACCATGCACAGTGAACATATAAAAGAGGAAAGAATAATGAAAGAAATAATCCGTAAAGGAGAAAAAAGCACTACTCCTAACCAAAACATAAACCTGATAATATTTTACAAAACCAAGAAGACTTCCGAACTCCTTATCAAAAACAGCCCGAAGCCGACGGAGAACCCTCTACAGCAGTCAAGCGTTGTATACATGTACACTTGCCCCCACGAAGGATGTAACCTTCAATGTAAGTACATAGGTATGACGTCGACCAAGCTGACGAGGCGTTTGACATGCCATCTTCAATCTGGTGCCCCTAGGAATCACATGAGACAAGCCCATGACATTACTCTAACAAGAGAAATGTTGAACAAGAATACTTGCATAATAGACAAAACCCAAGATTCAAGAAGATTACAAATTCTTGAGGCAATTCACATAAGAATAGAGCGACCTACCATGAACACCCAAATCACGGAACTATTTACTCTACCCACCATGAGAGTAAGGACAAGACAAGAACATATCGATGCCAACACAGAAGACAATGTCCAACATAACAGGCCAATTACACTGGATTAATCTTTGTGTTTAGATAGGAGATGCCTCGTATGGGCCAATAAGCCTTCTGCAGCCCCTATGTTTATCCCTTATGTATCCCCCCATGTTTTCACCTTCATTGTATTATCACCTGACCTAATGCGGGTATAAAATCAACTAGTATTGTAAGATCTGTTCACTTGAGAATGAACCATGGAGGTTCGAAACGTCGTGCAAATTATACAAATAAGTGTAATACACTCTATAGTAAATCACTTCTTTTCTTCACCTTAAAAGTACGAAAATGAGTTTTGGAGAACTCCTATTTCAATTAAGCCCTGATGCTAAGAAAATAGTTAGAGGGATAGAAGCCCTAAACCAGAAAATAATAAATACAGAATATGCGGTCATATTCAATGAAACATATATATATATATGTATATATATATATGTATATATATATATGTATATATATATATGTATATATATATATACATATATATATATATATACATATATATATATATATATACATATATATATGCAACAATGATCACAAAAACACTGATCCAAGTATGCAGAATAACCACATATGAAAAATAGAAAATGCTTAACGCGTTTTCGGCTAATTCGCCTTCATCAGAGCAAAGTAGAATCATTCTATATTCTACTTTGCTCTGATGAAGGCGAATTAGCCGAAAACGCGTTAAGCATTTTCTATTTTTCATATGTGGTTATTCTGCACATATATATATATATATATATATATATATATATATATATATATATATATATATATATATACATATATATATATATATATATATATGTATATATATATATATGTATATATATATATGTATATATATATATATATACATATATATATACATATATATATATATATACATATACATATATATATATATATATACATATATATATACATATATATATACATATATATATACATATATATATATATATATATATACATATATATATACATATATATATACATATATATATATATATATATATATATATATATATATATATATATATATATATATATATATATATATACATATATATATATATATATATATATATATATATATATATATATATATATATATATATATATATATATATATATATGTATATATATATGTATATATATATATATATATGTATATATATATGTATATATATATGTATATATATATATATATATGTATATGTATATATATATATATATGTATATATATATATGTATATATATATATATATATATATTATTAAATATGACCGAAAAAGTAAGATTAATAATTCTAACACGAATTTTCTCAATCTTTCGTACATTACGCTTCACTGTTGGAGGTAAATCAAAATTCAATTCTCCAAAATTCATTTTTATTTCTAGTCTGACGCGACACGATCGCGTTTCGTAAAACCTATTACATTTTGAAAGACTTTAGTTTACAAATACAGAACTGAATAGAACTAACGCATCTCCGATTTTATATCTACATTTTAGTGAGGTGGATGGGGTGAGGTGGCATTAATAGGGTATTAATTTCATCAACACAAGACAGAACAAGAGGTGGCATTAATAGGGTATTAATTTCATCAACACAAGACAGAACACGAAACAATGGGTATTGAATAGAAGTGTATGTAGAAAGCCTATTGGTCCATATTTCTTGATGCTTCTATATTGGAGCGGAGTCTTGAGGTGGGTAGAATATAGTTGTGCATTAATTGGCTGTTGATTGCTGGTGTTGACTTCTTGATGTGTAGTGCCTCGCAAACGTCAAGCCGCCTGCTATCGCTGTATCTATCGATGATTTCTGTGTTGTTTACTAGGATTTCTCTGGCGATGGTTTGGTTGTGGGAAGAGATTATATGTTCCTTAATGGAGCCCTGTTGCTTATGCATCGTTAAACGCCTAGAAAGAGATGTTGTTGTCTTGCCTATATACTGGGTTTTTTGGAACTTACAGTCCCCAAGAGGGCATTTGAAGGCATAGACGACGTTAGTCTCTTTTAAAGCGTTCTGTTTTGTGTCTGGAGAGTTTCTCATGAGTAGGCTGGCCGTTTTTCTGGTTTTATAGTAAATCGTCAGTTGTATCCTCTGATTTTTGTCTGTAGGGATAACGTTTCTATTAACAATATCTTTCAGGACCCTTTCCTCCGTTTTATGAGCTGTGGAAAAGAAGTTCCTGTAAAATAGTCTAATAGGGGGTATAGGTGTTGTGTTTGTTGTCTCTTCAGAGGTTGCATTGCGTTTCACTTTCCTTCTTATGATGTCTTCGACGAAGCCATTGGAGAAGCCGTTGTTGACAAGGACCTGCCTTACCCTACAGAGTTCTTGGTCGACTTGCTTCCATTCTGAGCTGTGGCTGAGAGCACGGTCGACATATGCGTTAACAACACTCCTCTTGTACCTGTCTGGGCAGTCGCTGTTGGCATTTAGGCACATTCCTATGTTCGTTTCCTTAGTGTAGACTGCAGTGTGGAAACCTCCGCTCTTTTCCATGACTGTTACATCTAGAAAGGGCAGCTTCCCATCCTTTTCCATCTCGTAAATGAAACGCAGCACGGAACTCTGCTCAAATGCCTCCTTCAGCTCCTGCAGATGTCTGACATCAGGTACCTGTGTAAAAATGTCGTCAACATACCTGCAGTATATGGCCGGTTTCAAGTTCATGTCGACTAAGACTTTTTGCTCGATGGTACCCATGTAGAAGTTTGCAAACAGGACACCTAGGGGAGAACCCATGGCGACCCCATCTACTTGCTTATACATGTGCCCATCCGGGCTCAAGAAGGGTGCCTCTTTAGTACAAGCTTGGAGTAGTTTCCTCAGAACATTTTCTGGTATGTCAAGAGGAGTACAGGCTGGATCACGATACACGTTGTCGGCTATCATCCCGATTGTCTCGTCCACAGGTACATTGGTAAACAGCGATTCTACGTCCAACGAGGCTCTTATCCCTGTGGCCCGTGTGCCCCGCAGTAAGTCAACAAATTCCTTTGGAGACTTCAGGCTGAAGGCGCAGGGAACATAAGGAGTCAGCAGGCCGTTGAGTCGCTTCGCCAGTCTGTACGTGGGTGTGGGTATCTGGCTAATGATTGGCCGAAGTGGGTTTCCAGGCTTGTGTGTCTTGACATTTCCATACGCATATCCAGGTTTATATTCCCCAATGATCTTTGGCAGGTGGATTCCGGATTTCTTGGCGTTCACAGTTTCGATCAGTCTGTTGACCTTTGCTTTTAATTCGGCTGTAGTGTCCTTCGTTACCCTTTGGAACTTAGTTTGGTCAGAGAGTATGATGTTCATTTTCGCCAGATATTCGTCTTTTTTAAGAATGACATATTGGCGACTTGTCACCTCTCCTGACAACTACCTCCTTGTTCTCACGAAGGCTTTTAGCTGCCGCTTTGAGCTCGGGGGACAGTATGGTGCTTCTGTAATTGCCTCGATTCTTTCCTCCTTCTGCAATAAGTTCTGCTTGTAAGGTATCTTTGGTAGTGACCTTCTTTTGTGTCTCGAGGTCGAATATGTCGTCCAACAGAATTTCCAACTCTACTTTCAGGGCCATCTCACTCGGTCTGGACATAACATGACAGTTTATGCCCATATTTAGGAGAGTGACTTGGTCCTCAGTGAGGTTAATTCCTGCAAGGTTCAGGAAGCCATCTCTTGGTCGTGGAATTGCCATAGGTCCTCCATATAATGTTGTTAGTTTCTTGATAATCCTTGTTTCAGTGCTGAGGTGATGTTGGTCTGTGAGGATGTCGAGGTGTTGTTCAATGCGGGTACGGATACTTTCGTCGATGTTGCTATTTCTCCACTCGTTTGTAGCATGAAGTAGCTCCTTATGTTCCCTGCGCCTTCAGCCTGAAGTCTCCAAAGGAATTTGTTGACTTACTGTGGGGCACACGGGCCACAGGGATAAGAGCCTCGTTGGACGTAGAATCGCTGTTTACCAACGTACCTGTGGACGAGACAATCGGGATGATAGCCGACAGAGTGTATCGTGATCCAGCCTGTACTCCTCTTGACATACCAGAAAATATTCTGAGGAAACTACTCCAAGCTTGTACTAAAGAGGCACCCTTCTTGAGCCCGGATGGGCACATGTATAAGCAAGTAGATGGGGTCGCCATGGGTTCTGCCCTAGGTGTCCTGTTTGCAAACTTCTACATGGGTACCATCGAGCAAAAAGTCTTAGTCGACATGAACTTGAAACCGGCCATATACTGCAGGTATGTTGACGACATTTTTACACAGGTACCTGATGTCAGACATCTGAAGGAGGCATTTGAGCAGAGTTCCGTGCTGCGTTTCACTTACGAGATGGAAAAGGATGGGAAGCTGCCCTCTCTAGATGTAACAGTCATGGAAAAGAGCGGAGGTTTCCACACTGCAGTCTACACTAAGGAAACGAACATAGGAATGTGCCTAAATGCCAACAGCGACTGCCCAGACAGGTACAAGAGGAGTGTTGTTAACGCATATGTCGACCGTGCTCTCAGCCACAGCTCAGAATAGAAGCAAGTCGACGAAGAACTCTGTAGGGTAAGGCAGGTCCTAGTCAACAACGGCTTCTCCAATGGTTTCGTCGAAGACATCATAAGAAGGAAAGTGAAACGCAATGCAACCTCTGAAGAGACAACTAACACAACACCTATACCCCTTATTAGACTATTTTACAGGAACTTCTTTTCCACAGCTCATAAAACGGAGGAAAGGGTCCTGAAAGATATTGTTAATAGAAACGTTATCCCTACAGACAAAAATCAGAGGATACAACTGACGATTTACTATAAAACCAGAAAAACGGCCAGTCTACTCATGAGAAACTCTCCAGACACAAAACAGAACGCTTTAAAAGAGACTAACGTCGTCTATGCCTTCAAATGCCCTCTTGGGGACTGTAAGCTCCAAAAAACCCAGTATATAGGCAAGACAACAACATCTCTTTCTAGGCGTTTAACGATACATAAGCAACAGGGCTCCATTAAGGAACATATAATCTCTTCCCACAACCAAACCATCGCCAGAGAAATCCTAGTAAACAACACAGAAATCATCGATAGATACAGCGATAGCAGGCGGCTTGACGTTTGCGAGGCACTACACATCAAGAAGTCAACACCAGCAATCAACAGCCAATTAATGCACAACTATATTCTACCCACCTCAAGACTCCGCTCCAATATAGAAGCATCAAGAAATATGGACCAATAGGCTTTCTACATACACTTCTATTCAATACCCATTGTTTCGTGTTCTGTCTTGTGTTGATGAAATTAATACCCTATTAATGCCACCTCTTGTTCTGTCTTGTGTTGATGAAATTAATACCCTATTAATGCCACCTCACCCCATCCACCTCACTAAAATGTAGATATAAAATCGGAGATGCGTTAGTTCTATTCAGTTGTGTATTTGTAAACTAAAGTCTTTGAAAATGTAATAAGTTTTACGAAACGCGCTAGTGTCGCGTCAGACTAGAAATAAAAATGAATTTTGGAGAATTGATTTTTGATTTACCTCCAACAGTGAAAAGAAATGTACGAAAGATTGAGAAAATTCGTGTTAGAATTATTAATCTTACTTTTTCGGTCATATTTAATAATATATGTCTACAGGAAAGACTGCTACCAAAATATACTAATATATATATATATAAGGACAAGACAAGAACAAGACAAGACAAGACAAGAACATATCGTCCAGTAAGGACAAGACAAGAACATATCGATGCCAACACAGAAGACAATGTCCAACATAACAGGCCAATTACACTGGATTAATCTTTGTGTTTAGATAGGAGATGCCTCGTATGGGCCAATAAGCCTTCTGCAGCCCTTATGTTTATCCCTTATGTATCCCCCCATGTTTTTCACCTTCATTGTATTATCACCTGACCTAATGCGGGTATAAAATCAACTAGTATTGTAAGATCTGTTCACTTGAGAAAGAACCATGGAGGTTCGAAACGTCGTGCAAATTATACAAATAAGTGTAATACACTCTATAGTAAATCACTTCTTTTCTTCACCTTAAAAGTACGAAAATGAGTTTTGGAGAACTCCTGTTCCAATTAAGCCCTGATGCTAAGAAAATAGTTAGAGGGATAGAAGCCCTAAACCAGAAAATAATAAATACAGAATATGCGGTCATATTCAATGAAACATGTTTGAAAGAAAACCTGCTGCCAGTATACACCAATATATATATATATATATATATATATATATATATATATATATATATATATATATATATATATATATATATATATATATATATATATATATATATATATATATATATATATATATATATCATCTTTGGACAACACCCACCAGTGGGACTCGAACCCAGAAAGCACAACTACCTTCCAGTAGCTGGCATAACTAGTATGCTTTAACCCACTACACCATCAGACCTTACAAAAGAAGTAGATAGTTCGAGATATATATCTCAAACATCTCCACTTCCCGAAGGCACCAGATGAGTGTGGGGTCAGTCTGCATTTTCCATCAAGCCACTGTCAATGTGAGAGAACTCGTGTCCAGCTTATAAGCCTATACTTGCATAAACCACAAGTGAAGATTAATCATCTTTGGACAACACCCATCAGTGGGACTCGAACCCAGAAAGCACAACTACCTTCCAGTAGCTGGCATAACTAGTATGCTTTAACCCACTACACCATCAGACCTTACAAAAGAAGTAGATAGTTCGAGATATATATCTCAAACATCTCCACTTCCCGAAGGCACCAGATGAGTGTGGGGTCAGTCTGCATTTTCCATCAAGCCACTGTCAATGTGAGAGAACTCGTGTCCAGCTTATAAGCCTATACTTGCATAAACCACAAGTGAAGATTAATCATCTTTGGACAACACCCACCAGTGGGACTCGAACCCAGAAAGCACAACTACCTTCCAGTAGCTGGCATAACTAGTATGCTTTAACCCACTACACCATCAGACCTTACAAAAGAAGTAGATAGTTCGAGATATATATCTCAAACATCTCCACTTCCCGAAGGCACCAGATGAGTGTGGGGTCAGTCTGCATTTTCCATCAAGCCACTGTCAATGTGAGAGAACTCGTGTCCAGCTTATAAGCCTATACTTGCATAAACCACAAGTGAAGATTAATCATCTTTGGACAACACCCACCAGTGGGACTCGAACCCAGAAAGCACAACTACCTTCCAGTAGCTGGCATAACTAGTATGCTTTAACCCACTACACCATCAGACCTTACAAAAGAAGTAGATAGTTCGAGATATATATCTCAAACATCTCCACTTCCCGAAGGCACCAGATGAGTGTGGGGTCAGTCTGCATTTTCCATCAAGCCACTGTCAATGTGAGAGAACTCGTGTCCAGCTTATAAGCCTATACTTGCATAAACCACAAGTGAAGATTAATCATCTTTGGACAACACCCACCAGTGGGACTCGAACCCAGAAAGCACAACTACCTTCCAGTAGCTGGCATAACTAGTATGCTTTAACCCACTACACCATCAGACCTTACAAAAGAAGTAGATAGTTCGAGATATATATCTCAAACATCTCCACTTCCCGAAGGCACCAGATGAGTGTGGGGTCAGTCTGCATTTTCCATCAAGCCACTGTCAATGTGAGAGAACTCGTGTCCAGCTTATAAGCCTATACTTGCATAAACCACAAGTGAAGATTAATCATCTTTGGACAACACCCACCAGTGGGACTCGAACCCAGAAAGCACAACTACCTTCCAGTAGCTGGCATAACTAGTATGCTTTAACCCACTACACCATCAGACCTTACAAAAGAAGTAGATAGTTCGAGATATATATCTCAAACATCTCCACTTCCCGAAGGCACCAGATGAGTGTGGGGTCAGTCTGCATTTTCCATCAAGCCACTGTCAATGTGAGAGAACTCGTGTCCAGCTTATAAGCCTATACTTGCATAAACCACAAGTGAAGATTAATCATCTTTGGACAACACCCACCAGTGGGACTCGAACCCAGAAAGCACAACTACCTTCCAGTAGCTGGCATAACTAGTATGCTTTAACCCACTACACCATCAGACCTTACAAAAGAAGTAGATAGTTCGAGATATATATCTCAAACATCTCCACTTCCCGAAGGCACCAGATGAGTGTGGGGTCAGTCTGCATTTTCCATCAAGCCACTGTCAATGTGAGAGAACTCGTGTCCAGCTTATAAGCCTATACTTGCATAAACCACAAGTGAAGATTAATCATCTTTGGACAACACCCACCAGTGGGACTCGAACCCAGAAAGCACAACTACCTTCCAGTAGCTGGCATAACTAGTATGCTTTAACCCACTACACCATCAGACCTTACAAAAGAAGTAGATAGTTCGAGATATATATCTCAAACATCTCCACTTCCCGAAGGCACCAGATGAGTGTGGGGTCAGTCTGCATTTTCCATCAAGCCTTTGTCAATGTGAGAGAACTCGTGTCCAGCTTATAAGCCTATACTTGCATAAACCACAAGTGAAGATTAATCATCTTTGGACAACACCCACCAGTGGAACTCGAACCCAGAAAGCACAACTACCTTCCAGTAGCTGGCATAACTAGTATGCTTTAACCCACTACACCATCAGACCTTACAAAAGAAGTAGATAGTTCGAGATATATATCTCAAACATCTCCACTTCCCGAAGGCACCAGATGAGTGTGGGGTCAGTCTGCATTTTCCATCAAGCCACTGTCAATGTGAGAGAACTCGTGTCCAGCTTATAAGCCTATACTTGCATAAACCACAAGTGAAGATTAATCATCTTTGGACAACACCCACCAGTGGGACTCGAACCCAGAAAGCACAACTACCTTCCAGTAGCTGGCATAACTAGTATGCTTTAACCCACTACACCATCAGACCTTACAAAAGAAGTAGATAGTTCGAGATATATATCTCAAACATCTCCACTTCCCAAAGGCACCAGATGAGTGTGGGGTCAGTCTGCATTTTCCATCAAGCCACTGTCAATGTGAGAGAACTCGTGTCCAGCTTATAAGCCTATACTTGCATAAACCACAAGTGAAGATTAATCATCTTTGGACAACACCCACCAGTGGGACTCGAACCCAGAAAGCACAACTACCTTCCAGTAGCTGGCATAACTAGTATGCTTTAACCGACTACACCATCAGACCTTACAAAAGAAGTAGATAGTTCGAGATATATATCTCAAACATCTCCACTTCCCGAAGGCACCAGATGAGTGTGGGGTCAGTCTGCATTTTCCATCAAGCCACTGTCAATGTGAGAGAACTCGTGTCCAGCTTATAAGCCTATACTTGCATAAACCACAAGTGAAGATTAATCATCTTTGGACAACACCCACCAGTGGGACTCGAACCCAGAAAGCACAACTACCTTCCAGTAGCTGGCATAACTAGTATGCTTTAACCCACTACACCATCAGACCTTACAAAAGAAGTAGATAGTTCGAGATATATATCTCAAACATCTCCACTTCCCGAAGGCACCAGATGAGTGTGGGGTCAGTCTGCCTTTTCCATCAAGCCACTGTAAATGTGAGAGAACTCGTGTCCAGCTTATAAGCCTATACTTGCATAAACCACAAGTGGAGATTAATCATCTTTGGACAACACCCACCAGTGGGACTCGAACCCAGAAAGCACAACTACCTTCCAGTAGCTGGCATAACTAGTATGCTTTAACCCACTACACCATCAGACCTTACAAAAGAAGTAGATAGTTCGAGATATATATCTCAAACATCTCCACTTCCCGAAGGCACCAGATGAGTGTGGGGTCAGTCTGCCTTTTCCATCAAGCCACTGTAAATGTGAGAGAACTCGTGTCCAGCTTATAAGCCTATACTTGCATAAACCACAAGTGGAGATTAATCATCTTTGGACAACACCCACCAGTGGGACTCGAACCCAGAAAGCACAACTACCTTCCAGTAGCTGGCATAACTAGTATGCTTTAACCCACTACACCATCAGACCTTACAAAAGAAGTAGATAGTTCGAGATATATATCTCAAACATCTCCACTTCCCGAAGGCACCAGATGAGTGTGGGGTCAGTCTGCATTTTCCACATTGACAGTGGCTTGATGGAAAATGCAGACTGACCCCACACTCATCTGGTGCCTTCGGGAAGTGGAGATGTTTGAGATATATATCTCGAACTATCTACTTCTTTTGTAAGGTCTGATGGTGTAGTGGGTTAAAGCATACTAGTTATGCCAGCTACTGGAAGGTAGTTGTGCTTTCTGGGTTCGAGTCCCACTGGTGGGTGTTGTCCAAAGATGATTAATCTTCACTTGTGGTTTATGCAAGTATAGGCTTATAAGCTGGACACGAGTTCTCTCACATTGACAGTGGCTTGATGGAAAATGCAGACTGACCCCACACTCATCTGGTGCCTTCGGGAAGTGGAGATGTTTGAGATATATATCTCGAACTATCTACTTCTTTTGTAAGGTCTGATGGTGTAGTGGGTTAAAGCATACTAGTTATGCCAGCTACTGGAAGGTAGTTGTGCTTTCTGGGTTCGAGTCCCACTGGTGGGTGTTGTCCAAAGTTGATTAATCTTCACTTGTGGTTTATGCAAGTATAGGCTTATATATATATATATATATATATATATATATATATATATATATATATATATATACATTAGGGAGGGAGGACGGAGAGGGGGACGGACACGTGGTGAGCAAGGTCCTACACTTGAACCAATTTCAACGAGGATCACGATGCCTGAGCCAGCCAAGACTTGACCTATGTAGGTATGAATACCTGCTGAAGGCCCCGGGGGTGACAAGAAGAACCGTATCTCCTTCATTCCAACACTATGAACGTAGAAAGGTGCGTTGCCTGAGCTTTGTGTATGGCGAGGCAGGTACAGTGTATGGGTGAGGGTGAGGGGAGGGTCGCCGCCGTCTCAGTGCCGCCACCCACCAGCCCCCAGGGGGGGGTGGGGGAGGGGGGAGTGATGGGGGGAGGCTCTCGAGCTGCCTACAGTGATGTTAGTGGAAAGTTAGTGCGTTCATAAGCAAATCGGTGAGTGTAGTGTTAAAAACAAAGTACACTAGTGATTTCCCCGAGTGTTGATAGTGTGTAACAAGTGTGACGGCGGCCTCCCTCGCGTGCCCCCCCTCCACCACCCCCGCCCGCCATCTTCTCCCACCCCTCTACCTGCGCCCGGCCCAGCCAGCCGCCCATCAACACACAGCCTACCCACCCACGGTGCCCAGGCCATGCCCAACTCCCCCAGGAGGTAATACTTGCCGTGTTACTCTCCACCTGGGAAGGAGAGGGTGCACCCAGGAGCAGCCAGGCGTCATCACATCTAGGCATGGCACATGTCGCACCTGACCCACAGCCTCTTTCCAGCCAAGAAGATGACCATCCAAGAGGAAACTGTCAAGTGTGTGACAGACGGTATCGTCTCAATTCAAATGGAACTGTCCGCTATCATTCTGCCAATTCAGGTGGTTGTCTAGGGTCTAGGCGCCTGCCCCGGGCAGTGACGATGGACAACCTGCTGCAGGAGCGAGGAACAATACCTCCCTCATCTTCATTTCAGCAGATAATCTGCTTGAAGCAGTCAAAGCGACGTCCATTAGGACCTTGCCCCACATCCCACAAAATGAGAGCACAGATCACCAGGAAAATAGAAGAGGGCAATACCACAGGTGCCATCAGAATCATGACCAGCGATGACACTATTGCCCCCAGGAACGCAACGACAGCAGAGGCTCTTCAAGACAAACACCCACCCAGAGCCCCCGACAGCAGCAGGGATCCCAAGGAAAACAATGCTGGCATAGAACCCTTGACTGTTCGAGAATCTGAGGTGTACAAAGCAGCCATGTCTTTCCCAACAGGTTCAGCAGGGGGCTTTATAGGCCTAAGACCGCAGCACATCAAACAAATGCTGAACCCGGTGCTTGGAGATGCTGCAAAGGACCTTCTAGTGGAACTTACCAGATTCTCCAACATGTGTTTGGCTGGCGGCATCCCTGAGAACATCAGGCCTGTCTTTTATGGAGCAGCACTCTGTGCTCTAAAGAAGAAGGATAGGGGTATCAGGCCCATTGCCGTTGGCAATACCCTCCGACGCCTCGTAGCTAAGGCTGCAGTCAGATCTATCAGCCAGGAAGCAGCCACCTTGCTGAAACCTCATCAGCTCGGGTTTGGGATCCCCCTAGGTTGTGAAGCTGCAGTACATGCAGCGCGGGCTTACATTGCTGATCTCCCGGACCAGAAGGCATTAGTAAAGCTTGACTTCAAAAATGCCTTCAATCAAGTCAGACGAGACGCTGTCCTCAGGGCTGTACACAACCATTTCCGTCCCCTTTACCCATTCATCCGATCGTGCTACAGTGGGGGCTCTAAGCTTCTTTTTGGGGAGCATGAAATAAACTCCTGTGAAGGTGTCCAACAAGGTGACCCCTTAGCTCCCCTCCTTTTCTGCCTAGCTATCAAAGAGGTCACTGATAGTCTGACAAGCGAGCTAAACATCTGGTACCTGGATGATGGCACTCTAGCTGGAACTCCGGAAACCATTTTGGAGGATATAAGGAAAATCCAGGAGCATGGAGCAGCCTTAGGCCTCATTCTCAATGCATACACATTTGAAATAATCTCCCGCAACCCAAACATCACTGGGCAAATACAAAATGTTCATCCAGACATTCTCGTTGTCGAGCCACCGGACTGCACTCTCCTGGGTGCCCCCATTGGCCCACGAGCAACCGAGGAGGTCCTGGCTGCAAAAATCACTGACCTAAAGAGAATGCTGGACAGGATTGACAAGATTGATGCCCATGATGCTCTCTTTCTCCTCACAAGATGCCTGTCTCTCCCTAAGTTGACCTACTTTCTGAGATGTTCTCCATCCTACAGCAGCCCTAAGTTAAATGTGTATGACACCGTTCTGAGGTCCATGCTGGTGAAAGTCCTGAACCTGCCATTGGACGACTCTCAGTGGGAGCAAGTAACCCTTCCTGTAAGACTCGGCGGCCTTGGTGTCCGCACAGCCTCCCAAATTGCTCTACCAGCCTTCCTTTCCTCCTCCCATGCATCGCACGACCTCGTCAGAGATATTTTACCTGCAACCCTGAGAGATTCAGCAGGAATACACGATCCTGCTTTTACTGAATGTTCAAATCAGTGGGATGCTCTTGCAGCCCCAGCAACCATTATAGAGCCAACAAAACAACACAAACAGTCTGGCTGGGACCACCCTCTAGTGGAAAAAGTAGCTGATGCCATGCTCAGCGTCGCAACATCAGACAAGGAGAAAGCCCGCCTCAGAGCAGTGCCTGCCCCCCATGCAGGAGACTTCCTCCTGGCAGTACCCATGTCAGCAATGGGCACGCGCCTAGATCCAGAATCCCTTCGTGTAGCAGTGGCCCTCCGCCTTGGTGCCCCAATTCACACTGAATACAAGTGTATTTGCAACAGGGTGGAAGCAGACCAATACGGACTGCATGGGTTGCATTGCGGAAGCACAATGGGCTGGCATGCAAGACACAACGAGGTCAATGACATCATCAAGAGAAGCCTCGCCTCAGCTAGGTGCCCAGCGGAGAGAGAACCTCGCATCCTAGGGGTCCAAAACCCAGATTTCCTCGCACTTCGCCCTGATGGCATCACCATATACTCATGGAAGGAGGGTAGACAGTTGGTGTGGGACTAGACATGTGTATCCACCCTGGCTGACACCTATGTACACTTCGGAGCTGATCAAGCAGGTGGGGCGGCCAACCACAGGGAAACAGCTAAATTACTCAAGTACAGGCGACTGGAAGGTCAATACCTCTTTGTTCCCATAGTGTCTGAGACGCATGGCCCCTGGGGCAAGAGTGCCTTGGGATTTCTCAAGGAATTGGGTTTCAAGCTCATTGACGTCACCAGAGACCCAAGGGCTTCCAGTTTTTTGTTTCAGCGTCTAAGTGTGGCGATCAAGAGGGGAAATGCTTGCTGCGTCCTCGGTTCCTGTCCAGAAGCGGAGGAGCTTCAAGAGATCCATAACCTTTAGGCATTTGTCTTGTATGTTTTGTAACCTTTAAATACACAATAAAGGAAAAAAAATGGTAAGGGGGTGGTAGGAGAAAAGCACACAGAAACTGTATTGGAGGGGACCTACATTCCCTCCAATGCGTTATGTGTGGTTTCCTCCGAGGCTATGGGTCCCCCTTCTTCCAGCCAGAGGTGGTACTCCCTGGATATATATATATATATATATATATATATATATCACCTCATTATGTCCGGTCGTGATGGTCAAGTGGATTAAGGCGTCTTGTACATACCAGTTGCGTTGCTTCTGGGAGTATGGGTTCGAGTCACTTCTGGGGTGTGAGTTTTCAGTTGCATATGTCCTGGGGACCATTCAGGCTTGTTCGCATATATATATATATATATATATATATATATATATATATATATATATATATATATATATATATATATATATATATATATGTCGTACCTAGTAGCCAGAACGCACTTCTCAGCCTACTATGCAAGGCCCGATTTGCCTAATAAGCCAAGTTTTCATGAATTAATTGTTTTTCGACTACCTAACCTACCTGACCTAACCTAACCTAACTTTTTCGGCTACCTAACCTAATCTAACCTATAAAGATAGGTTAGGTTAGGTTAGGTAGGGTTGGTTAGGTTCGGTCATATATCTACGTTAATTTTAACTCCAATAAAAAAAATTGACCTCATACATAATGAAATTGGTAGCTTTATCATTTCATAAGAAAAAAAATTGAGAAAATATATTCATTCAGGAAAACTTGGCTTATTAGGCAAATCGGGCCTTGCATAGCAGGCCGAGTAAGACGTTCTGGCTACTAGGTACAACATATATATATATGTATATATATATATATATATATATATATATATATATATATATATATATATATATATATATATATAACTGAAAACTCACACCCCAGAGTTTTACCATCCGAGTGCCGGCGGGGAAGTGGCTCATATAGCCTCGGCTATCACTTCCTTATGTCCGGTCGTGATGGTCAAGCGGATTAAGGCGTCCCTGTACATACCAGTTGTGGGAGTATGGGTTCGAGTCACTTCTGGGGTGTGAGTTTTCAGTTGTATATAGTCCTGGGGACCATTCAGGCTTGTTTGCATATATATATATATATATATATATATATATATATATATATATATATATATATATATATATGTGTGTGTGTGTGCGTATATACATATTTATATATGTTGTGACGATAATCTCTTTCAAGAGAGTTTGAGCCTGCTCTTCCCTACTTTAAGTTACGTCCCAAGACACAAGTATAAGATGCTACATTCAAGATACGTCACCGGTAGCCGATATTCTCAGCACCATTTTAACATTGTATTTTATATTTCAAATTGTCTTTGCATTTTTCTTTAATTTTTAACTGTAATTTAACTTCCCGAGATTTGTCTTTATTTTCATTTATGTTTAAAGTAAATATATTAAAGTTTCATTGTTCATATTTTGTGTTTTAAGTGTTCCTCCCTCTAACTTATCACAGACAACAGGCAAGCTGTCTATAATTTTGTTTAAAGTGTGACCAGGCTTTGACACCTGCCATTGGAGGACTGCCGAACATCAACACTCCAACACTTTCCCGTCACATTTTAATGGTGGCCTGTCCAAGGAGCTTCACTCAGGTACTAGTACCAGAACGTCAATTTGTAGTAAGCGTACTTCACTTTGCTAAAGTAGCCTTTCAATATTATCATTAATTTTTATATTTATATGGTGCTGTGTGTATTGTGCATTCCGAAAGTAGCATATGGTGAGTGTGAGATAACTTTGGATTAAATGGTGACTGTAGGCCGCAGTCATTCTCCTAATTGGTCATCTCTCCCTCCGTGTTATTACTCGTGTTTACCACCCTTTGTCCCTAGGATATTTCTCATATTTTCGGCAGATCATCATTTTCGTACCATGGTACTTTGGTTTGTCTCTGGGTCAAAGCACCCTATCTTCTGCAATCCGACCGAAGGAGGAGAAGAGGGCCATAGTTCCCCTAGCACGGACTTTGTTGTTGAGTTGGGACCTCAGCAGCAGTTCTCGTCACCAGTTGACACTCGCGCCCCTACACGTCGGTCAAAGATGATGATATTTACTTAGGTAGGGAATTAGCTTTCTTTTTACAGAGCACAAAGTTCGCTAATTCTGTAAGTATCATATTCATTTAGTGGGAATCCCTTGCTTATGTCCTATAGAGACTCGGCAAGGTATGCCTACATTCTTGGACTACCTAATTCACTTTTGGAGCAATTAAATGTTTCATTTGTTTTAGAATCTCAGTTTCACTTATTTAGTAGGATTTTCTTGCCCTTATTCTCTTACATTGAGTACCGGGTACAAGATTTCCTGCGACTTTGATTGACTAATCATTTACCATCCTATAATTAACTTTAATTGTTAAAGATTAAAATTCCACAGGATAGTTACCAGTTGCCACGTTATCCTTTTTCTGACATTTACCATATCACAACTATATTCGTGTACATTTATTTGCTATTTTTCACCATGTTTCGTCTCCAAGCTTTCCGTAACGATCCAGCTGGTGAAATAGGGACATTATGTCGTGCCAAGAGGACTGAATTACAAACTCTTGCACAAGAGTATCAACTAGATGTTCCCCATGGAGCCAACAAAAATGAATTACATAGCCTCATCATGGATTACCTCTTAGAGGAAGGGAAGATTGACTCTGAAACTCACGAAACTTATTCTATTGCAGATAAAACTGATTTGGCGACTATGAAACTCAAACTCGAGCTCGCCAAGCTCGAGAGAGAGCAACAACAAGCAGCTCTCCAAATGAACGAACGAGAGGCTGCCCTGGCAAAAGAAGCTCTACAAATGAGGAAAGAAGAACGAGAACAAGAGGCCGCCTTGAGGAAAGAAGAACAAGAACGAGAAGCCGCCTTGAGGAAAGAAGAACAAGAACGTGAGACAATAATACTCCGTGAGCGTGAGAGAGTACAGCTTGAAGCAAAACATCGTCACCTGGAGATGCAACGCGAGCATGACAAACAGCAAGCTGCTATGGCTATAGAATGTCGTCAAAAAGAACTCGCGTTGGAAACTACGCACCTCACTCAACGCCAGCAAGCTTCCGCCAGTCTTCCAGTAAGTTTCAATATCTCCCATGCAAGTAAGTTAATGCCACCTTTCGTTGAGACAGAAATCGATGTCTTTTTTACCACCTTTGAGACCCTAGCTAATCAACTTAGCTGGCCTGTTGACCAATGGTCTACCCTTCTCAGAGTGCATCTTACAGGTAGAGCTGCAGTTACTCTCAGTACCTTAGAGTCTGAGAATGGCTACCAGACCCTGAAGCAAGCAGTGTTGGACGCCTACCTTCTCTCCACCGAAAGCTACCGACGAAAATTCCGTGACCATCTTAAGGCAAGCACCACCACCTTTCTAGAATTTGCCAATACAAAGAAAAGATATTTTATGAAATGGCTGGAAGCAGCACATGTCTCTACATTTACAGAACTCATCAACCTCATGTTAGTTGAGGAATTCTTGAGACGTGTTCCCCCTTCCGTCCGTTTATATCTAGCAGATAAAGAAGAAACCGACTACATCAAATGTGCGAAGTCGGCTGACACCTACAGCCTCATCCACCGGCTGACACCTGAACCACCTTCCAGTAAGAAGTCTTGGTACAGTTACGATAAAGTGAGTACAGATCAAGCGAGCTCACAATTGTATTGTAAGTATTGCAAACTCTACGGACATACCATAGAGAGATGTGTGAAGGCTCGATACAAGAGCAATGAATCTTCTAAACCCAAACAGACTCCTCCTAAGTCCGGAAAGCCTGTAATGAATGTTGGTGTTGATGTTAATGATCTTTCTCTCTTCAGTAGACACCTGTATCCTGGAACCGTCTCTACCAACGGTACAGATTCGGAAGGAAGTTTCAAATTGAAGATCTTGAGGGACACAGCGGCTCTTCAGTCCATTATGTTGAAATCGGCTGTGAATAACGTCACCTACACCGGGGAAACCGTCCTTATCACTGACCTCACTACTACCACTCCATATCCACTCGCCAGAGTCCACCTGGATTGTCCCTTCGTGACCGGTGAAGTCCAAGTCGCCAGCAGGGAGAAGCTTTTTCCCATGTCTGGAGTGCAACTTCTCCTTGGCAACGACTTGGCAGAAGATCTGCAACCGCCCAACCTGATCATCACGGACAAACCCCAGGTGTGTACTTCAGTAATGGATAATCCCATCTTTGAATATATTCCAGCAGAGGTTCAAGAGAGTGATAAAGTTTCTCCTCCGGTTTTGGTGACCACCCGTGCACAAGCTGCACGACCGCAACCAGCTGACTCTACTGCTACCGCTGTCCCTGAAGACCCTCAGAATCTACCTCCAAATCTTATCAAGTTGGAGTTCCGTAAGTTACAGAGGGAAGATCAAGCATTAACACCATTATTCTTCCAGGCTGAGGCTCAACCTGACAGTATCCCTGGGTTCTTCCTAGAGAATGAGTTGCTCTACCGCAGATACAGACCCAGCAAGCTGAAGGAGGATGATGATTGGGCCAATGTCGAACAACTAGTGATTCCGACCAGCATACGGCCCGATATTCTACACCTGGCCCACGGAGCTCTTTCTCACTATGGCTTCAACAAAACCTACCACGGAATCAGACAAGACTACTACTGGCCAGGTATGGTAAAAGACGTAAAGAAATACGTCCAAGAGTGTCATATATGTCAGATGGCAGGTAAACCTAATATCTCTATTCCCCAGGCTCTTCTGAAACCCATTCAGGTGCCTGCGGAACCTTTCCACAGACTCATCATAGACTGTGTTGGTCCTTTACCCCGGACCAGTTCTGGCAACGCATATATAATAACTATCATGTGTCCTACCACCAGGTTTCCCATAGCAGTTCCAGTAAAGAACATTACGGCTGCTCCAGTGGTGAAACACCTATTGAAGATCTTCACCCAGTATGGATTTCCAAGAGAGGTTCAAAGTGACTGTGGCACCAACTTCACCAGTGATCTCTTCAATAAGACTCTGGAGGAGTTCAACATCATACAGGTACTGTCCAGCCCCTATCATCCTGCTTCACAGGGTTCTCTTGAACGTAGTCATCAGACTATTAAAGCACTCCTAAAGAAATTCTGCAATGAGACTTTGAAGGACTGGGATAGACAACTTGATCTCATAATGTGCATTTTTCGAAGTCTCCCCAATGAGTCACTAGGAGTATCTTTTTATGAGATGCTCTACGGACGTAAGTGCCGTACTCCTCTCAAAGCTTTCAAGGACTCTCTACGTAATGCCACCTTCAGTGACCATCAGAATGTGCCTCAGTTTCTTCAAAACTTACAACACATTCTAGAGAGAGTCCGTAAATTTGCTAATGACAACCTATTGAAAGCCCAGGAGAGGATGAAAACTCATTTTGACCAGAGCAGGAAAGTAAGGAATTTTAAACCAGGAGACTTCGTATTAGCATACTTTCCTATCCCAGGTTCTCCATTGCAAAACAAGTTTTCAGGACTGTACCGTATCAAGGAGTGCAGGAACAACCACAACTACGTTCTTGAGACTCCCGATAGGCGGCGGAGGACCCAGTTGTGCCACGTCAACCTCCTGAAGCAGTATCAAGGTATTCCCCCCACTGTGATGGTATCAGTTTCCGCGTTTAAAGGTCCATAACTCCATAGTGAAACCTTCCCTGCTTCTCCCGAAAGCACTAACACTGAGTCGGTGCTTTCCAACTCGGAAATCCTTGCTTATCTTCATAACTATTTTCAGGACAATAATAGTGCACCTCTCATCAGAATCTTCAAGGAACACCAGACGTTGTTCAACGATGATCCACAGGAGTGTAATGTGGTTCAGCACGACATCCAAGTACTCCCCGACACACGGCCGATTCGTCAACCTTTCTACCGAATCAGCCCGAGTAAGAAGGAAGTCATGCGTGCTGAGGTACAGTACCTCCTGGATCATGGGCTGGCTACCCCTTGAGTCCCCTTGGGCCTCACCCTGCATCCTGGTGCCAAAACCGCATGTTAAGGTGAGACTATGTACCGATTATCGTAAATTAAATCTTGTGACTGTCAAGGATGCGTATCCCTTACCAAGAATAGATGACATCCTTGACACCATTGTTCATGCGCGGTACCTATCGAAGCTGGACTTGTTAAAAGGATATTACCAGGTATGTTTAACGGAGCGAGCTAAGGAAATATCTGCCTTTACCACTCCTTTTGGCCTTTACAGATACGAACGCCTTCCCTTTGGACTATGTAATGCCCCGGCCACCTTTCAGCGAGCTGTCAACCGCGTCATCCAGGGCTTGGATAACACCTACGCCTACTTGGATGATATCGTTGTGGCAACCAACACCTGGAGCGAACATCTGCTCCAGCTGCAACGGTTGTTTGCCAAGCTCCTATCAGCCGGCCTCACCATCAACTTGGGCAAGTCCACCTTTGCCAAAGGTAAAGTGCGTTATCTTGGTCATGAGATAGGGAGTGGCAGCATAGCTCCGTTAAACATACATACCCAAGCCATCCAGCATTACCCACAGCCTACCACCAGGAAGCAGCTCCTGCGCTTCCTTGGTCTTGCCTCCTACTACCGTAGGTTTGTGAAGAATTTTAGTAAGGTGGCGACACCATTGATCACTTTAACCAGCCCCAAGCAACGGTATCATTGGACCATTCAGCAAACCGTTGCTTTTGAACAAGTTAAATACCTGCTCTGTTCTAATCCTATTCTCGCCTCGCCAGATATCACGAAGCCTTTCATCCTCCATGTCGGCGCCAGTGGTACCGGCATCGGGGGTGTCCTGATGCAACAACGAGGCGAGGAGATTCTGCCTTGTGGCTACTACAGCCATAAATTAAAGCCACACCAAAGGAACTACAGCACGATCGAGAAGGAGCTACTATCAATCGTCCTGAACCTGCAGCACTTCGAACCATACCTGCAAAGTGCTCTGTCTACCACCATCTATTCGGACCACAATCCCATACGCTTCCTGCAGCAAGCCTAATTCAACAACCAACGGCTTCTACGATGGGCTTTATATCTGCAGAATTTCAACCTGGAGATCTTCTACATCAAGGGTTCTGACAACATCATCGCAGACGCCCTCTCCAGAGTCTATGAGGTAGAGGCTGCTCCACCTACCACTCTACCACCTGAAGACGTAACTTCACCCGGAACCGCAGGCTTCGGGGGAGAGTTGTGACGATAATCTCTTTCAAGACAGATTGAGCCTGCTCTTCCCTACTTTACGTTACGTCCCAAGACACAAGTATAAGATGCTACATTCAAGATATGTCACCGGTAGCACAAAACGTTTTGACCAGGAGGCAAAACATATCCAAGATCCCCCCACTCCACACACCCTCCTCACGCCGGCTCGTCATCAAACCAGCTAACTACCCTTCACCAGCTTGCCTGCCTGTGATTGGTGACTCGCCAGCCGCGCACCTGCACACAGCACCTCAGCGCCCTCTACAAGAATCGACGTCTGAGCCTGACCAGCAATCCACTTCAGAATATTCCTCAATATTCCTCTCAAAGCTTTCAAAGACTCTATGGAATATTCGTAGTCATCAGACTATTAATGCACTCCTAAAGAAATTTTGCAATGAAACCTTGAAGGACTGGGATAAACAACTTGACCTTATTATGTGCATTTTCAGAAGTCTCCCCAATGAGTCTCTAGGAGTATCTCCTTATGAGATGCTCTACGGACGTAAGTGCCGTACTCCTCTGAAAGCTTTCAAAGACTCTATGTAATGCCACCTTCAGTGACCCTCAGAATGTGCCCCAGTTTCTTCAAAACTTAAAACACATTCTAGAGAGAGTACGTAAATTTGCTAATGACAATCTATTGAAAGCTCAGGAGAGGATGAAGACTCATTTTGACCAACGCAGCAAACTAAGGAAATTTAAACCAGGAGACTTCGTGTTGGCATATTTTCCTATGCCAGGTTCTCCATTGCAAAACAAGTTTTCAGGACCTTACCGCATCAAGGAGTGCAGAAACAACCACAACTACGTTCTTGAGACTCCAGGTAGGCGGCGGAAGACCCAGTTGTGCCATGTCAACCTCCTGAAGCAGTATCAAGGTACTCCCCCCACTGTATTGGTATCATTATCCACATTTAAAGGTCCATACCTCCACAGTGAGACGTTCCCTGCTTCTCCTCCCGAAAGCACTAACATAGAGTCGGTGCCTTCCAACTCGGAAATCCCTAATGATCTTCATACCTATTTGCAGGACAGTAATAGTGCTCCTCTCATCAGAATCTTCAATGAACATCAGAAGTTCTTCAGCGATGATCCACAGGAGTGTAATGTGGTTCAGCACGACATCCAGCTACTTCCTGACACCCGGCCGATTCGTCAACCTTTCTACCGAATCAGCCTGAGCAAAAAGGAAGTTATGCGTGCTGAAGTACAGTACCTCCTGGATCATGGGCTGGCCACCCCTTGTGAGTCCCCTTGGGCCTCACCATGCATCTTGGTGCCGAAACCGCACGGTAAAGTTAGGTTGTGAACCGATTACCGGAAATTGCATCTTGTGACTATCAAGGATGCTTATCTATTACCTAGAATAGATGACATCCTTGACGCCATTGGTAATGCTCGGTATTTATCCAAACTAGACTTACTCAAAGGATACTACCAAGTATGTTTGACAGAGCGAGCTAAGGAAATATCTGCCTTCACCACTCCTTTTGGCCTTTACAGATACGAACGTCTTCCATTTGGACTATGTAATGCCCCGGCCACCTTCCAGCGAGCTGTCAACTGCGTCATCCAGGGCTTGGATAACACCTACGCCTACTTGGATGATTTCGTTGTGGCAACCAACACCTGGAGTGAACATCTGCTCCAGCTGCAATGATTGTTTGCCAAGCTCCTGACAGCCGGCCTCACCATCAACTTGGGCAAGTCCACCTTTCCTAAAGGTAAAGTGCGTTATCTTGGTCATGAGATAGGGAGTGGCAGCATAGCTTCGTTAAACATACATACCCAAGCCATCCAGCATTACCCACAGCCTACCACCAGGAAGCAGCTCCTGCGCTTCCTTGGTCTTGCCTCCTACTACCGTAGGTTTGTGAAGAATTTTAGTAAGGTGGCGACACCATTGATCACTTTAACCAGCCCCAAGCAACGGTATCATTGGACCATTCAGCAAACCATTGCTTTTGAACAACTTAAATCCATGCTCTGTTCTAATCCTATTCTCGCCTCGCCAGATATCACGAAGCCTTTCATCCTCCATGTCGACGCCAGTGGTACCGGCATCGGGGGCGTCCTGATGCAACAACGAGGCGAGGGGGTTCTACCTCTTAGCTACTATAGCTACAAGTTAAAACCTCACCAGAAGAACTACAGCACTATTGAAAAGGAACATCTCTCCATTATCCTGAACTTACAGCACTTTGAATCTTACCTACAAAGTGCTCGGTCTATCACCATCTACTAGGACCACAATCCCCTACGCTTCCTGCAGCAAGCCCAATTCAACAATCAACGACTTCTACAATGGGCTTTGTATCTTACCAAACTATTTGCCTTGATCCTTGCACTGAAATGTGTACAAGTCTCCAAACTTGATACATTAATTGTAAGTGACTCCTTATCATCCTTAAATGCTCTCAACTCTTTAAGACATAACTGTAACATGCTCGTGTCCGAAGCTAGACACAAATACAACAAAATTATTAAGGATGGTATCAGAGTCCATTTGTGTGGTCTCCATCTCATGTTGGCCTCCGAATGCATGATAGAGCTGATAAGTTAGCCAAAGAATCTGCTTTTAAAGGAGCCGTTGAGCGTAACCTTGGATTGTCAATGAGCAATCTGAGAGCAGCAGTTCACCGAGAACTTCAACAAGATCTTGTAGATCTGAGGCAAAGTGAAATTGACACCAGTAATTCCATCTATCATCATACTATCATGCAAGAGGAGCCACACATCTATGGATCATCCAAAAAAATCAGCAGACTTCTAGATGTTACTACTGCTCGGCTTAGACTCGGTTACAAGTATCTCTGGGAATTCTCATTTTCTGCTGATGTAGACCTGACCAAATGTAAACTGTGTCAACAAAATTATTCGCACACCCTCCGTCACTATGTGATGGAGTGCGAAAAGATACATGAATTTAGAGACAATTCTATAACCAATGTTCCAGCGATGTGTAAATATTTCATTCAAAATTATCTGCTACCAGAAATTTTAGCCAAAAAATTCCCAGTTTGCTAACTGTAGGTAGTAACTGAGTGATTGTAACCTATCCACCGCTGCCCACTGGATGGGGGGCGGTGTGCAGGACAAACATATAAATTTTGACACTAGCTCTCCACATATGTCAGTTGCTTAATTTAGAACCTGTACTTGAGGTCGATCTCGAACCCATTGTTGATGTGACGACTTATATTGAATTTTGTAACTAGCTCATCAAGATTGTAACTTGCTTTGCTAAATGAATTGTGGGGTTCAGTCCCTGAGCCCATTATGTGCCTCTGTAACACTTTCCACTAACGCCCACAAGAAGGGTATGGGGTGCATAATAAATGAACTAAACTAAAACTTTGTATCTGCAGAATTTCACCCTAGAGATCTTCTACATCAAGGGTTCTGACAACATCATAGCAGACGCCCTCTCCAGAGTCTATGAGGAAGAGGCAGCTCCACCTACCACTCTACCACTTGACGACGTAACTTCACCCATTAGAACAGGCTTCGGGGGAGAGTTGTGACGATAATCTCTTTCAAGAGAGATTGAGCCTGCTCTTCTCTACATAAAGTTACGTATATTATACAACAATAAGATGCTACCTTCAAGATACGTCTACCAGTAGCACAAAACGTTTTGACCAGGAGGCAAACGTACCCAAGACTCCCCCCTGCTCCACACTCCCTCTTTGCCGGCTCCGTCATCAAAAAGCAAACTACCATTCCCAGCTTGCCTGCTTCTGATTGGTGACTCGCCGACTGCACACCTGCACCTCTGCACCTCAGCGCCCTCTACAAGTCGATATCTGGGCTAAAACCAGCCATTGAAGTCAGAATATCCTTGTGTTCTCAAGCCGTGAACAGCTAACTGATATAGGCTGTCTATCAGGTGGATGATTCTAAACTAGCACTATATTCTCAGCACCTGCTTATATTTTCACTTTGTCTTTATACTATTATAGAGTAACGTCATCCCTATTCTTCATTCTTATCTTATATGTTTTTGACTTGTTTGTTTGCACTGTACATAGCCAAGGGATTATCTTTGTTTTTAATTTGTTTTCTATATTAATTAAAGTTTCATTGTTCATACTGTGTTTTGCGTGTCTTCCCTTACTTTACCACAGATAAACAGCCAAGCAGTCTATCTCTTTTTTGTAAGTGTAACTAGGCATTGACACCAGCCATTGGAGGACTGCCGAACATCTACACTCCTACACTTTCCCGTCACAATATATATATATATATATATATATATATATATATATATATATATATATATATATATATATATATATATATATATATATATATATTAGTATATTTTGGTAGCAGTCTTTCCTGTAGACATATATTATTAAATATGACCGAAAAAGTAAGATTAATAATTCTAACACGAATTTTCTCAATCTTTTGTACATTATGCTTCACTGTTGGAGGTAAATCAAAAATCAATTCTCCAAAATTCATTTTTATTTCTAGTCTGACGCGACACGGGCGCGTTTCGTAAAACTTATTACATTTTCAAAGACTTTAGTTCACAAATAAACAACTGAATAGAATTCACGTATCTCCGATTTTATATCTACATTTGAGTGAGGTGGAAGGGGTGATTTGGCATTAACACAAGACAGAACAAAATGTGGTATTAATAGGGTATTAATTTCATCAACACAAGACAGAACAAGAGTATTAATAGGGTATTAATTTCATCAACACAAGACAGAACACGAAACAATGGATATTGAATAGAAGTGTTTGTAGAAAGCCTATTGGTCCATATTTCTTGATGCTTCTATATTGGAGCGGAGTCTTGAGGTGGGTAGAATATAGTTGTGCAATAATTGGCTGTTGATTGCTGGTGTTGACTTCTTGATGTGTAGTGCCTCGCAAACGTCAAGCCGCCTGCTATCGCTGTATCTATCGATGATTTCTGTGTTGTTTACTAGGATTTCTCTGGCGATGGTTTGGTTGTGGGAAGAGATTATATGTTCCTTAATGGAGCCCTGTTGCTTATGCATCGTTAAACGCCTAGAAAGAGATGTTGTTGTCTTGCCTATATACTGGGTTTTTTGGAGCTTACAGTCCCCAAGTGGGCATTTGAAGGCATAGACGACGTTAGTTTTTTTAAAGCGTTCTGTTTTGTGTCTGGAGAGTTTCTCATGAGTAGGCTGGCCGTTTTTCTGGTTTTATAGTAAATCGTCAGTTGTATCCTCTGATTTTTGTCTGTAGGGATAACGTTTCTATTAACAATATCTTTCAGGACCCTTTCCTCCGTTTTATGAGCTGTGGAAAAGAAGTTCCTGTAAAATAGTCTAATAGGGGGTATAGGTGTTGTGTTAGTTGTCTCTTCAGAGGTTGCATGGATTTTCACTTTCCTTCTTATGATGTCTTCGACGAAACCATTGGAGAAGCCGTTATTGACTAGGACCTGCCTTACCCTACAGAGTTCTTCTCTGTAGTGAAGAACTCTGTAGGGTAAGGCAGGTCCTAGTCAATAACGGCTTCTCCAATGGTTTCGTCGAAGACATCATAAGAAGGAAAGTGAAAAGCCATGCAACCTCTGAAGAGACAACTAACACAACACCTATACCCCCTATTAGACTATTTTACAGGATCTTCTTTTCCACAGCTCATAAAACGGAAGAAAGGGTCCTGAAAGATATTGTTAATAGAAACGTTATCCCTACAGACAAAAATCAGAGGATACAACTGACGATTTACTATAAAACCAGAAAAACGGCCAGCCTACTCATGAGAAACTCTCCAGACACAAAACAGAACGCTTTAAGAGACTAACGTCGTCTATGCCTTCAAATGCCCACTTGGGGACTGTAAGCTCCAAAAAACCCCGTATATAGGCAAGACAACAACATCTCTTTTTAGGCGTTTAACGATGCATAAGCAACAGGGCTCCATTAAGGAACATATAATCTCTTCCCACAACCAAACCATCGCCAGAGAAATCCTAGTAAACAACACAGAAATCATCGATAGATACAGCGACAGCAGGCAGCTTGACGTTTGCGAGGCACTACACATCAAGAAGTCAACACCAGCAATCAACAGCCAATTATTGCACAACTATATTCTACCCACCTCAAGACTCCGCTCCAATATAGAAGCATCAAGAAATATGGACCAATAGGCTTTCTACAAACACTTCTATTCAATATCCATTGTTTCGTGTTCTGTCTTGTGTTGATGAAATTAATACCCTATTAATACTCTTGTTCTGTCTTGTGTTGATGAAATTAATACCCTATTAATACCACATTTTGTTCTGTCTTGTGTTAATGCCACATCACCCCTTCCACCTCACTCAAATGTAGATATAAAATCGGAGATACGTAAGTTCTATTCAGTTGTGTATTTGTGAACTAATGTCTTTGAAAATGTAATAAGTTTTACGAAACGCGCCCGTGTCGCGTCAGACTAGAAATAAAAATGAATTTTGGAGAATTGATTTTTGATTTACCTCCAACAATGAAGCATAATGTACGAAAGATTGAGAAAATTCGTGTTAGAATTATTATTCTTACTTTTCCGGTCATATTTAATAATATATATATATATATATATATATATATATATATATATATATATATGTCGTACCTAGTAGCCAGAACGCACTTCTCAGCCTTCTATGCAAGGCCCGATTTGCCTAATAAGCCAAGTTTTCATGAATTAATTGTTTTTCGACTACCTAACCTACCTAACCTAACCTAACCTAACTTTTTCGGCTACCTAACCTAACCTAACCTAAAAAGATAGGTTAGGTTAGGTTAGGTAGGGTTGGTTAGGTTCGGTCATATATCTACGTTAATTTTAACTCCAATAAAAAAAATTGACCTCATACATAATGAAATGGGTAGCTTTATAATTTCATAAGAAAACAAATTGAGAAAATATATTAATTCAGGAAAACTTGGCTTATTAAGCAAATTGGGCCTTGCATAGTAGGCCAAAAAGTGCGTTCTGGCTACTAGGTACGACATATATATATATATATATATGTCGTACCTAGTAGCCAGAACTCACTTCTCAGCCTACTATTCAAGGCCCGATTTGCCTAATAAGCCAAGTTTTCCTGAATTAATATATTTACTATAATTTTTTTCTTATGAAATGATAAAGCAACCCTTTTCTCTATGTATGAGGTCAATTTTTTTTTATTGGAGTTAAAATTAACGTAGATATATGACCGAACCTAACCAACCCTACCTAACCTAACCTAACCTATATTTATAGGTAAGGTTAGGTTAGGTAGCCAAAAAAGCTAGGTTAGGTTAGGTTAGGTAGGTTAGGTAGACGAAAAAACATTAATTCATGAAAACTTGGCTTATTAGGCAAATCGGGCCTTGAATAGTAGGCTGAGAAGTGCGTTCTGGCTATTAGGTACGACATATATATATATATATATATATATATATATATATATATATATATATATATATATATATACATATATATATATATATATATATATATATATATATATATATATATATAAATATATATATATATATATATATATATATATATATAAATATATATATATATATATATATATATATATATATATATATATATATATATATATATATATATATATATATATATATAACTGAAAACTCACACCCCAGAAGTGACTCGAACCCATACTCCCAGAAGCAATGCAACTGGTATGTACAAGACGCCTTAATCCACTTGACCATCACGACCGGACAAAATGAGGTGATAGCCGAGGCTATTTGAACCACCCCACCGCCGGCACTCGGATAGTTATCTTGGGCATAGCATTTTACCAAATCACCTCATTCTTAGGGGCACACGTGAGGAACACAAATGCGAAGTTTTCAGTTGCATATTGTCCAGGGGACCATTCTGGCTTGTTCGCATTTGTGTTCCTCACGTGTGCCCCAAAGAATGAGGTGATTTGGTAAAATGCTATGCCCAAGATTACCATCCGAGTGCCGGCGGTGGGGTGGTTCAAATAGCTTCGGCTATCACCTCATTATGTCCGGTCGTGATGGTCAAGTGGATTAAGGCGTCTTGTACATACCAGTTGCGTTGCTCCAGGGAGTATGGGTTCGAGTCACTTCTGGGGTGTGAGTTTTCAGTTGCATATTGTCCTGGGGACCATTCAGGCTTGATCGCATTTGTGTTCCTCACGTGTGCCCCAAAGAATGAGGTGATTTGGTAAAATGCTATGCCCAAGATTACCATCCGAGTGCCGGCGGTGGGGTGGTTCAAATAGCTTCGGCTATCTCCTCATTATGTCCGGTCGTGATGGTCAAGTGGATTAAGGTGTCTTGTACATACCAGTTGCGTTGCTCCTGGAAGTATGGGTTCGAGTCACTTCTGGGGTGTGAGTTTTCAGTTGCATATTGTCCTGGGGACCATTCAGGCTTGTTCGCATTTGTGCTCCTCACGTGTGCCCCCAAAGAATGAGGTGATTTGGTAAAATGCTATGCCCAAGATTACCATCCGAGTGCCGGCGGTGGGGTGGTTCAAATAGCTTTGGCTATCACCTCATTATGTCCGGTCGTGATGGTCAAGTGGATTAAGGCGTCTTGTACATACCAGTTGCGTTGCTCCTGGGAGTATGGGTTCGAGTCACTTCTGGGGTGTGAGTTTTCAGTTGTATATTGTCCTGGGGACCATTCAGGCTTGTTCGCATTTGTGTTCCTCACGTGTGCCCCAAAGAATGAGGTGATTTGGTAAAATGCTATGCCCAAGATTACCATCCGAGTGCCGGCGGTGGGGTGGTTCAAATAGCTTCGGCTATCACCTCATTATGTCCGGTCGTGATGGTCAAGTGGATTAAGGCGTCTTGTACATACCAGTTGCGTTGCTCCTGGGAGTATGGGTTCGAGTCACTTCTGGGGTGTGAGTTTTCAGTTGCATATTGTCCTGGGGACCATTCAGGCTTGTTCGCATTTGTGTTCCTCACGTGTGCCCCAAAGAATGAGGTGATTTGGTAAAATGCTATGCCCAAGATTACCATCCGAGTGCCGGCGGTGGGGTGGTTCAAATAGCGTCGGCGATCACCTCATTATGTCCGGTCGTGATGGTCAAGTGGATTAAGGCGTCTTCTACATACCAGTTGTGTTGCTCCTGGGAGTATGGGTTCGAGTCACTTCTGGGGTGTGAGTTTTCAGTTGCATATTGTCCTGGGGACCAAGCAGGCTTGTTCGCGTTTGTGTTCCTCACGTGTGCCCCAAAGAATGAGGTGATTTGGTAAAATGCTATGCCCAAGATTACTATCCGAGTGCCGGCGGTGGGGTGGTTCAAATAGCTTCGGCTATCACCTCATTATGTCCGGTCGTGATGGTCAAGTGGATTAAGGCGTCTTGTACATACCAGTTGCGTTGCTCCTGGGAGTATGGGTTCGAGTCACTTCTGGGGTGTGAGTTTTCAGTTGCATATTGTCCTGGGGACCATTCAGGCTTGTTCGCATTTGTGTTCCTCACGTGTGCCCCAAAGAATGAGGTGATTTGGTAAAATGCTATGCCCAAGATTACCATCCGAGTGCCGGCGGTGGGGTGGTTCAAATAGCTTTGGCTATCACCTCATTATGTCCGGTCGTGATGGTCAAGTGGATTAAGGCGTCTTGTACATACCAGTTGCGTTGCTCCTGGGAGTATGGGTTCGAGTCACTTCTGGGGTGTGAGTTTTCAGTTGCATATTGTCCTGGGGACCATTCAGGCTTGTTCGCATTTGTGTTCCTCACGTGTGCCCCAAAGAATGAGGTGATTTGGTAAAATGCTATGCCCAAGATTACCATCCGAGTGCCGGCGGTGGGGTGGTTCAAATAGCTTCGGCTATCACCTCATTATGTCCGGTCGTGATGGTCAAGTGGATTAAGGCGTCTTGTACATACCAGTTGCGTTGCTCCTGGGAGTATGGGTTCGAGTCACTTCTGGGGTGTGAGTTTTCAGTTGCATATGTCCTGGGGACCATTCAGGCTTCATCGCATTTGTGTTCCTCACGTGTGCCCCAAAGAATGAGGTGATTTGGTAAAATGCTATGCCCAAGATTACCATCCGAGTGCCGGCGGTGGGGTGGTTCAAATAGCTTCGGCTATCTCCTCATTATGTCCGGTCGTGATGGTCAAGTGGATTAAGGCGTCTTGTACATACCAGTTGCGTTGCTCCTGGGAGTATGGGTTCGAGTCACTTCTGGGGTGTGAGTTTTCAGTTGCATATTGTCCTGGGGACCATTCAGGCTTGTTCGCATTTGTGCTCCTCACGTGTGCCCCCAAAGAATGAGGTGATTTGGTAAAATGCTATGACCAAGATTACCATCCGAGTGCCGGCGGTGGGGTTGTTCAAATAGCTTTGGCTATCACCTCATTATGTCCGGTCGTGATGGTCAAGTGGATTAAGGCGTCTTGTACATACCAGTTGCGTTGCTCCTGGGAGTATGGGTTCGAGTCACTTCTGGGGTGTGAGTTTTCAGTTGCATATTGTCCTGGGGACCATTCAGGCTTGTTCGCATTTGTGTTCCTCACGTGTGCCCAAAAGAATGAGGTGATTTGGTAAAATGCTATGCCCAAGATTACCATCCAAGTGCCGGCGGTGGGGTGGTTCAAATACCTTCGGCTATCACCTCATTATGTCCGGTCGTGATGGTCAAGTGGATTAAGGCGTCTTGTACATACCAGTTGCGTTGCTCCTGGGAGTATGGGTTCGAGTCACTTCTGGGGTGTGAGTTTTCAGTTGCATATTGTCCTGGGGACCATTCAGGCTTGTTCGCATTTGTGTTCCTCACGTGTGCCCCAAAGAATGAGGTGATTTGGTAAAATGCTATGCCCAAGATTACCATCCGAGTGCCGGCGGTGGGGTGGTTCAAATAGCGTCGGCTATCACCTCATTATGTCCGGTCGTGATGGTCAAGTGGATTAAGGCGTCTTCTACATACCAGTTGTGTTGCTCCTGGGAGTATGGGTTCGAGTCACTTCTGGGGTGTGAGTTTTCAGTTGCATATTGTCCTGGGGACCATTCAGGCTTGTTCGCATTTGTGTTCCTCACGTGTGCCCCAAAGAATGAGGTGATTTGGTAAAATGCTATGCCCAAGATTACTATCCGAGTGCCGGCGGTGGGGTGGTTCAAATAGCTTCGGCTATCACCTCATTATGTCCGGTCGTGATGGTCAAGTGGATTAAGGCGTCTTGTACATACCAGTTGCGTTGCTCCTGGGAGTATGGGTTCGAGTCACTTCTGGGGTGTGAGTTTTCAGTTGCATATTGTCCTGGGGACCATTCAGGCTTGTTCGCATTTGTGTTCCTCACGTGTGCCCCAAAGAATGAGGTGATTTGGTAAAATGCTATGCCCAAGATTACTATCCGAGTGCCGGCGGTGGGGTGGTTCAAATAGCTTCGGCTATCACCTCATTATGTCCGGTCGTGATGGTCAAGTGGATTAAGGCGTCTTGTACATACCAGTTGCGTTGCTCCTGGGAGTATGGGTTCGAGTCACTTCTGGGGTGTGAGTTTTCAGTTGCATATTGTCCTGGGGACCATTCAGGCTTGTTCGCATTTGTGTTCCTCACGTGTGCCCCAAAGAATGAGGTGATTTGGTAAAATGCTATGCCCAAGATTACCATCCGAGTGCCGGCGGTAGGGTGGTTCAAATAGCTTTGGCTATCACCTCATTATGTCCGGTCGTGATGGTCAAGTGGATTAAGGCGTCTTGTACATACCAGTTGCGTTGCTCCTGGGAGTATGGGTTCGAGTCACTTCTGGGGTGTGAGTTTTCAGTTGCATATTGTCCTGGGGACCATTCAGGCTTGTTCGCATTTGTGTTCCTCACGTGTGCCCCAAAGAATGAGGTGATTTGGTAAAATGCTATGCCCAAGATTACCATCCGAGTGCCGGCGGTGGGGTGGTTCAAATAGCTTCGGCTATCACCTCATTATGTCCGGTCGTGATGGTCAAGTGGATTAAGGCGTCTTGTACATACCAGTTGCGTTGCTCCTGGGAGTATGGGTTCGAGTCACTTCTGGGGTGTGAGTTTTCAGTTGCATATTGTCCTGGGGACCATTCAGGCTTGTTCGCATTTGTGTTCCTCACGTGTGCCCCAAAGAATGAGGTGATTTGGTAAAATGCTATGCCCAAGATTACCATCCGAGTGCCGGCGGTGGGGTGGTTCAAATAGCGTCGGCTATCACCTCATTATGTCCGGTCGTGATGGTCAAGTGGATTAAGGCGTCTTCTACATACCAGTTGTGTTGCTCCTGGGAGTATGGGTTCGAGTCACTTCTGGGGTGTGAGTTTTCAGTTGCATATTGTCCTGGGGACCATTCAGGCTTGTTCGCATTTGTGTTCCTCACGTGTGCCCCAAAGAATGATGTGATTTGGTAAAATGCTATGCCCAAGATTACTATCCGAGTGCCGGCGGTGGGGTGGTTCAAATAGCTTCGGCTATCACCTCATTATGTCCGGTCGTGATGGTCAAGTGGATTAAGGCGTCTTGTACATACCAGTTGCGTTGCTCCTGGGAGTATGGGTTCGAGTCACTTCTGGGGTGTGAGTTTTCAGTTGCATATTGTCCTGGGGACCATTCAGGCTTGTTCGCATTTGTGTTCCTCACGTGTGCCCCAAAGAATGAGGTGATTTGGTAAAATGCTATGCCCAAGATTACCATCCGAGTGCCGGCGGTGGGGTGGTTCAAATAGCTTTGGCTATCACCTCATTATGTCCGGTCGTGATGGTCAAGTGGATTAAGGCGTCTTGTACATACCAGTTGCGTTGCTCCTGGGAGTATGGGTTCGAGTCACTTCTGGGGTGTGAGTTTTCAGTTGCATATTGTCCTGGGGACCATTCAGGCTTGTTCGCATTTGTGTTCCTCACGTGTGCCCCAAAGAATGAGGTGATTTGGTAAAATGCTATGCCCAAGATTACCATCCGAGTGCCGGTGGTGGGGTGGTTCAAATAGCTTCGGCTATCACCTCATTATGTCCGGTCGTGATGGTCAAGTGGATTAAGGCGTCTTGTACATACCAGTTTCGTTGCTCCTGGGAGTATGGGTTCGAGTCACTTCTGGGGTGTGAGTTTTCAGTTGCATATTGTCCTGGGGACCATTCAGGCTTGATCGCATTTGTGTTCCTCACGTGTGCCCCAAAGAATGAGGTGATTTGGTAAAATGCTATGCCCAAGATTACCATCCGAGTGCCGGCGGTGGGGTGGTTCAAATAGCTTCAGCTATCTCCTCATTATGTCCGGTCGTGATGGTCAAGTGGATTAAGGCGTCTTGTACATACCAGTTGCGTTGCTCCTGGGAGTATGGGTTCGAGTCACTTCTGGGGTGTGAGTTTTCAGTTGCATATTGTCCTGGGGACCATTCAGGCTTGTTCGCATTTGTGTTCCTCATGTGTGCCCCAAAGAATGAGGTGATTTGGTAAAATGCTATGCCCAAGATTACCATCCGAGTGCCGGCGGTGGAGTGGTTCAAATAGCTTCGGCTATCACCTCATTATGTCCGGTCGTGATGGTCAAGTGGATTAAGGCGTCTTGTACATACCAGTTGCGTTGCTCCTGGGAGTATGGGTTCGAGTCACTTCTGGGGTGTGAGTTTTCAGTTGCATATTGTCCTGGGGACCATTCAGGCTTGTTCGCATTTGTGTTCCTCACGTGTTCCCCAAAGAATGAGGTGATTTGGTAAAATGCTATGCCCAAGATTACCATCCGAGTGCCGGCGGTGGGGTGGTTCAAATAGCTTCGGCTATCACGTCATTATGTCCGGTCGTGATGGTCAAGTGGATTAAGGCGTCTTCTACATACCAGTTGCGTTGCTCCTGGGAGTATGGGTTCGAGTCACTTCTGGGGTGTGAGTTTTCAGTTGCATATTGTCCAGGGGACCATTCAGGCTTGTTCGCATTTGTGTTCCTCACGTGTGCCCCAAAGAATGAGGTGATTTGGTAAAATGCTATGCCCAAGATTACTATCCGAGTGCCGGCGGTGGGGTGGTTCAAATAGCTTCGGCTATCACCTCATTATGTCCGGTCGTGATGGTCAAGTGGATTAAGGCGTCTTGTACATACCAGTTGCGTTGCTCCTGGGAGTATGGGTTCGAGTCACTTCCGGGGTGTGAGTTTTCAGTTGCATATTGTCCTGGGGACCATTCAGGATTGTTCGCATTTGTGTTCCTCATGTGTGCCCCAAAGAATGAGGTGATTTGGTAAAATGCTATGCCCAAGATTACCATCCGAGTGCCGGCGGTGGAGTGGTTCAAATAGCTTCGGCTATCACCTCATTATGTCCGGTCGTGATGGTCAAGTGGATTAAGGCGTCTTGTACATACCAGTTGCGTTGCTCCTGGGAGTATGGGTTCGAGTCACTTCTGGGGTGTGAGTTTTCAGTTGCATATTGTCCTGGGGACCATTCAGGCTTGTTCGCATTTGTGTTCCTCACGTGTGCCCCAAAGAATGAGGTGATTTGGTAAAATGCTATGCCCAAGATTACCATCCGAGTGCCGGCGGTGGAGTGGTTCAAATAGCTTCGGCTATCACCTCATTATGTCCGGTCGTGATGGTCAAGTGGATTAAGGCGTCTTGTACATACCAGTTGCGTTGCTCCTGGGAGTATGGGTTCGAGTCACTTCTGGGGTGTGAGTTTTCAGTTGCATATTGTCCTGGGGACCATTCAGGCTTGTTCGCATTTGTGTTCCTCACGTGTGCCCCAAAGAATGAGGTGATTTGGTAAAATGCTATGCCCAAGATTACCATCCGAGTGCCGGCGGTGGGGTGGTTCAAATAGCGTCGGCTATCACCTCATTATGTCCGGTCGTGATGGTCAAGTGGATTAAGGCGTCTTCTACATACCAGTTGCGTTGCTCCTGGGAGTATGGGTTCGAGTCACTTCTGGGGTGTGAGTTTTCAGTTGCATATTGTCCAGGGGACCATTCAGGCTTGTTCGCATTTGTGTTCCTCACGTGTGCCCCAAAGAATGAGGTGATTTGGTAAAATGCTATGCCCAAGATTACTATCCGAGTGCCGGCGGTGGGGTGGTTCAAATAGCTTCGGCTATCACCTCATTATGTCCGGTCGTGATGGTCAAGTGGATTAAGGCGTCTTGTACATACCAGTTGCGTTGCTCCTGGGAGTATGGGTTCGAGTCACTTCTGGGGTGTGAGTTTTCAGTTGCATATTGTCCTGGGGACCATTCAGGCTTGTTCGCATTTGTGTTCCTCATGTGTGCCCCAAAGAATGAGGTGATTTGGTAAAATGCTATGCCCAAGATTACCATCCGAGTGCCGGCGGTGGAGTGGTTCAAATAGCTTCGGCTATCACCTCATTATGTCCGGTCGTGATGGTCAAGTGGATTAAGGCGTCTTGTACATACCAGTTGCGTTGCTCCTGGGAGTATGGGTTCGAGTCACTTCTGGGGTGTGAGTTTTCAGTTGCATATTGTCCTGGGGACCATTCAGGCTTGTTCGCATTTGTGTTCCTCACGTGTGCCCCAAAGAATGAGGTGATTTGGTAAAATGCTATGCCCAAGATTACTATCCGAGTGCCGGCGGTGGGGTGGTTCAAATAGCTTCGGCTATCACCTCATTATGTCCGGTCGTGATGGTCAAGTGGATTAAGGCGTCTTGTACATACCAGTTGCGTTGCTCCTGGGAGTATGGGTTCGAGTCACTTCTGGGGTGTGAGTTTTCAGTTGCATATTGTCCTGGGGACCATTCAGGCTTGTTCGCATTTGTGTTCCTCATGTGTGCCCCAAAGAATGAGGTGATTTGGTAAAATGCTATGCCCAAGATTACCATCCGAGTGCCGGCGGTGGAGTGGTTCAAATAGCTTCGGCTATCTCCTCATTATGTCCGGTCGTGATGGTCAAGTGGATTAAGGCGTCTTGTACATACCAGTTGCGTTGCTCCTGGGAGTATGGGTTCGAGTCACTTCTGGGGTGTGAGTTTTCAGTTGCATATTGTCCTGGGGACCATTCAGGCTTGTTCGCATTTGTGTTCCTCACGTGTTCCCCAAAGAATGAGGTGATTTGGTAAAATGCTATGCCCAAGATTACCATCCGAGTGCCGGCGGTGGGGTGGTTCAAATAGCTTCGGCTATCACCTCATTATGTCCGGTCGTGATGGTCAAGTGGATTAAGGCGTCTTGTACATACCAGT
>NC_091152.1:9798790-9841290 GCF_040958095.1 Procambarus clarkii
AAATGGTAGTAGACTTAACAATGGCATCTAATTTATAACAAAATAAAGTTGAGAAAACATCATACTATATACATATATATAATGGTAATAATAAGACACATGTGGTAGAAATACTGCAAATGAATTTTTTTTTTCAAAACAAACAGAATAACTGCAGAGTGCACTCAATTATAAATTCTGCGGATATCTACACCTAGCTCATCCAGAGCACTATACAACTCTGGCTCTGACTGAAGGTCCGGAACAGATGAAACTTCATGTGACAAACTATCATCTTGAGAGATATCCTCGTTAACATCTAGCCAATGGACATGTGGTGAGTGCACGGTTGAAACGAGAGGTCTAGATCTAAGATTATAGTTGCTAGTATGGGGTTGCTGAACATCCAGTGGTCTGTCAACCACAGAAGGTGGTGTCCGAGTAGGAGTATCTGTCTGGGTAAGTTCATTGTCATCTTCCTCATCAGTCTCGTCAACAGTCATTTTAGCTAACTTCATGTGGTCTAAATGTTCATTTATATACTCTCCTGTTAACAAGTTCTTAAGTCTGTATTTGTTATCTTTGATAAGCTCGGTTACCTTATATGGACCCAAAAATTTCTTAGTTAACTTATACATAGGACCAGACCTGTGTTGGTTAAGTACCATTACTACAGACCCAATAGTTATTTTACTGGGTTTAGCTCATGCATTCCTTGCTAGGGTGAACTCGGCTGTAGCTTTGGACAGTTGTTCTCGTATTTTCTTGAATACTAATTGCATCTGTCTATGCTTCACTTGAACAAAATCATCTACGTTATATAAGGGAGTAAGAGGTACATTAATCAATTCATTAGGGAGGATCTTATCTGTACCATAAAGAATAGCGTGAGGTGTGTCACCTGTAGAAACATTAATTGAAGAATTTATAGCACACTGAATTAAGGGTATAAAATCATCCCAATTGTTGTTATCAAAATTCAACGTGACTCTCAAGGCATCTAACACTTTCCTGTTAGTACGTTCGGCTAGTCCATTACTTGCTGGATGATAAGGGATGATGCTACATTTTTTGATGTTATATATATCACACAAGCTAGTTAAAATACTATTACTGAATTCTGGACCATTATCTGAAAGGATTACTTTTAGGCATACTATATCAATAAATTATTTGGTCATGGAATGCACTGGCTATAGTTTCTGCTGTTTTGTTCGTGATAGGAACTAGTTCGCAAAACCGTGAAAAATTATCGACCATTACAAGCAAATGTTTGTTCCCTTTTTCTGTTTCCGCAAAATTTGTCAATAAATCCATCGATATTCGTTCCCAAGGAGCTTTAGTTGCTGGGTACACCTGAATTGGATTGGGTCCTGAAACATGTCCCTTGTGCTGTAAACAAGTTAAACATCTGTCAACATAATGAGCAATCTCCTTAGCCATTTTTGGCCAAAAATACTTCAATCAACCTTGTTGGAGTGTACGATCCTTTCCTGGATGTGCACTTGCAGGAGCATCATGGATAATTTTTAACACAGTTGGTACCAAGACAGCTGGAACAACTAACTGACAACATTTCCTCGGGGCTGTCCCTAGCTTTACTACTCTACACAGTAAATTGTCCAACATAACTAATCCTTTCAATGGTACTGGCGGTTTATGAATCGGGCGAGTGTCTTGCTTAGTCAAAAATTTAATGACGGGTGCCCATATGGGGTCTTGTCTCTGTTTCGTTTCTACTACTGTAGCATCTAATGCTGGGTAATTTAACTGAATCGCAGCTACATGTCGAGAAAATGCATCGGCTACAACATTTTGCTTCCCTGGAATATATCCAAATGTGGGATTGAATTCTTGAATTGTGAGCAAATATCTAGCAAACTTTCCAACTGGGTTCTTATTTTTGAACAAGGGAATTAATGGTTGGTGATCTGTAAGAACATGAACTGGGTAATTATAAATTGTATCCTTGAAATGTTAAAGTGCCCAGACAACTGCCAAGGTTTCTCGTTCTGTTGCACTATAATTTTTCTCTTCTTTAGATAATGTGCGGCTAGCATAAGCTATTGCGTGATCTCTGTGACCTTCTGTTTGAAGTAATGCAGCACCTAGACCTTTGTCACTAGCATCTGTAACCAACGTAAAAGGTTTAGAAAAATCTGAGTACCTAAGGACAGGTGACGAAATCAAGGCTGCTTTGAGTTTTTTGAATGACTGATCCTGGGCCTCTCCCCAAACAAAGGGTTCATCTTTTCCTTGCAACTTGTAAAGCGGAGCGGCTATAATAGAGAATCCGGCAATAAATGAACGATAAAATCCTTCAAGACCTGTGAACTGTCTTACGGCTTCTGCGGTACGAGGTGTTGGAAAATCACGGGCAGCAATAATTTTTTATTCATTCAATGTAATACCTGAAGGTGTAACTGTATGACCTAGGAAATACAGTTAAAAAACTTCTGCTGCTTTAAAAATGAACATTTTGCAAGTTTTATTTTTAAATTAGCTTCAGCGAGCTTTGCAAGTACTTTTTCAAGGTTCCAGAAATGAGTCTGAACATCTTGCGACGTGATTATGAGATCATCAAGGTAAACTAGAAGCGTACTTCCTATCAATCTACGAAATAGATTTGTCATGAGCTGTGAAAAGGTTATTGGACTACTACGCAAACCAAACGGCATTCTTTTGAAATGAAAATGACCATTAGGAGTACTAAAGGCTGTCAATTGTTTACTTTCCTCATCAAGGGGGATTTGCCAGAATCCCTGCAACAAATCTAACATTGAGAATACTTTGTTTCGACCAATACTTTGCAACAAATCATTTAGAACTGGAAGTGGGAAACGATCAGGTATTGTTACTCTGTTAAGCTTGCGATAATCGATTACAGGTCTCCAAGTCCCATCTCGCTTTGGTACAAGAATCAATGGAGCGTTCCATGGCGAATTACTCGATTCAATTACATCACTCTGTAACATTTCCTCTACAAGTCTATCTGCTTCCGCTCTCTGAGAATGTGGAAGACGGTAAGCTGGTACATAAATAGGCGTAGTTCCTTGTTCAAGGGGAATTTTATGTGTAATAAGAGGAGTGAGACCTAATTTTTCTCCTGATAGAGCAACAACAGCTCTATTCCTGTTCAAAATTTCCAAAAGCTGAGCCACAGAGTCAGGAAAATCAGTAGGACTGAGGTGTTGCGCTTGCACCTCTGGCTGAGATCCCTGTTATCCTGGTGTGAGTGTACAAACAGTATGATCCATGGAGACATCATCCACAACTCGCACCGGTAACGAGTAATGGGCAAAATCTACAACATGGGTACCAGACTGGAGATGGATGTCGGCATTACTAGTGTTTGCAATAAATAATGTAACAGTACCATCCTGCACTGTGTGCCAGGAGGGTTCAACAAATGGACCATTCACTTTACATGTTTCACTTTCCGCAATCACATCCGACAACTCAGGCACTCCCTGAACCTTAACTCTTATTCTGGTGAGAGAATGAGGGTGTAGCACAGTGTCAGTAGCCGTGGAACCACTGACTTCAGAGATGGAAGCTACCAGGCGAGCGAGACAACGAGAATCCGTTAGGGCGTCCGCTTCCAGAAAGTCCCGATACTCATTCTCCTTAACAACTGCACAACTACTATGCTTCAATCGAGTGCCTGTTTTCTTGGGTATGCTACCACGACAATGATCTGACAAACCTATGCTTGCAAGGCGGGTGTCAACAAAATTAACGTAATCTGATCGAAGGTTGAACTCGTGGCCCTGTCGATACATGCTACACAAGGGTATGACGTGGTCTTTGATACTTATGTTCCAACGATGGGGAAACAATGCTATATTTTCATCAATCATGGTGTACAGACCTAAGAGAATGTCTCCAGGAAAATGAATAATGTCAACAACTAAACATGTTATAGACAATGTGACATCATTGAACTTGAGTGGGAGGTCAATTTCACCCTGAACTTTTACTTTATTTCCTGAAATACCACTTAAAAAAGGTATGTGTGACTGCTTTAAAGTAGTAGGGTGCTTACTTTCAATGTCTCTAAGAGCTGAGGGCTTGACAATATTATTTTTTGTACCTGAGTCAAGAAAAACTTTTAAAACTCTACCATGTACAATGGCTGAGACAAGGGGACCATCACTTGAGACTGGACAAGTTACTACTTTTGACTTATGTTGTCTGGGATATCTGCGTCTTGTTTGTGTCAAATTTGCTGTGGATCCGTCAACATCTACAACTGGTCTAGAGTCAGTGTCCTCCTCTGTCAAGTGTCCAAATCTATTTTGGGTAGCTACTGAATACACAGGGAGGGCACTAGGATTGGCTAGCTTGAATTGGTTAGCGGATGGCCTTGGGGGTTTCCCGACGACATGGAGTGAACATTCTGAGCTCCAGCATTCTGTGACCGAGCAATATAATTTGAAGTTGCATTATAGCTGGGCTGGGAGTTGTAATTACGAGAGTTCTGATAATGTCTTGGACGCTGTGTGCCTCGCCAAGACTGACCATGGGAGTTACGAGGTGGGGATGTCCTTTGCCTAGCTCTACAATCCGCAGTGTGGTGACCAACTTGTTTATGGTACGTGCAATATGGGAGCCTAGAATGATTAGATTGACGAGGGGACCGAGAGAATTGTCTAGGAGGTGATGATCTAGGAGCGGACCAACAGTCCCTTGCGAGGTCGTTACTCTTTCCACAATGCCAACATGAGGGAGTGGATGGTTGTGGACTATGGCGTTTTGGCAATTTATAAGGCGGCGAATTTGACTGGGGGCTACGAGCATGGGTACGCTTCTGCGACCAAGAGTTTGCGGGAGGATGCCGAGAGCTTGTTACTACATTTACAGTATCAGAGGGTGGCAACAGCTGAGCACTTCAGGGAGCTAGTTTATCGGTGGCATTGTTAATGGCCTCAAACACTTCACCAATTTCATGTTTAACACCAAAATTTTGTTGCTCAATGATTGGTTTAGTATGCTCTTGGGCAAAATGCATTAAAGTCCCAAATGCTATCATCTTGGCCATAGCCTCTGGGGACAGATTATTGTCTTTATCTAACCAAGTCGAATTATTCATAGTAGAAACTAAGGCATACAGATACTGATCGAGACGGCTAGTAAAAGCATTAAACAATTCACCAGGCTGCATGGTGGCATTGGCAATTTTCTTGACTAACCTATACGGGTCAAGGTCTCCTTTATTAACAAAGCGACGGCGAAAGAAATCCTTTAATTCGGGCCAAGACTGGAGGCTAACAATGGCTTTCTCATCAACAACAAAACGTGCATCACCTTTGGTTGTGTCCACAGCTGACCGTGCAATTGCTAAGTATTCGGCATCAGTAGGCTTAGAAAAACGTGCAACTGTTTTCGCTTCAACCTTACTAAACCATTACTCTAATAAGCGGGATTCACCAGCAAAAAGAGGAATAGCCATTTCCTGACTTGATCTCTGGCCATTGGGACGAGCAACTGTTCCCGTTGAGTCTGAGGGGGTTTCAACAGTGGTAGGCATTGTCACAGCCATGGAAGGAATATTTGAACGCAGATTACAATTAAGTGCACTTGGCATCAGAAATAGTATACACAAAAATAAACACAAAAAAATATCAACTTGGCTAAAGTAAGAAAAAATGGCACAAATAAAATTATTAAATTGGGCTAGGCAACAAATAATTAAGAACAAGCAAAATTGTGAATTAAATTAGCAATCTGGTATGAATATGGCTGGGATAAGAAGCATGCAAATTAATTAAACCCAGTCTAAGCACAGCAATTTAGAATATAATAACTGGAAAATGCAATTGCAAAATTTCATTAAAAAGATTCAACACAAACAGTGGCAATGCAAGAAATATGGATGTAGCACATAAACTGGACACAGGAATGTATATAACTGCTATGGTAAAAATTTAAAATAAAATGCTTAAAGGATAAATTTCAAGTTAGGTCTGGAGAAATATCAAAAATTTTCTATGTTCTATTGTGTATGGAAATCTCAAAAACTAATTTCTATTATGCAAAATAAACTGCTAGAAACAATTATTTCTTACTTCTCTCACCTTTGAATTCACTAATGACACTAGTAACAATTAATGCATAATGGAATCAATTCAGGGAATATTGAAATGACTCAGAGAAACTGTGGGAATGGAGTACTAAACCGGCTCCAATATTTAACAAGTCACTGAATGGTTAATTCACAGGATATTATGGTTATATTTACGTTAAACCTCATTAAATCATAGCACACGATATCTTAGCTCATAATTACTTAACTCAGGGCAGCAGGATTTGCAATATAACAATGGCCAAAACGAAAAACGGTGACGAGACGTGTGAAGAGGCCCATGTGAGGACTTGTTTATAAACTGGTGCGATAGCAGCGCTCCTGGCGGCTGTGGCGCGAAACTCAGGGACCCCACACTGTTGATGTTGGGAGTGCGAAGATAAATTCGGACGACGATGGTGAGGGGTAGCGAGGTATGTGAGCTTGGGAGGCAAGGTGGCGACACTTAGTCAAACAATTGTAGTCTTTTTTTTTTTTTAAATTCCTCTTGAATAACTGAACAACACCCACAATAATCAGTTGATACTTGCGACGATGGCTGACGACGATTTCAGTAGTTAGAACACTCACAAAGCTTGATACTGTCAGCTTGGGTGGCGGTGGTGGTGGTGCAGGTTCCCACGTGGTGGCGCGAGATTCAAAAATGGCTGGCGCGGAAGTTTCCTTCCGCCTCACTGATCAATTAGCGTTATATACATATATGTATATATATATATATATATATATATATATATATATATATATATATATATATATATATATATATATATATATATATATATATATATATATATATATATATATATATATATATACATAAGCCAGGTTTTCATGAATTAATTGTTTTTCGACTACCTAACCTACCTAACCTAACTTAACCTAACTTTTTCTGTTACCTAACCTAACCTAACCTATAAAGATAGGTTAGGTTAGGTTAGGTAGGGTTGGTTAGGTTCGGTCATATATCTACGTTAATTTTAACTCCAATAAAAAAAAATTGACCTAACACGTAATGAAATGGGTAGCTTTAACATTTCATAAGAAAAAAATTAGAGAAAATATATTAATTCAGGAAAACTTGCCTTATTAGGCAAATCGGGCCTTGCATAGTAGGCTGAGAAGTGCGTTCTGGCTACTAGGTACGACATATATATATATATATATATAAGCCCACAAGCAATCCAGCTGGGATGGTCCCATTGTAGACCAAGTTGCTGCAGAGTGCCTGGGTGCTGCAACAACACAACACGACATTGCTCGCCTCACAGCAGTAGCAGCACCACATGCAGGGGATTTCCTGTTAGCAACCCCAATGTCGGCAACTGGCACGCGTCTCACACCACACGCCCTCCGAATTGCTGTGGCCCTCCGCCTTGCTGCCCCAATCCACACCAGATATAGGTGTATTTGCGGCGAGGTGGTGGCTGACAGGTACGGCCACCATGGCCTACTCTGCCAAATCACAGGGGGATGGCACTCAAGGCACAGTGAAGTTAACGACATCATCAAGAGGAGCCTCACCACAGCTGGATGCCCAGCTGAAAGAGAGCCCCGTTACCTAACGCCCTGTAACTCTGATGCTCTTATTGGTCGCCCGGATGGTATCACAGTGAAACCCTGGAAGAATGGCAAGCAGTTGGTATGGGACTACACGTGCATATCAACCCTGGCTAACACCTACATTAACCTCAGTGTGGCACAACCAGGTGTCGCTGCCACCCACAGGGAAGCAGCCAAATCCCGTAAGTATAGAGAACTGGATCACCACTACAATTTTGTCCCCATTGCTTCTGAGACACTCGGCGCCTGGGGTAAAAGTGCTACCAGTTTTTTGAAGGAACTGGGTTCTAGGCTCATTGAAACAACAAGGGACCCAAGAGCTGCAAGCTTTCTTTTCCAGCGCCTCAATGTGGCGATACAGAGGGGAAATGCGCACTGCATCCAGGGTTCCTGCCCACCATCTGAGGAGCTGGAGGAACTCGACAACCTATGACAACCATCTTTGTAACCCATATGTAACTCCTTTTTTGTAACAAAGTTCAAATAAAGTAAATATATATGTGTACATACAAAAGAATGGGGGTGGTAGGAGAAGATAATATTAGTGTTCAGTGAGAAACCACAAGGTCTCCTCTGAATACTTTTTATTTTCTTCTCCGAGGCTATGGGTCCCCACATTGGCACCAGAGGTGGTACCCTCAATTCAAAAAAAAAAAAAAAATATATATATATATATATATATATATATATATATATATATATATATATATATATATATATATATAGATATATATATATATATGTATATATATATATATATATGTATATATATATATATATATATATATATATATATATATATATATATATATATATATATATATATATATATATATATATATATATATATATATATATATATATATATATATATATATATATATATATATATATATATATATACATATATACATATATATATATATATATATATATATATATATATATATATATATATATATATATATATATATATATATATATATACAATCTTTGGACAACACCCACCAGTGGGACTCGAACCCAGAAAGCACAACTACCTTCCAGTAGCTGGCATAACTAGTATGCTTTAACCCACTACGCCATCAGACCTTACAAAAGAAGTAGATAGTTCGAGATATATATATCTCAAACATCTCTACCTCCCGAAGGCACCAGATGAGTGAGGGGTCAGTCTGCAATTTTTCGTCAAGCCACTGTCAATGTGAGAGAACTCGTGTCCAGCTTATAAGCCTATACTTGCATAAACCACAAGTGAAGATAAACAATCTTTATTGATTGTTTATCTTCACTTGTGGTTTATGCAAGTATAGGCTTATATATATATATATATATACATATATATATATATATATATATATGTCGTACCTAGTAGCCAGAACGCACTTCTCGGCCTACTATGCAAGGCCCGATTTGCCTAATAAGCCAAGTTTTCCTGAAATAATATATTTTCTCTAATTTTTTTCTTATGAAATGATAAAGCTACCCATTTCATTATGTATGAGGTAAAAAAAAATTATTGTAGTTAAAATTAACATAGATATATGACCGAACCTAACCAACCCTACCTAACCTAACCTAAGCTATCTCTATAGGTTAGGTTCGGTTAGGTAACCAAAAAAGTTTGGTTAGGTTAGGTTAGGTAGGTTAGGTAGTCGAAAAACAATTAATTCATGAAAACTTGGCTTATTAGGCAAATTTGGCCTTGCATAGTAGGCTGAGAAGTGCGTTCTGGCTACTAGGTACGACATATATATATATACATATATATATATATATATATATATATATATATATATATATATATATATATATATATATATATACATATATATATATATACATATATATATATATATATATATATATATATATATATATATATATATATATATATATATATATATATATATATATATATATATATATATATATATATATATATATATATGTCGTACCTAGTAGCCAGAACTCACTTCTCAGCCTACTATGCAATGCTCGACTTGCCTAATAAGCCAAGTTTTCATGAATTAATTGTTTTTCGACTACCTAACCTAACTTTTTTGACTACCTAACCTAACCTAACCTATAGAGATAGGTTAGGTTAGGGTAGGTAGGGTTGGTTAGGTTCGGTCATATATCTACGTTAATTTTACCTCCAATAAAAAAAATGACCTCAAACATAATGAAATGGGTAGCTTTATCATTTCATAAGAAAAAAATTAGAGAAAATATATTAATTCAGGAAAACTTGGCTTATTAGGCAAACCGGCCTTGCATAGTAGGCTGAGAAGTGCGTTCTGGCTACTAGGTACGACATATATATATATATATATGTCGTACCTAGTAGCCAGAACTCACTTCTCAGCCTACTATGCAAGGCCCGATTTGCCTAATAAGCCAAGTTTTACTGAATTAATATATTTTCTCTAATTTTTTTCTTATGAAATGATAAAGCTACTCATTTCATTATGTATGAGGTCAATTTATTTTTATTGGAGTTAAAATTAACGTAGATATATGACTGAACCTAACCAATCCTACCTAACCTAACCTAACCTATCTTTATAGGTTAGGTTAGGTTAGGTAGCCGAGAACGTTAGGTTAGGTTAGGTTAGGTAGGTTAGGTAGTGGAAAAACATTAATTCATGAAAACTAGGCTTATTAGGCAAATCGGGCTTTGCATAGTAGGCTGAAAAGTGAGTTCTGGCTACTAGGTACGACATAGGTTAGGTTATATATATATATATATATATATATATATATATATATATATATATATATATGTCGTACCTAGTAGCCAGAACTCACTTTTTGGCCTACTATTCAAGGCCCGATTTGCCTAATAAGCCAAGTTTTCATGAATTAATTGTTTTTCGACTACCTAACCTACCTAACCTAACCTAACCTAACTTTTTCGGCTACCTAACCAAACCTAACCTATAAAGATAGGTTAGGTTAGGTTAGGTAGGGTTGGTTAGGTTCGGTCATATATCTACGTTAATTTTAACTCCAATAAAAAATAATTGACCTCATACATAATGAAATGGGTAGCTTTATCATTTCATAAGAAAAAAATTAGAAAAAATATATTAATTCAGGAAAACTTGGCTTATTAGGCAAATCGGGCCTTGAATAGTAGGCCAAAAAGTGAGTTCTGGCTACTAGGTACGACATATATATATATATATATATATGTATATATATATATATATATATATATATATATATATATATATATATATATATATATATATATATATATATATATATATATATGTCGTACCTAGTAGCCAGAACGCACTTCTCAGCCTATAATGCAAGGCCCGATTTGCCTAATAAGCCAAGTTTTCATGAAATAATTGTTTTCCGATACCCCCAATAAAATTATATTACAAATCAACCATGCACAGTGAACATATAAAAGAGGAAAGAATAATGAAAGAAATAATCCGTAAAGGAGTAAAAAGCACTACTAACCAAAACATAAACCTGATAATATTCTACAAAACCAAGAAGACTTCCGAACTCCTTATCAAAAACAGCCCGAAGCCGACGGAGAACCCTCTACAGCAGTCAAGCGTTGTATACATGTACACTTGCCCCCACGAAGGATGTAACCTTCAATGTAAGTACATAGGTATGACGTCGACCAAGCTGACGAGGCGTTTGACATGCCATCTTCAATCTGGTGCCCCTAGGAATCACATGAGTCAAGCCCATGACATTACTCTAACAAGAGAAATGTTGAACAAGAATACTTGCATAATAGACAAAACCCAAGATTCAAGAAGATTACAAATTCTTGAGGCAATTCACATAAGAATAGAGCGACCTACCATGAACACCCAAATCACGGAACTATTTACTCTACCCACCATGAGAGTAAGGACAAGACAAGAACATATCGATGCCAACACAGAAGACAATGTCCAACATAACAGGCCAATTACACTGGATTAATCTTTGTGTTTAGATAGGAGATGCCTCGTATGGGCCAATAAGCCTTCTGCAGCCCCTATGTTTATCCCTTATGTATCCCCCCCATATTTTTCACCTTCATTGTATTATCACCTGACCTAATACGGGTATAAAATCAACTAGTATTGTAAGATCTGTTCACTTGAGAATGAACCATGGAGGTTCGAAACGTCGTGCAAATTATAGAAATAAGTGTAATACACTCTATAGTAAATCACTTCTTTTCTTCACCTTAAAAGTACGAAAATGAGTTTTGGAGAACTCCTATTTCAATTAAGCCCTGATGCTAAGAAAATAGTTAGAGGGATAGAAGCCCTAAACCAGAAAATAATAAATACAGAATATGCGGTCATATATATATATATATATATATATATATATATATATATATATATATATATATATATATATATATATATATATATATATATATATATATATATATATTCCTGCAAAGGGCCTAAGCTTTTGACTGGCCTAGTAATTGTTACTAGTTTCTCATTTCTGTCATACGTAGGAGGTGTGTGAGTATTTATGTCACGTATGTTGGCTACAGAAAGATTATGCCCAATGTGTTTAACAACTTCTTCTGCTCTGTTGAATCTTACATGAAATCTTATTGGGATCGTAACTGCACTGTGTTACAGATTATTCCAGTGGTGCGTCGGGTATTTCTCCACAGTGAATCAAGACAAGAATACATCTTTCATAAAAAAATATTTAAATTCAAAAGTAATTTAGGTTTGGAGTTAATAAATAGAAGAACATCTTATACATTACTGCAGACACTTTTGTCATAGGCTTGAATATTAATATAAAAGTTTGGCGATTCATGACTAAAGTAATTCATTGTTATTTCTCCAGCTGTTACCTTATTTGTATTTTGAATATGTGCATCGTGTTTGCTTCGACTACTTCTACTCCTTACTATTTCCACAAATTAACAGCTCTGATACTAAGAAGTTCATTCAAGCATCTCTGTTACCCAACTGTGTCACTTGTTTCCGTCTATTATCTCTCGTTCTGCTACTCATTGCTTTCAACAATACTGCTTTATCTACTTTGCTATATTTTGGTAGAATCTTATGTTACTATAATCTCCCCCCTATCTCTCTCCTTTTCTCCAGTGTGGTAAATACAAATCCACAAGGGCCGTGACGAGGATTCGAACCTGCGTCCGGGAGCATCCCAGACACTGCCTTAATCGACTGAGCTACGACAGGGTAAAAGGGTTAAAACCGAAGTTCTACTGAACTTACTGGATCCCGTAGCCTCTCCGAGGCACAAACCAGGCTTTTACACCCGCCCCCCCTGCACCCGAGCTATGTCAATAGACCGTTCTCCCTCTTCGCCCTTACATCATCACACTAACGTGATACATCAAATGAACAAATCCACAATTGTGGATTTGTTCATTTGATGTATCACGTTAGTGTGATCTCTGTGTGTGGTGGTAAATACAGTTATCTCATCTTTATCCATATAGCAAACCCTTCAGTTAAGAAACGAGTTTCGTTGTTGGACGAGTTAGGAGTGAGGAATTGATAAAGAAATTTAACAAAGCCATAGAATTAGTTAGGAGCAAGGGAGGAATCCCGATCATATGTGGCATTCTTTTAAGAAAGAGCGTTGGGAATGAATGGTTGTCGAGGGAACTTGGTGTCAATTGCCGGCTGGAAAGATATTGCAAATCAAATACAATATTTTTCATAGACAACTGGGAACACTTCTATGGAAGAAATGAAATGTATGCTCGTGATGGGGTGCATCTATCGAGGGCTGGGGTTGATGCTGTTGCGAACTCGTTGGAACCAGTAGTTAGAGGTGTTTGCTTCGGTTTAAACTGTAAGTAGATAGTGGTATGGGAATTGATTTGGAGGAAGGAGGTAATAAAAGTATGTGTTCGTGGGAGAAAAGAATAGGCAAAATGATCAGGGAAAGAAAAGGACCTCAAAATAACAATTCACTTAGGGTATATTACACTAACAGTAGAAGTCGAAGAAATAAAATTAACGAAATAAATGCTCTTGTCTGCACAGAAAAAATAGATATTATTGCACTTACCGAAACGTGGATGAATGTAGAAAATAGAGAACTATTAGCTGAATATCAAATAAATGGATTTAAACTATTTCACACAGATAGATATATTAGACGAGGAGGGGGAGTAGCCATTTATGTTAGGGACAATTTGAAATGTAGTCTCAAAGAGGGAATCAAAACTGAGCCACACACAGAAACTATTTGGATAGAATTATACGAAAAAGCAAATAATATTATAATAGGAGTTATATATAGGCCACCAAATTTAGACAGAATGAAAGCAAAGCAACTATGGGATGAAATATCTAGGGCATCTAGATCTAACAGTATTTATGTCATGGGTGACTTTAACTGTAGTGGAATAAACTGGTTGAACAAAACAGGGAATAGTGAAGCAGAAGATTTTCTAGAATTAATTGACGATTGCTTTCTTACGCAACACATTAAGGAACCAACACGGGAAAATAATATTTTAGATTTAGTGTTAACTAACAGGGAAACACAAATTAATGACATCGAAATAGGGAGTGAGCTAAGGAACAGTGATCACAAAGAAATCAGATTTAGCAAAGAATGGAATAGACCTGTAGGAGAAAATTCTGTTAAAGTGCCAAATTTTCGAAAAGCTGATTTTAATAGCCTAAGAATTTTTATGGGTCAAATTGATTGGAAAGTCTTAGGTATGGGGTGGGGGCATGTCTTGGAGCGAGACATGAACTCAGCGATAGGTGACGTAAATGGGGATTTCGATGTGGATTCAATATATAACTTGTTTAAGAATATTCTAAACAAAGCTCAGGAACGCAGTATACCATACAAAGAATTTGAAGAACCTTATAGGTAAAAAGAGAGTTTGGTACAAAAGGATTAAAAATTGGGAGTTCACTTTAGAACAGGAATTCTTACAACTGGTTAGAAATGTTAAAAAAGAGATAAGGAAAGCAAAAAGAAACTATGAAGTTCGCATAACAGGGCAAGCAAAGATAAATCCTAAAGGGTTTTTTCCAGTTATATCGTACTAAGACTAGGGAAAGGATAGGTCCATTAAAAACTGAGACAGGTCAAATAACAGATAGTGATGAAGAGATGAGTAGTATTTTTAATAAATATTTTGTATCTGTATTTACTAAAGAGGAACTTAACAATATGCCTTCAGCCGAACAAGTCTATGTGGGTGGGGACGAGAACAGGTTGACGAGTTTAGCATTTACCAGGGAGGATGTTCTTAAACAAATAGTAAAACTCAAACCAAACAAATCCCAAGGGCCGGATGAAGTGTTTGCCAGGGTGCTTAAAGAATGCAAAGAGGAGCTTTGTGACCCACTGTCAACCATATTTAATAAATCAATAGAGTCAGGCAGAGTGCCAGAGTTTTGGAAAGTTGCTAATGTGATACCAGTTTTTAAGAAAGGAGATAGATCACTTGCGTCCTAGATCACTTGTGGAATGCAATTGCCGCGTAACATTGTGGAGGTGGGGTCCCTCGATTGTTTCAAGCGCGGGTTGGACAAGTATATGAGTGGGATTGGGTGGTTATAAATAGGAGCTGCCTCGTATGGGCCAACAGGCCTTCTGCAGTTACCTTTGTTCTTATGTTCTTATGTTCTTCTTATGTTCTTATGTTCTTATGCGTCTAACTATCGACCAATTAGCCTAACGTCTATTGTGAGAAAGTTAATCGAATCTATAATAGCAAATAAAATTCGTCTTCATCTTGAAAAACATAAATTAATAATTGAGTCGCAACATGGTTTTATTAATGGCTGTTCATGTTTAACAAATTTGTTATCTTTTTATTCTAGCATAGTTGAGGCAGTTGATAGTGGTAAGGACTGCGATGTTGTGTACCTTGACTTTAGCAAAGCTTTTGATACAGTGCCACATAAAAGACTGATTAAAAAGATAGAGTCTCATGGTATTGAGGGTGCTATATTAAGCTGGATTAGGGCATGGCTATACCAAAGGAAACAGAGAGTTAGTATATATGGAGTCAAGTCAGAGTGGAAAAATGTTGTAAGTGGGGTGCCTCAGGGCTCTGTCCTGGGACCTCTGTTGTTTATAATATATATAAATGATTTAGATTCAGGTTTGAGTAGCATCATTTGCAAATTTGCCGATGATACGAAAATCGGTAGGGAAATTAATTCGGAGGAGGACTCACTATCACTTCATGTTGATCTAGATATGGTTTTGAAATGGTCGAAGGATTGGCAGATGCAGTTTAATGCTGATAAATGTAAAGTTCTGAGGTTAGGTAATGATGATAGGGTTACAAGATACGAGCTAGATGGTGTTGAGATTGCGAAGTTGAATTGCGAAAGGGATCTGGAAGTTATGATTAGTAAGAATTTAAAACAAAAGGATCAATGCATAAATGTTCGTAATTAGGCAAATCGGACACATGAATTTATTAATCGCAGCGTTAGTAACAAGACACCTGGTGTGGTTCTCAAGCTATATCTTGCTCTAGTTAGGCCCCATTTAGATTATGCAGTTCAGTTTTGGTCGCCATATTATAGAATGGATATAAATTCACTTGAACGTGTCCAGCGTAGGATGACTAAGTTAATTCCCCAAATTAGAAATCTTTCATATGAAGAAAGATTAACAAAGCTTAAGTTGCATTCACTGGAAAGGCGAAGAGTTAGGGGTAACATGATAGAGGTTTACAAGTGGGTGAATGGACATAACAAAGGGGATATTAATAGGGTATTAAAAGTATCAACACAAGACAGAACACGAAACAACGGGTATAAATTGGATAAGTTAAGATTTATGAAAGACTTGGGTAAATACTGGTTCAGTAACAGAGTTGTTGATTTGTGGAACCAATTGCCGCATAACATTGTGGAGGTGGGGTCCCTCGATTGTTTCAAGCATGGGTTGGACATGTATATGAGTGGGATTGGGTGGTTATAAATAGGAGCTGCCTCGTATGGGCCAACAGGCCTTCTGCAGTTGCCTTTGTTCTTATGATCTTATGTTCATTCACTGGAAAGGCGAAGAGTTAGAGGTGACATGATAGAGGTTTACAAGTGGATGAATGGACATAACAAAAGGGATATTAATATGGTGTTAAAAGTATCAACACAAGACAGAACACGAAACAATGGGTATAAATTGAATAAGTTAAGATTTAGGAAAAACTTGGGTAAATACTGGTTCAGTAACAGGCTTGTTGATTTCTGGAACCAATTGCCGCATAACATGGTGGAGGTGGGGTCCCTCGATTGTTTCAAGCATGGGTTGGATATGTATATGAGTGGAATTGGGTGGTTATAAATAGGAGCTGCCTCGCATGGGCCAATAGGCCTTCTGCAGTTGCCTTCGTTCTTATGTTCTTGTGCCCTAATCTGATGTGCCCGATTTTTGTATCATCGGTAAATTTGCAACTGTTGCTACTCAAACCTTCAGCTACTCCAGCTAACACAACCTACGTTGTGTTACCTGCAGCTCTGGAGTAACATTATTATTGCAATAATTGAAGGATTAGTGAAGGATTTGGTGAGTCTGGTTGGAGCTCTGAGAGCAGAGATGGATTCCCTGCGGGAGGAGGTACGATGGCTGAGACTTCGGGAGGAAACGAAGGAGGAGACCAGTGTTGACAAGACCTCATCGTGGAGAGTCGTGAAGGACAGGGGTCTTAAGAAGACCTTGACAAGGCCGCCTACAGACGCCCTAAGGACAGCAAATTCATTTGCCGTGTTGGAGGACGAGTGCTGTGGTGCGCCTGCAGCGAGGAAATCAGTGAGGAGCGGTGGAGCGCAGGCCCCTCAGGCTGCTCAGAAAGTTAAGGAGGTGCCGAAGCGAATTTTGGTTGTGGGAGATTCCCAGGTGAGGTATTTAGACAGAACGTTTTGTGCCAGAGATAGGGGGAACAGATTAAGGGTTTGCTATCCGGGAGCTGGAATTGGTGATATTGTTGGAAACATGAATGATATTATAAGAACATAAGAACATAAGAACAAAGGTAACTGCAGAAGGCCTATTGGCCCATACGAGGCAGCTCCTATTCTATAACCACCCAATCCCACTCATATACTTGTCCAACCCGTGCTTGAAACAATCGAGGGACCCCACCTCCACAATGTTACGCGGCAATTGGTTCCACAAATCAACAACCCTGTTACTGAACCAGTATTTACCCAAGTCTTTCCTAAATCTAAACTTATCCAATTTATATCCATTGTTTCGTGTTCTGTCCTGTGTTGATACTTTTAATACCCTATTAATATCCCCCCGGTTATGTCCATTCATCCACTTGTAAACCTCTATCATGTCACCCCTAACTCTTCGCCTTTCCAGTGAATGCAACTTAAGCTTTGTTAATCTTTCTTCATATGAAAGATTTCTAATTTGGGGAATTAACTTAGTCATCCTACGCTGGACACGTTCAAGTGAATTTATATCCATTCTATAATATGGCGACCAAAACTGAACTGCATAATCTAAATGGGGCCTAACTAGAGCAAGATATAGCTTGAGAACCACACCAGGTGTCTTGTTACTAACGCTGCGATTAATAAATCCAAGTGTCCGATTTGCCTTATTACGAACATTTATGCATTGATCCTTTTGTTTTAAATTCTTACTAATCATAACTCCCAGATCCCTTTCGCAATCCGACTTCGCAATCACAACACCATCTAGCTCGTATCTTGTAACTCTATCATCATTACCTAACCTCAGAACTTTACATTTATCAGCATTAAACTGCATCTGCCAATCCTTTGACCATTTCAAAACCCTTATGATGACGGGAAATGGGAACAAACCCATTATTTGCTTTTGTGCAGGGGGTAAGGATGTTGGGCGAGTTAGGAGTGAGGAACTAATACAGAGATTCAGGACAGCCATTGAATTAGTTAGGAGCCAGGGAGGAATCCCGATCATATGTGGCATTCTTCCAAGAAAGAGAGTGGGAAATGAATGGATGGGTGAATTGTTGTTTTGCGGACCTTCTCTTTCCCTGATCGTTTTGCCGGTTCCTTTCTCCCACAAACACATACTTTTGTTGCCTCCTTCCTCCAAATCAGTTCCCATGCCTCTGTCTGCTGACGGTTTGAGCCCAGACGGGCACCTCTGACCGCTTCTTCTAGCGGGTTCGCGGCAGCAACGGCCCCAGCTCTCGATGGATGCACCCCATCGCGAGCGTGCGTTTCGTTTCTTCCATAGAAGTGTTCCCAGTTGTCTGTGAGGGATGTTGCATTTGATTTGCGGTGTCTTTCCAGCCGGCGATTGGCACCGGGTGCCCTCGATGTCCGTTCGTTTCCCACTCCCTTTCTTGGAAGAGTGCCGCGTGTGATCGGGATTCCTCCCTTGCTCCTAGCTGGCTCTGTGGCTGTTTTGTGCCTCTGAATCGGTTCCTCACTCCTGACTCGACCGACATCGTTTCCTCCCACGCTGGTGCAAATAATGGGATTGTTCCCATTGCCAGCCATGGTGTCGTTCATGTTGTTTGTAATATCACCGGTGCCAGCTCCGGGATGGCGGGCCCTTGGCCTGTTCCCCCTATCTCTAGCACAAGACGTTCTGTCCAGGTGCCTTATCTGGGAGTCTCCCACAACTAATGTTTGCTTGGGTGCTTCCTTTGCTTTCTGGGGGGCCTGCGCTTCCTTTCTCTTCGTTGCTTTCCCTTTTGCGCGATCCGCAGTCTCTCCACAGCGCTCGTCCTCCGGGACGTCAGGTGGGTTTGAGGTTGCTATGGCGTTTGAGGGCGGCTTTGTCAAAGTCTTCTTGGGGCCCCTGTCTTTCGCAGCTCTCCGGGGCGAGGTCCCTTTGCTGCTGGTCTCCTCCTTCGTTGCTTCTCGTTGTTTTTTAAGCTGACGCACCTCCTCCCGCAGAGAGTCCAACTCTGTCCTCAGGGCTCCCACTAGAACATAAGAACAAAGGTAACTGCAGAAGGCCTATTGGCCCATACGAGGCAGCTCCTATTCTATAACCACCCAATCCCACTCATATACTTGTCCAACCCGTGCTTGAAACAATCGAGGGACCCCACCTCCACAATGTTACGCGGCAATTGGTTCCACAAATCAACAACCCTGTTACTGAACCAGTATTTACCCAAGTCTTTCCTAAATCTAAACTTATCCAATTTATACCCATTGTTTCGTGTTCTGTCCTGTGTTGATACTTTTAATACCCTATTAATATCCCCCCGGTTATGTCCATTCATCCACTTGTAAACCTCTATCATGTCACCCCTAACTCTTCGCCTTTCCAGTGAATGCAACTTAAGCTTTGTTAATCTTTCTTCATATGAAAGATTTCTAATTTGGGGAATTAACTTAGTCATCCTACGCTGGACACGTTCAAGTGAATTTATATCCATTCTATAATATGGCGACCAAAACTGAACTGCATAATCTAAATGGGGCCTAACTAGAGCAAGATATAGCTTGAGAACCACACCAGGTGTCTTGTTACTAACGCTGCGATTAATAAATCCAAGTGTCCGATTTGCCTTATTACGAACATTTATGCATTGATCCTTTTGTTTTAAATTCTTACTAATCATAACTCCCAGATCCCTTTCGCAATCCGACTTCGCAATCACAACACCATCTAGCTCGTATCTTGTAACTCTATCATCATTACCTAACCTCAGAACTTTACATTTATCAGCATTAAACTGCATCTGCCAATCCTTTGACCATTTCAAAACCCTATCTAGATCAACTTGAAGTGATAGTGAGTCCTCCTCCGAATTAATTTCCCTACCGATTTTCGTATCATCGGCAAATTTGCAAATGTTGCTACTCAAACCTGAATCTAAATCATTTATATATATTATAAACAACAGAGGTCCCAGGACAGAGCCTTGAGGCACTCCACTTACAACATTTTCCCACTCTGACTTGATTCCATTTATACTAACTCTCTGTTTCCTTTGGTATAGCCATGCCCTAATCCAGCTTAATATAGCACCCCCAATACCATGAGACTCTATCTTTTTAATCAGTCTTTCATGTGGCACTGTATCAAAAGCTTTGCTAAAGTCAAGGTATACAACATCGCAATCCTTACCACTATCAACTGCCTCAACAATGCTAGAATAAAAAGATAACAAATTTGTTAAACATGAACGGCCATTTATAAAACCATGTTGCGACTCAATTATTAATTTATGTTTTTCAAGATGAAGACGAATTTTATTTGCTATTATAGATTCGAGTAACTTTCCCACAATAGACGTTAGGCTAATTGGTCGATAGTTAGACGCAAGTGATCTATCTCCTTTCTTAAAAACTGGTATCACATTAGCAACTTTCCAAAACTCTGGCACTCTGCCTGACTCTAATGATTTATTAAATATGGTTGACAGTGGGTCACAAAGCTCCTCTTTGCATTCGTTAAGCACCCTGGCAAACACTTCATCCGGCCCTGGGGATTTGTTTGGTTTGAGTTTTACTATTTGTTTAAGAACATCCTCCCTGGTAACTGTTAAACTCGTCAACCTGTCCTCGTCCCCACCCACATAGATTTGTTCGGCTGAAGGCATATTGTTAAGTTCCTCTTTAGTAAATACAGATACAAAATATTTATTAAAAATACTACTCATCTCTTCATCACTATCTGTTATTTGACCTGTCTCAGTTTTTAATGGACCTATCCTCTCCCTAGTCTTAGTACGATATAACTGAAAAAACCCTTTAGGATTTGTCTTTGCTTGCCCTGCTATGCGAACTTCATAGTTTCTTTTTAAGAACATAAGAACAAAGGTAACTGCAGAAGGCCTATTGGCCCATACGAGGCAGCTCCTATTCTATAACCACCCAATCCCACTCATATACTTGTCCAACCCGTGCTTGAAACAATCGAGGGACCCCACCTCCACAATGTTACGCGGCAATTGGTTCCACAAATCAACAACCCTGTTACTGAACCAGTATTTACCCAAGTCTTTCCTAAATCTAAACTTATCCAATTTATACCCATTGTTTCGTGTTCTGTCCTGTGTTGATACTTTTAATACCCTATTAATATCCCCCCGGTTATGTCCATTCATCCACTTGTAAACCTCTATCATGTCACCCCTAACTCTTCGCCTTTCCAGTGAATGCAACTTAAGCTTTGTTAATCTTTCTTCATATGAAAGATTTCTAATTTGGGGAATTAACTTAGTCATCCTACGCTGGACACGTTCAAGTGAATTTATATCCGTTCTATAATATGGCGACCAAAACTGAACTGCATAATCTAAATGGGGCCTAACTAGAGCAAGATATAGCTTGAGAACCACACCAGGTGTCTTGTTACTAACGCTGCGATTAATAAATCCAAGTGTCCGATTTGCCTTATTACGAACATTTATGCATTGATCCTTTTGTTTTAAATTCTTACTAATCATAACTCCCAGATCCCTTTCGCAATCCGACTTCGCAATCACAACACCATCTAGCTCGTATCTTGTAACTCTATCATCATTACCTAACCTCAGAACTTTACATTTATCAGCATTAAACTGCATCTGCCAATCCTTTGACCATTTCAAAACCCTATCTAGATCAACTTGAAGTGATAGTGAGTCCTCCTCCGAATTAATTTCCCTACCGATTTTCGTATCATCGGCAAATTTGCAAATGTTGCTACTCAAACCTGAATCTAAATCATTTATATATATTATAAACAACAGAGGTCCCAGGACAGAGCCTTGAGGCACTCCACTTACAACATTTTCCCACTCTGACTTGATTCCATTTATACTAACTCTCTGTTTCCTTTGGTATAGCCATGCCCTAATCCAGCTTAATATAGCACCCCCAATACCATGAGACTCTATCTTTTTAATCAGTCTTTCATGTGGCACTGTATCAAAAGCTTTGCTAAAGTCAAGGTATACAACATCGCAATCCTTACCACTATCAACTGCCTCAACAATGCTAGAATAAAAAGATAACAAATTTGTTAAACATGAACGGCCATTTATAAAACCATGTTGCGACTCAATTATTAATTTATGTTTTTCAAGATGAAGACGAATTTTATTTGCTATTATAGATTCGAGTAACTTTCCCACAATAGACGTTAGGCTAATTGGTCGATAGTTAGACGCAAGTGATCTATCTCCTTTCTTAAAAACTGGTATCACATTAGCAACTTTCCAAAACTCTGGCACTCTGCCTGACTCTATTGATTTATTAAATATGGTTGACAGTGGGTCACAAAGCTCCTCTTTGCATTCTTTAAGCACCCTGGCAAACACTTCATCCGGCCCTGGGGATTTGTTTGGTTTGAGTTTTACTATTTGTTTAAGAACATCCTCCCTGGTAACTGCTAAACTCGTCAACCTGTCCTCGTCCCCACCCACATAGACTTGTTCGGCTGAAGGCATATTGTTAAGTTCCTCTTTAGTAAATACAGATACAAAATATTTATTAAAAATACTACTCATCTCTTCATCACTATCTGTTATTTGACCTGTCTCGGTTTTTAATGGACCTATCCTTTCCCTAGTCTTAGTACGATATAACTGAAAAAACCCTTTAGGATTTGTCTTTGCTTGCCCTGCTATGCGAACTTCATAGTTTCTTTTTGCTTTCCTTATCTCTTTTTTAACATTTCTAACCAGTTGTACGAATTCCTGTTCTAAAGTGACCTCCCCATTTTTAATCCTTTTGTACCAAGCTCTCTTTTTACCTATAAGGTTCTTCAAATTCTTTGTTATCCACTTTGGGTCATTAGTATTCGATCTATTCAATTTGTATGGTATACTACGTTCCTGTGCTTTGTTTAGAATATTCTTAAATAAGTTATATATTGAATCCACATCGAAATCCCCATTTAAGTCACCTATCGCTGGGTTCATGTCTCGCTCCAAGACCGGCCCACACCCCATACCCAAGACTTTCCAATCAATTTGACCCAAAAAATTTCTTAGGCTATTAAAATCAGCTTTACGAAAATCTGGCACTTTAACAGAATTTTCTCCTACTGGTCTATTCCATTCTATGCTAAATCTGATTTCTTTGTGATCACTGCTCCCTAGCTCACTCCCTATTTCGATGTCATTAATTTGCGTTTCCCTGTTAGTTAACACTAAATCTAAAATATTATTTTCCCGTGTTGGTTCCTTAATGTGTTGCGTAAGAAAGCAATCGTCAATTAATTCTAGAAAATCTTCTGCTTCACTATTCCCTGTTTTGTTCAACCAGTTTATTCCGCTAAAATTAAAGTCACCCATGACATAAATACTGTTAGATCTAGATGCTCTAGATATTTCATCCCATAGATGCTTTGCTTCCATTCTGTCTAAATTTGGTGGCCTATATATTACTCCTATTATAATATTATTAGCTTTTTCGTTTAATTCAATCCAAATAGTTTCTGTGTGTGGCTCTGTTTTGATTCCCTCTTTGAGACTACATTTCAAATTGTCCCTAACATATATGGCTACTCCACCTCCTCGTCTAATATATCTATCTGTGTGAAATAGTTTAAATCCATATATTTGATATTCAGCTAATAGTTCTCTATTTTCTACATTCATCCACGTTTCGGTAAGTGCAATAATATCTATTTTTTCTGTGCAGACAAGAGCATTTAATTCGTTAATTTTATTTCTTAGACTTCTACTGTTAGTGTAATATACCCTAAGTGAATTGTTATTTTGCGGACCTTCTCTTTCCCTGGTCGTTTTGCCAATTCCTTTCTCCCACAAACACATACTTTTATTACCTCCTTCCTCCAAATCAATTCCCATACCTCTATCTACTAACAGTTTAAACCCAAACAAACACCTCTAACCACTTCTTCTAACGAGTTCGCAACAGCAACAACCCCAGCTCTCGATAGATGCACCCCATCACGAGCATACATTTCATTTCTTCCATAGAAGTGTTCCCAGTTGTCTATGAAAGATATTGCATTTGATTTGCAATATCTTTCCAGCCGGCAATTGACACCAAGTGCCCTCGATATCCATTCATTTCCCACTCCCTTTCTTGGAAGAATGCCACATATGATCGGGATTCCTCCCTTGCTCCTAACTAACTCTATGGCTGTTTTATACCTCTGAATCAGTTCCTCACTCCTAACTCGACCAACATCATTTCCTCCCACGCTAATGCAAATAATGGGATTGTTCCCATTACCAGCCATAATATCATTCATGTTGTTTATAATATCACCAATGCCAGCTCCGGGATAGCAAACCCTTAACCTGTTCCCCCTATCTCTAGCACAAAACGTTCTATCCAAATACCTTATCTGGGAATCTCCCACAACTAATGTTTGCTTAGGTACTTCCTTTACCCTCTGAGGGGCCTGCGCTTCCTTTCTCTTCGTTGCTTTCCCTTTTGCGCGATCCACAGTCTCTCCACAGCACTCGTCCTCCAAAACGTCAAATGAATTACAAAACGTCAAATGAATTATTTTAATTCATTTGACGTTTTGTAATTCCTGTAGTCACCAGGTCCTTCACTACAACTTCCATATTGCTATGATAATATAACAACCCTCACTATCTAAACTTATAGGACTCACTATCACTTCAAGTTGATCTGGATGGGGTTTTGAGGTGGTCGGGGGATTGGCAGATGCAGTTTGGTGCTGATGGGTGTGGGGTTCTGAGGTTGGGTGATGATGATGGAGTTGCAAGATACGAGCTAGATGGTGTTGTGATTGCGAAGTCGGATTGCAAAAGGGATCTGGGAGTTATGATTAGTAAGAATTTAAAACAAAAGGATCAATGCATAAATGTTCGTAATAAGGCAAATCGGACACTTGGATTTATTAATCGCAGCGTTAGTAACAAGACACCTGGTGTGGTTCTCAAGCTATATCTTGCTCTAGTTAGGCCCCATTTAGATTATGCAGTTCAGTTTTGGTCGCCATATTATAGAATGGATATAAATTCACTTGAACGTGTCCAGCGTAGGATGACTAAGTTAATTCCCCAAATTAGAAATCTTTCATATGAAGAAAGATTAACAAAGCTTAAGTTGCATTCACTGGAAAGACGAAGAGTTAGGGGTGACATGATAGAGGTTTACAAGTGGATGAATGGACATAACCGGGGGGATATTAATAGGGTATTAAAAGTATCAACACAGGACAGAACACGAAACAATGGGTATAAATTGGATAAGTTTAGATTTAGGAAAGACTTGGGTAAATGCTGGTTCAGTAACAGGGTTGTTGATTTGTGGAACCAATTGCCGCGTAACATTGTGGAGGTGGGGTCCCTCGATTGTTTCAAGCACGGGTTGGACAAGTATATGAGTGGGATTGGGTGGTTATAGAATAGGAGCTGCCTCGTATGGGCCAATAGGCCTTCTGCAGTTACCTTTGTTCTTATGTTCTTATGTTCTTATGATGTCGAGGGCACTTGGTGTCAATTGCCGGCTGGAAAGATATTGCAAATCAAATGCAATATCTTTCATAGACAACTGGGAACACTTCTATGGAAGAAATGAAATGTATGCTCGTGATGGGGTGCATCTATCGAGGGCTGGGGTTGTTGCTGTTGTGAACTCGTTGGAACCAGTGGTTAGAGGTGTTTGTTTGGGTTTAAACTGTTAGTAGATAGTGTTATGGGAATTGATTTGGAGGAAGGAGGTAATAAAAGTATGTGTTGAGCGTTAGTAACAAGACAACAAGACACCTGGTGTGGTTCTCAAGCTATATCTTGCTTTAGTTAGGCCCCATTTAGATTATGCAGTTCAGTTTTGGTCGCCATATTATAGAATGGATATAAATTCACTTGAACGTGTCCAGCGTAGGATGACTAAGTTAATTCCCCAAATTAGAAATCTTTCATATGAAGAAAGATTAACAAAGCTTAAGTTGCATTCACTGGAAAGGCGAAGAGTTAGGGGTGACATGATAGAGGTTTACAAGTGGATGAATGGACATAACCGGGGGGATATTAATAGGGTATTAAAAGTATCAACACAGGACAGAACACGAAACAATGGGTATAAATTGGATAAGTTTAGATTTAGGAAAGACTTGGGTAAATACTGGTTCAGTAACAGGGTTGTTGATTTGTGGAACCAATTGCCGCGTAACATTGTGGAGGTGGGGTCCCTCGATTGTTTCAAGCACGGGTTGGACAAGTATATGACTGGGATTGGGTGGTTATAGAATAGGAGCTGCCTCGTATGGGCCAATAGGCCTTCTGCAGTTACCTTTGTTCTTATGTTCTTATGTTCGTGGGAGAAAAGAATTGGCAAAATGATCAGGGAAAGAAAAGGGCCTCAAAATAACAATTCACTTAGGATATATTACACTAACAGTAGAAGTCTAAGAAATAAAATTAATGAATTAAATGCTCTTGTCTGCACAGAAAAAAATAGATATTATTGCACTTACCGAAACGTGTGTAACACTGTAAAAGTGTTTGGTTTAGGTTAATACATACATAGAGTACATGAGTCACAGACAAGGATCTGAGAGGCGCCAGTTGTCTGCCTGAGATCTCACACCTCTAACCGTTAATGACCCCAAGTGACCTGAGGTCAGATCATGATAATTTCACCTTGCTTCCGCTAAGCGTATAATTGGAGCCGGGTAGCCTTCAAACATGCCGACGTTTAAGGAGTGGCTTGGTAGTGCCGGAGGCTATCTATTTGTGGGCGGAGTTAGCTACTAGGTTCCCCAATAAATACTCGGAGAACTATCGAGCATGGAGCATTAACAGACAGAGCAGCAGACGAGCCAGGAGAGCAGAGAGAAGACAGCCCTATCAGGGAGGCTGTCGGCCGGCAGGGCGGGAGTCTCTGTCAACTACAAACCCCCCCCCCCCTCTCTATTCAACTTAGACTCAGTCCTCGGTGAGTGAACATTAAGGTGACTTGGTCGTGTTTACATATGTTGTGTGATGATCAGGGGCAGTCAAGTTGTAGGGTTCTCGAATTCTTGGATGATGACTCACTTTGCATATTAAACTGGAACATTTTAATTGAATTGCTAAATTATGATACTTCATGTGAAATATAATTATGAATTTATTATTTAAATTGTGTTTAACTTTGTGCCCTAGAGCTTTGAGTTGAGGTGAGAAAGCTTCTGTGGTTACGGGTTTCATGATATAAATGAGTACATGTTTGGAGTTGATACATGGTACAGAGGGAACATACTAATAATGAACTCATGATAACATCCTTTGAGAATTTTGTGATACAGGCAAGTTCCATTCCTTGTCTTGTATGTAATGATCATGAATGGATGGTGGCAGCATTTCGCCTTCTACTATCTACTCTTCTACTTCTATCTACTCTTCTACTTCTACCTATCTACACCTCTCCCTCCACCCATCTCTAAACTTTCACTTTCAGCTAATGACCCTCCTCGCTCCTCCCACCTCTCTGCCTCTCACCCCAAACCCTCACTAATTACTTCACTATTCATTTCTTTCCTCTCGTTTTTCTCTTATACGTTTGTGGCAATGATTCTGTATTCTAGAGTTCTCTCTAGAGTTTCGGGTAGCTGATCCAGTTACGGCGCCTTGTAGTCTTAGCACCTAGGTATTCGAATACCTAGGTTACAAGGTGTTGAACGAGAGAGGCTGCCTTAGGAACTCTGGGAGTGCTCTAGAATAGTTAGCTAACTGGGGACGGGATAACGGACTAGAGAGAGCTGTTTCCCCCGGTCTCGTTAGTTAACTGGGGGGTGGAATAATGGACAAGATAGAGCCATTTCCCCCACCCCCCGTTACAATGGTGGCAGCGGTGTTGAACAATGTTGTAGGTAGTTGGAGTTCTTTTAACATTGTTCAGTCCCACGTGTCTTTTGCCGCTCAGGCGCTATCAGGGAGATCTTGACAGGTGTTTTACTTTCGCGATTTAGCGAGTTTCTTTTTCAGGTTAGGAGATAGTGATTCTCTGGTGTTGTGTTTAGTGATTTTGTGAGTTTTGTGTAGTTCAGGGAATGTTCACCAGAACTTGCGTGTGTAGTGATTTATGTTAGTAATAAGATTTGGCGATTTGGGAACTTAGCGGTGTTGGTAGTGCAGGTCAGCTGAGGGTGACAGGTGACCTCGCATGTCCCACGGGGACACCCAGCCACCGCTGGTCTCCAGGTCAGTGGGGAGTGGCAGGTGTAGTTCTTAAGTAGTTTAAGTGTGGTTCTGCTCAGATTATTGCGATCGACTGTTTTACTCCATTTGAACGCAATAACCCGAGGTGTACTGGTCTTGTACAGCATGCTAGGGGGAGGCTTAGTATGTCAGTAGACTTCACGTTGGGGACGCTCGACGTTAGATAGTCTGGTCACAGGGGTGGCAACAGTTTGGGGTTGTTGACCGGCGGAGAAGCTAGGGAGACACTCTGGGTCACGTAGGTGGCTGTAGGTTAAGGGTGGGAGTAATGGTTAATTATGTACTTAAGATTAGGAACGGTACAGTTAAGTTTAGGCTAGTGTTTTGTCTATTAGTGTTGATTTTTTTTGTGACAAGTTAAAGGTAGTGATGACCTTATTCTCTCTTCTCTAACTTTCCTCTGTTACTGTCTTATGTTCCACCAAGTCAATATCATTCAGTGTTAATTGGATTATTTTAAAAATTTAAGTGTAGTTGTTGCCAGGAGGAGAGCGGTATGACTGGACTGTGTAACCCTATACAAACTACAGGGTCACATAACATATCTTGGGAGCACGATATTGTCGCCTTTCTGTTCACCCACAGGTGGGAGCCAGAAGAGTGGAGAGACGCACATACAAAAGAGGGAGACGGCTGCTGTGTACCACACTCACGGGCGTTAATCACCACCACCACGACCAGCCCACTACCTGGAGGTCACGGCTCCACCACCATCACCACCCCAGGGGACCCCAAGATGCAGCCCTCTCGGTCAGTCAACATTGGTCTACCCTGTGGACCCCAGGACGGACGGACCCCAGTGGACCCCAAGACGGACGGACCCCAGTGGACCCCAGGTCGTTCTGCAGACGAACCCAGACGACCCAGTAAAGATGGAAGAGGAACAACGACTCCAGTCTGTCCCACCAACATCGGTCTACCCAGGACGGACCCCAATGGACCCCAGGTCGCTTGTCAAAGACCCATGGGAGGAGGAAGAGAGAAGAAAGAAGAGAGAAGAAAGAAGAGAGAAGAAAGAAGAGAGAAGAAGGAAGAGAGAAGAAAGAAGAGAGAAGAAAGAAGATAAGACAAGCTGAGTGAGACACGATGCCTCGTGTCCCTTGCTGGTATCAGCATCATTGCATGGAGCGTAATTGCAAGACAGGATCGTTTGCCTTAACTGGCCGCCCCTCCTACAAGCATGTTGCTCTGTTGAGTGATTCTTCCTGTGTCATGCGGACTTGATGTGGCTGTCAGAAGTAGCTCTCTGAAGGAGGCGTGCTGGAGCAACAGGGAGGAAGAAGAGTAGGATGGGATTTCTACTGTTGGCAACTATATGAAGGTCTCGAAACTTGTAGTCCCTATAGCTGTGAAGAACCCCAATATACGTCTCTCATGGTGACTGACGTAGGGCCAATTACAGATCAGCTGGGACAACCGAATTCCACGGTTCTGTGCGCAGTTCAAGTAGTAACGGCTTTCGGGTTGACCAAGTGTTGTTGTGCGTTAACGACGGAGAAGCGACGGAGGCAGTTGTGTTGAAGAAATGTGGTACAGGATTATCTACAAGACCAAGCAGTGACGTCGCCCAGCCAGAGACAATGGACGTCTGTCTATATATTTCATTTTTTAGAGTAGGATGATGTATATTTGTTTAGCTAGGATGTATTCTTTTCGTTAATAAAGTTGTCGCACACAGCTAGCTTGCTTTAGCAGTGTTGCAAAAACTTTATTTTCGGGGAGAAGGGGAGATGTAACACTGTAAAAGTGTTTGGTTTAGGTTAATACATACATAGAGTACATGAGTCACAGACAAGGATCTGAGAGGCGCCAGTTGTCTGCCTGAGATCTCACACCTCTAACCGTTAATGACCCCAAGTGACCTGAGGTCAGATCATGATAATTTCACCTTGCTTCCGCTAAGCGTATAATTGGAGCCGGGTAGCCTTCAAACATGCCGACGTTTAAGGAGTGGCTTGGTAGTGCCGGAGGCTATCTATTTGTGGGCGGAGTTAGCTACTAGGTTCCCCAATAAATACTCGGAGAACTATCGAGCATGGAGCATTAACAGACAGAGCAGCAGACGAGCCAGGAGAGCAGAGAGAAGACAGCCCTATCAGGGAGGCTGTCGGCCGGCAGGGCGGGAGTCTCTGTCAACTACAAACCCCCCCCCCCTCTCTATTCAACTTAGACTCAGTCCTCGGTGAGTGAACATTAAGGTGACTTGGTCGTGTTTACATATGTTGTGTGATGATCAGGGGCAGTCAAGTTGTAGGGTTCTCGAATTCTTGGATGATGACTCACTTTGCATATTAAACTGGAACATTTTAATTGAATTGCTAAATTATGATACTTCATGTGAAATATAATTATGAATTTATTATTTAAATTGTGTTTAACTTTGTGCCCTAGAGCTTTGAGTTGAGGTGAGAAAGCTTCTGTGGTTACGGGTTTCATGATATAAATGAGTACATGTTTGGAGTTGATACATGGTACAGAGGGAACATACTAATAATGAACTCATGATAACATCCTTTGAGAATTTTGTGATACAGGCAAGTTCCATTCCTTGTCTTGTATGTAATGATCATGAATGGATGGTGGCAGCATTTCGCCTTCTACTATCTACTCTTCTACTTCTATCTACTCTTCTACTTCTACCTATCTACACCTCTCCCTCCACCCATCTCTAAACTTTCACTTTCAGCTAATGACCCTCCTCGCTCCTCCCACCTCTCTGCCTCTCACCCCAAACCCTCACTAATTACTTCACTATTCATTTCTTTCCTCTCGTTTTTCTCTTATACGTTTGTGGCAATGATTCTGTATTCTAGAGTTCTCTCTAGAGTTTCGGGTAGCTGATCCAGTTACGGCGCCTTGTAGTCTTAGCACCTAGGTATTCGAATACCTAGGTTACAAGGTGTTGAACGAGAGAGGCTGCCTTAGGAACTCTGGGAGTGCTCTAGAATAGTTAGCTAACTGGGGACGGGATAACGGACTAGAGAGAGCTGTTTCCCCCGGTCTCGTTAGTTAACTGGGGGGTGGAATAATGGACAAGATAGAGCCATTTCCCCCACCCCCCGTTACACGTGGATGAATGTAGAAAATAGAGAACTATTAGCTGAATATCAGATAAATGGATTTAAACTATTTCACACAGATAGATATATTAGACGAGAAGGGGGAGTAGCCATATATGTTAGGGACAATTTGAAATGTAGTCTCAAAGAGGGAATCAAAACTGAGCCACACACAGAAACTATTTGGATAGAATTAAACGAAAAAGCAAATAATATTATAATAGGAGTTATATATAGGCCACCAAATTTAGACAGATTGGAAGCAAAGCATCTATGGGATGAAATATCTAGAGCATCTAGATCTAACAGTATTTATGTCATGGGTGACTTTAATTTTAGTGGAATAAACTGGGTGAACAAATCAGGGAATAGTGAAGCAGAAGATTTTCTAGAATTAATAGACGATTGCTTTCTTACGCAACACATTAAGGAACCAACGCGGGAAAATAATATTTTAGATTTAGTGTTAACTAACAGGGAAACACAAATTAATGACATCGAAATAGGGAGTGACCTAGGGAACAGCGATCACAAAATAATCAGATTTAGCATAGAATGGAATAGACCTGTAAGAGAAAATTCTGTTAAAGTGCCAGATTTACGAAAAGCTGATTTTAAGAGCCATAGAAATTTTTTGGGTCAAATAGATTGGAAAGTCTTGGGTATGGGGTGTGGGCCGGTCTTAGAGCGAGACATGAACCCAGCGATAGGTGACGTAAAAGAGGATTTCGATGTGGATTTAATATACAACTTATTTAAGAATATTCTAAACAAAGCACATGAACGTAGTATACCATACAAATTGAATAGATCGAATACTAATGACCCAAAGTGGATAACAAATAATTTAAAGAACCTTCTAGGTAAAAAGAGAGCTTGGTACAAAAGGATTAAGAATGGGGAAGTCTGTTTAGAACAGTAATTCATACAACTGGTTAGAAATGTTAATAAAGAGATTAGGAAAGCAAAAAGAAACTATGAAGTTCGCATAGCAGAGCAAGCAAAGTCAAATCCTAAAGGTTATTTTCAGTTATATCGAACTAAGACTAGGGAAAGGATAGGTCCATTAAAATCTGAGACAGGTCAAATAACGGATAATGACAAGGAGATGAGTTGTATTTTTAACAAATATTTTATATCTGTATTTTCTAAAGAAGAACTTAACAATATGCCTTCAGCCGAACAAGTCTATGTGGGTGGGGATGGGCTGGATGAAGTGTTTGCCAGGGTGCTTAAAGAATGCAAAGAGGAGCTTTCCGAGCCACTGTCTACCATATTTAATAAATCAATAGTCAGGCAGAGTGCCAGAGTCATGGAAGGTAGCTAATGTGGTACCAATTTTTAAGAAAGGAGGTAGATCACTTACGTCAAACTATCGGCCAATTAGCCTAACGTCTATTGTGGGAAAGTTACTTGAATCAATAACTGCAAATACAAATCGTCTCCATCTTGAAAAACATAAATTAATAAATGAGTCGCAACAAGGTTTAATAAATGGCCGTTCAAGTTTAACAAATTTGCTAACTTTTTATTCCAGCATAGTTGAGGCAGTTGATAGTGGTAAGGATTGTGATGTTGTGTACCTTGACTTTAGCAAAGCTTTTGATACAGTGCCACATGAAAGACTAATTACAAAATTAGAAGCTCATGGTATTGGGGGTGCTATATTAACTTGGATTAGGGCATGGCTATTCCAAAGGAAACAGAGTTGGTATAAATGGGGTTAAGTCAGAGTGGGATAATGTTGTTAGTGGAGTACCTCAGGGCTCTGTTCTGGGACCTCTGTTGTTTATAATATATATATAGAGGCACCCTTCTTGAGCCCGGATGGGAACATGTATAAGCAAGTAGATTGGGTCGCCATGGGTTCTCCCCTAGGTGTCCTGTTTGCAAACTTCTATATGGGTACCATCGAGCAAAAAGTCTTAGTCGACATGAACTTAAAACCGGCCATATACTGCAGGTATGTTGACGACAATTTTACACAGGTACCTGATGTCAGACATCTGCAGGAGCTGAAGGAGGCATTTGAGCAGAGTTCCGTGCTGCGTTTCACTTACGAGATGGAAAAGGATGGGAAGCTGCCCTTTCTAGATGTAACAGTCATGGAAAAGGGCGGAGGTTTCCACACTGCAGTCTACACTAAGGAAACGAACATAGGAATGTGCCTAAATGCCAACAGTGACTACCCAGACAGGTACAAGAGGAGTGTTGTTAACGCATATGTCGACCGTGCTCTAAGCCACAGCTCAGAATGGAAGCAAGTCGACGAAGAACTCTGTAGGGTAAGGCAGGTCCTAGTCAACAACGGCTTCTCCAATGGTTTCGTCGAAGACATCATAAGAAGGAAAGTGAAACGCCATGCAACCTCTGAAGAGACAACTAACACAACACCTATACCCCCTATTAGACTATTTTACAGGAACTTGTTTTCTACAGCTCATAAAACAGAGGAAAGGGTCCTGAAAGATATTGGTAATAGAAACGTTATCCCTACAGACAAAAATCAGAGGATACAACTGACGATTTACTATAAAACCAGAAAAACGGCCAGCCTACTCATGAGAAACTCTCAAGACACAAAGCAGAACGCTTTAAAAGAGACCAACGTCGTCTCGTTGGTCTTACAGTCCCCAAATGCCCACTTGGGGACTGTAAGCTCCAAAAAACCCAGTATATAGGCAAGACAACAACATCTCTTTCTAGGCGTTTAACGATGCATAAACAACAGGGCTCCATCAAGGAACATATAATCTCTTCCCACAACCAAACCATCGCCAGAGAAATCCTAGTAAACAACACAGAAAACATCGATAGATACAGCGATAGCAGGCGGCTTGACGTTTGCGAGGCACTACACATTAAGAAGTCAACACCAGCAATCAACAGCCAATTAATGCACAACTATATTCTACCCACCTCAAGACTCCGCTCCAATATAGAAGCATCAAGAAATATGGACCAATAGGCTTTCTACAATCACTTCCATTTCAATACCCATTGTTTCGTGTTCTGTCTTGTGTTGATGAAATTAATACCCTATTAATGCCACCTCTTGTTCTGTCTTGTGTTGATGAAATTAATACCCTATTAATGCCACCTCCATATATATATATATATATATATATATATATATATATATATATATATATATATATATATATATATATATATATATATATATATATATATACATATATATATATATATATATATATATATATATATATATATATATATATATATATATATATATATATATATATATATATATATATATATATATATAATATTTTACTTGTATATACATGAGTTCTTACATTCTTGTACAACCACTAGTATGCAGAGCGTTTTGGATAGATGCTATACCTCAGCACGTGTGCTCACACATGTGCTGACACACATGTGCAGAAATATATAAGGTTATTAGGTGTGGCAATGTCTGTATAATATTTAACTTTAGTAGAAAAATTAGCATCTATATAAAAGGTACTGCAGAGGCAGAACAATTTGTTGAAGTTTGGGAAAATTAAAGAAATTGCCGAATGCCAGTTGGTTCATAGAGGTTATCTTGAAATGATCTCGGGGCTTAGCGTTCCTGCGCCCCGGTCCGTGACCAGGAACTGGGGCGCAGGAAAAATACCAGGACTTCTTTTTGTTACACCCCCTGTTACGGCCCTCTCGGGTCGCAACTGGGTTCTTACTCTGATGTTGTTAGAGGAAGGGTATCCGGCCCCAAGCCAGTAGTGGCTTTCAAGGGATGTGATCCGTAACGCAAGTAAACCAAAAGGGGAAGGGAAAGAAAGGCAAAAACTTAATATTATAATTAGCACCTTCACCAATAAATATATATAAGAAGATTACTCGGGGGAGGGTATAAACACTACACAGGGGTATTATCTACACTGTCGTCTTCTTCTGAAGACTCTGGATCTTCTCGATGCCAAGTTCTCGGTGCTCTCGTGGCCTCACGACGAATCCTTCGAAAAGCTGAGTCTACCCCGGCCACAGGCCAGCCAAAACACAGTTCCACTGGGGGCACCGCCGTGGAGTCCGTCAACCACAAGTCCAGCAGACAGCTGGCAGGTTCCGCATCAGCAAAGCTGGTCAGGCCACTCCGCGAGCGATACTAGGGTAGCGCCCTAGTCAGGAGCCTCGGGTGATACCACAGATCACTCTCCTGTCCACAATACCCCAGTGGTTAATCGTCTCCACCAGTCAGTCCCAGGTATGACAATCCTCAACTGCCGCTTCACAGGCAGGGTAACACCACAGTGTTCATCCGGGAGGCGACTCACAGCTGCTGCAGCAAAACACTTGGTGTTGAGACGGCTGCCTTGGGTTGACTGACTCAACTTCCCTTACAGCAGTCCCAGGTCGACTCTGTAAGCAGACACGTCATCAATAACAGGGATACACTAAAGCACCTCACTTACAGGCTCAGACCCAAACGCCCACCTATCCACTCCATAGATGGCGTTGTCGTCTGAGCACCACCTCACCAGAGGTCAGCAGCGGCTGTGTTGTGAGCTGAACAGGACTGGAAACTGGCCCTCGTGGCCAGTACACCTCGTCCTCACCAGGTGTCGTCGTCCATTTGGAGGGGGTTTCGGGAGCTGACCCACAGATGGCGTGGTCGTCACTGCTCCAGGCCCGGACGCTGGATTCGGGTTCGTTACACCCCCCTCCCAGGAAGCAGCCCGTAGAAGCTGTCTAACTCCCAGGTACCAATTCTCCCAATACCAATACTCTCTCTCTCTCTCTCTCTCTCTCTCTCTCTCTCTCTCTCTCTCTCTCTCTCTCTCTCTCTCTCTCTCTCTCTCTCTCTCTCTCTCTCTCTCTCTCTCTCTCTCTCTCTCTCTCTCTCTCTCTCTCTCTCTCTCTCTCTCTCTCTCTCTCTCTAACTCTCTCTCTCTCTCTCTCAATTATTTACACTTAGACAATTTTTAGGGGGCGATTGGTTACAAATCTTCACACGGAAATATGTCTTTATGAGACCAGGAAGCATGGCAAGATGTGCTAAATAGCCTCATTGAAAAATATAGGTGAAATAGGTATTCTAAGGTGCAACTGTATCATTATTTATGGATTAAATCATTTCAACGCTCCCTTTGAACATAAGCGGCAAAACTAAATGACCTTTTATGTGGCCCAGAAGAGTGCTTGAAACACCTTTCATTGATATCCCGGTTGATCTGATATCACACCAAGGGATATCAGATCAACCGGGCTGTGATTCATAAGTCAGGGTTGCGACTGATGACAGCTTGGTCAACCAGACCATCTTCTATGAGGTCCGGTCAGAGGCAGTACCATGGGGATATTGATTCCCAGAGCCATCAACGTGAATGATGCACAAGTTCGGTTTAAAGTTAGTGTGTGATCCAGTTTTGTTATGTCCTGTAGAATTCCGTTAGTACATATTGTGAAGTTTTTTTTTTCTTGTGTAACTCAGTCTATATTTTGTACATTGCATCCAGAGTAGCTACAAGTACTGTCATTTTGGGTATTCTAGTCCTTGTCTATTTTAGTTTGTTCGCAGGGTCTTAAGGACCTTGGAAACATACAAAAATGGAGCGCTAAGCGCTCCATTTTTCTAGGTCCCTGACTAATATTATAATACTCGCCAGATTATCACCTGTTTCCTTCTAACTTTAGCGAAATGGTTTGTATGTATACTCTTACTGTACATATCTTGATATAGCTTAAGGTTTGCCACCATGAAATTGGATTTTAAGTACAGTATTCGTGTACATTACCAAAGGTAAGAGAACTTGTCTGGACGTTATCACAACCCACCTGAGATGTACCTCTGGACGTTATCACAACCCCCCTGAGATGTACCTCTGGACGTTATCACAACCCCCCTGAGTTGTACCTCTGGACGTTATCACAACCTACCTGAGATGTACCTTTGGACATTATCACAACCTACCTGAGATGTACTTCGTTAGTATTTGAACGTGAGATTTTTCCACAGAAATTTCGTATACAAGGGTGACAACGCTCAATACAAAGAGCAAGAGGACCCACTTCCCGGAGAACCATCTCTGGAGATATTGACTCATCCTGTGGACAAATATTTCCAATTAGCATTGTCCATTGGTCACTAAACTCAGTAACACTGAGTTTATGAAAAATATTCATTGTATTGCAACATGTTATACATTTCCTTGCCTTATAGTATATAACGGAAAACGTAGCACATATACTTACAACGTTATGATTATATAATACCATACTACTACACCCTTGTATACTACACCCTGACACTTACAGCAACACTATGGCCAAATGTTCGAGACCCATTTGCTTCGACTACTAATGAGGAGATACATGACAGTTTGTGCAGGCGAGTCCAATCTCTTACAACTGCATTTGATAGAGACGCATATTTTACTATTGTGTGAAAAAAATCGGTACAATAAAAAAAAAGTATTATATGTACAGAACACCTTTACGTTTTGTATGTCGAGTACAGTCAACCAAACCTCAGCAACTTCACCTAACCAACAGAGGTCGGTTATTACTCAGTACTGCCTAACTTAAAGTCCAATTCGATCAACATTAAATAATTACTTATGTATAATTCAATCATATCAATATCATGATAAATCTAATAATTCCATTGGAGGTATAGTGGTGGTCAAAAGTATCTTTCAAGGGAATGGGAGAGGATGGGGAAAATGTTGCAACACTGCTTTTTGAAGTGTCAAGTTGTTTCAAGAATTACCACATTTTGTTTTTACATTATCGACAAAGATTGTATTCATTCACGTTAGGCTTATATAGGGGCTTAAAATGAGTGATATACTTATAGAAGCTGCATATTTGTCATTTATTATTTATCAAATTCCCATTTCGTTTCTTTAATTTGTTTTCTAAACAAAATCAAGTAATTACCTTAGTAGTCACCTAGTTGGTCTTGCGGGGATTGAGCTCTAGCTTTTTCGGCCCGCCTCTCAACTGTCAATCAATCAACGGATTTTTTCCACGCACTCACACACATATACACATACACGTAAGTTAATGAAACTAGGCGATGGAAACAGGAAGCCAGACACAGGATACCGAATGGGAGATGAAGCCCTTCATGAAACAGACAGAGAGAAAGATCTAGGAGATGAAATCACACCAAACCTACCTCCTAAAGCCCACATAAAAAGAATAACATCTGCGACGTATGCAAGGCTATGACGATAGATACACATATATCCCCCTTCCGAAATACAAGAAGGGGGATAGACAGGAGTTACAGAACTACAGGCCAGTGTCCCTAACTTGCATACCGTGCAAGTTGATGCAGAAGATTGTGCGAAAAGCTAGTGGAACATCTGGAGCGTAGGAAAGTTTTGACACAACATCAACATGGGTTCATGGATCGCACGTCATGCCTCACAGAATTAATGGAATTCTACGATCAGGCGACAAGAATCAAGCAAGAAAGTAAGGGGTGGGCAGACTGCATATTCTTGGATTGCCAGAAAGCCTTTAGCACAGTACCACACAAGTGACTAGTGCAAAAGCTGGAGATACAGGCTGGAGTGAAAGGGAAGGTTCTCCATTGGATAAGGGCGTAACTGAAGACAGCGAGACACTGTGAGGGTTGGGGCCTCAGATTGGCAAGACGTCACCAGTGGAGTCCCACAGGGTTCAGTCCTTGGACCTATACTGTTTCTGATATATGTAAATAATCTCCCAGAGGGTTTAGAATCATTCCTCTCATTGTTTGCTGATGATGCAAAAATGATGAGAAGGTTTAAGACCGAGGAAGATAGTATGAGGCTCCAAGATGACCTAGACAAACTGAATGAATGGTCCAACAAATGGCTACTAAAGTTCAACCCGAGTAAATGTAAGGTAATGAAACTAGATAGTGGTAATAGGAGGAAAGAAACAGGATACAAAATGGGAGATGAAGTCCTACAAGAAACGGAGAGAAAGATCTAGGAGTTGATATCACACCAAACCTGCTCCTGAAGCGTACATAAAAAGGGCTGTGGCGTATGCAAGGCTTGCTAACATCAGAAATGCCTTCAGGAACCTGTGCAAGGAATCATTCAGAACCTGGAATACCACATATGAAAGACCAATCCTGGAGTATGCCGCCCCAGCATGGAGCCTGTACCTTGTCAAGCACAAGACGAAGCTTGAAAAAGTTCAGAAGTCTGCCACTAGGCTAGTCTCAGAAGTAGGAGGCATGAGATACGAGGAAAGACTGCGTGAAATGCACCTCACGACACTGGAAGACAGAAGAGTGAGGGGAGGGGAGACATAATCACTACCTTTAAAAATCTCACAGGAATGGACAGGGTAGATAAAGATAAACGGTTCAACACGGGTGGTATGCGAACAAGGGGACACAGGTGGAAACTGAGTACTCAAATGAGCCACAGGGACATTAGAAAGAACTTTTTCAGCGTCAGAGTAGTTAACAGGTAGAATGCATTTTGAAGTGATGTGGTGGAGGCTGACTCCATACACAGTTTCACGTGTAGATATGATAGAGCCCGGTAGGCTCAGGAATCTGTACACCTGTTGATTGACAGTTGAGAGGTGGGACCAAAGAGCCTGAGTTTATGAGAAGGATGAAAACTGAAGAGGACTGTGTGAGACTTCAAAAAGACCTAGGCAAGCTGAAGGAATGGTCGAACAAATGGTTGTTAGAGTTTAACCCAACCAAATGTAATGTAATGAAGATAGGTGTAGGGAGCAGGAGGCCAGATACAAGGTATCATCTGGGAGAGGAAATTCTTCAGGAGTCAGAGAAAGAAAAAGACTTGGGGGTTGATATCACGCCAGACCTGTCTTCTGCAGCACATATCAAGAGGATAACATCCGGATGTTTACCGGTTGATTGACGGTTGAGAGGCGGGACCAAAGAGCCAGAGCTCAACCCCCGCAATCACAACTAGGTGAGTACAACTAGGTGAGTACATCAGTAGCATATGCCAGGCAGGCCAACATACGAACGGCATTCAGAAACTTGTGTAAAGAATCATTCAGAATTTTGTATACCACATATGTCAGGCCAATCCTGGAGTATGCAGCCCCAGCATGGAGTCCATATCCAGTCAAGGATAAGACTAAACTGGAAAATGTTCAAAGGTTTGCCTCCAGACTAGTACCCGAGCTGAGAGGTATGAGCTACGAGGAGAGACTACGGGAATTAAACCTCACTTCGCTGGAAGACAGAAGAGTTAGGGGGACATGATCACCACATTCAAGATTCTGAAGGGAATTGATAGGGTAGATAAAGACAGTCTATTTAACACAAGGGGCACACGCATAAGGGGACACAGGTGGAAACTGAGTGCTCAAATGAGCCACAGAGATATTAGAAAGAACCTTTTTAGTGTCAGAGTGGTTGACAAATGGAATGCATTAGGAAGTGATGTGGTGGAGGCTGACTTCATACACAGTTTCAAGTGTAGATATGATAGAGCTCAATAGGCTCAGGAATCTGTACACCTGTTGATTGACGGTTGAGGCGGGACCAAAGAGCCAGAGCTCAACCCCCGCAAACACAACTAGGTGAGTAACTAGGTGAGTACACACACACACACACACACACACACACACACACACACACATACACACACACACACACACACACACACACACACACACACACACACACACACACACACACACACACACACACACACAGAGGGTAGATAAAGACAGTCTATTTAACACAAGGGGAACACGCACAAGGGGACACAGATGGAAACTGAGTGCCCAAATGAGCCACAGAGATATTAGAAAGAACTTTTTTAGTGTCAGAGTGGTTGACAAATGGAATGCATTAGGAAGTGATGTGGTGGAGGCTGACTCCATACACAGTTTCATATGTAGATATGACAGAGCCCGATAGGCTCAGGAAACTGTACACCTGTTGATTGACGGTTGAGAGGCGGGACCAAAGAGCCAGAGCTCAACCCCCGCAAACACAACTAGGTGAGAACTAGGTGAGTACACACACACACACACACACACACACACACACACACACACACACACACACACACACACACACACACACACACACACACACACACACACACACACACACACACACACACACACACACACACACACACACACACACACACACACACACACACACACACACAGGAATCAGGAATCAGGAATCTGTACACCAGTTGATTGACGGTTGAGAGGCGGGACCAAAGAGCCAGAGCTCAACCCCCGCAAGCACAATTAGGTGAGTACAATTAGGTGAGTACACACACACACACACACACACACACACACACACACACACACACACACACACACACACACACACACACACACACACACACACACACACACACACACGGCAGGATTGATTGGGAGAACAAGGAACCGCATGGAGGCGAGGATACGTGGAGAGCCAAACTACTGGAGGTAGCGACTAGAAACTTCTTAACCCAGCATGTCAGTGAACCCACAAGGATGAGAGGAAACGACGAACCAGCGAGACTCGACCTGGTTTTCACCCTGAACGACTCTGACATAAGAGAAATCAGTTTTGAGGACCCAGTAGGAATGAGCGACCACAGTGTATTGGTGTTTGAGTACCTGATTGAAGAAGGGTTATTGAACTCGAGAAGGGATACCGAAACCAAAAGGTTAGCATACCGAAAGGGAAACTATGAGGAGATAAGAAAATGCCTAGCAGATATAGCATGGGAAACAGAGCTCAGGGAAAAGACGGCCCAAGATATGATGGAATACATCACGC